>NW_005356674.1:13259510-13264254 GCF_000412655.1 Myotis brandtii
CGTGTGTATTGCTTTTTTTTTTTAAAGAGAGGGGAAAGGAGAGGGATAGAGAGATAGAAACATTGATGAGAGAGAATCATTGATCAGCTGCCTTCTGCACACCCCCTACTAGGGATGGAGCCCACTATCCCGGGCATGTGCCCTGACTGGGAATGGACCCGGTGACTTCTTGGTTCACGGGTCCACGCTCAACCACTGAGCCACTCCTCCCGGGCTGAGGTGCTTCTTTGTCAGGTTGTGGTGCCTGAATACCTTTCTACCGAGGATCCTTCCTACCGCAGAATTAAAAAAGGTCTGAACTTGCCTTGAAATATATGTTCATGGAGATACTTGCTATGAGCGTGAAAAGGAATCGGGCCTTCACTAGCCTTTATTGAGTTTTGAGAGCAGGAACTGTGTGAGAACTGTTGTTAATCTAATGAGCCGAGCAGGCGCTTATGCTTTCTGAACTTGGCTTTTTCCTAGGTGTCAAGTAGAAACCGAATGCATTCCTTTGCAAAAAAGTTGCTCCGGAAAGATAAGAACCCTCCCTTTTGCCCACTGCTCACTGAATATAAAGTCTGCAGAATGGAATTTTGCCTAATCAGCCTTGCTTTCGAAGCTTTCGTACAATCAGTAATGTTGGCTTCTTCCGACGCCTCATTTTCATCTTCATGCATTTCTGAAAACTGAAGCTCTGCCCAGTCGGAGACGAGCGACTCTACCCTTTCAAACGTTCATTTATTTCTTATTTTGGGTTGACTATTTCCAAACATAGACCACTTTCTGTACTGCTTGTCCTCATATAAGACTGTGTAATTCTCTCATGGAGGGTTTTATGTGAGAATGTCCGTATGTCGTCGTTTTAGAAAACAAGATTTTGAGCCAGTGAGATAGAATGGGTTATATCCAGGTCCTTCTGCAGTCTGAGAATTCCACTTTTAAAATATAGCTGTTGGAGGCAGCATATCAGAGTGGCCCAAAGAGTGGGATCTGTTGTCAAGCAGACGAACTTGAATCTCATTTTTGTTCATTACCTTTTATTAGTTTTTTACTGTTACTTTTCCTCCCTGAGACTCAGCTCTGTTATCTGAAAAAGGAGGGAGCTGGTTTCTCCTGTAGATTTTGATTCACGTTTTACCATAAGGTAAAAATGATTTTACAAGTTAAATGGCTTAGAGCACCTTTTAGCCCAGTGGTTCTCAACCTTGGCTGCACATTAGAATCACCTGGGAATCTTTTTAAAATTCTGATTTCTGGGCCTCATCCTCCGGAAATTCTGTTCCTTTGTTACTAACGTTGTGGCTCCACCCCATAACAAAGAAACAGAATTTCCGGAGGATGAGGCCCAGAAATCAGGATTTTAAAAAGATTCCCAGGTGATTCTAATGTGCAGCCAAGGTTGAGAACTACTGTTTTAGCCCTTCCTGGGAGTATCCTTGGCCAGCTCCTAGCTGCTTTCCTAGACCAACTCTTTCTTCTCTCAGCTCTCCCTGCGAGCCTGAGCTGCATGGACTTTAAGGACTTGGGGCGTTGGTTAGGTTCAGCCAGAGGGAAGCATCGGGGGATTTGCAGGGTGGAGAGAGTGAGCTCAGGGAATTTTTTCTGTCCTCTCTGGATTCTGATAACTCCCTTCTCCCCTTGCCCTATAGGGGTGGTGAAGGTAGATGTTCCCAGCGAATCTAGGCTACTTAACCTTTCTTGGTTTCCTTTGAACGACATCCCTCTTTGTAAATAGTGCTTTCATTAAACTCCCCTCCAGTTTCCCAATTGAGGTGCTACCAGTTTCTTGCTGGGAGCCTGACCCATGTAAGGCTCTCTACCTGCAGGTCCTTAAGGAGCCCCGGGGATTCAGTCTTAGTTCCAGCTGCTTGGAGTTGCCTGCTCCGTGAACCAGTTTTGGTTGTTGCTGTTGAAAGAGGGTAGTCTGGTGTCGCTCGTGCCTTCCTTCCACTTTGTTCCCTGATGAGCTGGAATGAATTTCATCCAGTCCATCTCTGGTGCCTGCTCCTCTGGAGCCCGGTGTGATCCCAGTCCTTGCCTGTGGTGCAGGCACCTCCTCGCAGGCCTTAGCCAAGGGAGGGAGAGCCCAGTGCCGCCTGGTGACAAGGCTGTCTTCCTGGGGTTATGACCTGGGCATATTAACACATGGGCACTGCAGGGTGGGTCAGTGAGATGGTAAATGGACAGGGTTTCCAGTTGCTTACTATGGCAGGTCCTGTGCTGCTCCTCTGGAGCCCGGTGTGATCCCAGTCCTTGCCTGTGGTGCAGGCACCTCCTCGCAGGCCTTTAGCCAAGGGAGGGAGAGCCCAGTGCCGCCTGGTGACAAGGCTGTCTTCCTGGGGTTATGACCTGGGCATATTAACACATGGGCACTGCAGGGTGGGTCAGTGAGATGGTAAATGGACTTGGTTTCCAGTTGCTTACCATGGCAGGTCCTGTGCACCACCATCTAGTATCATCAAAATCATAAATACCTTAGGTTCCCCGCTTTATTCAAAGCAGTAACCCTCTTCCACCTTTCCAACCTCCCCAACTATTCCCCCCGACACTGATGCACACTAGCTAGGGCACCTCTGTTTCCAGGAGTGGGGGGATATTTAGGTTGTCTGTCTTCTCCTTTCGCAATCCCAACATACCACTCATGGCCTCCATTCCTGCCCTGCCATTCAGGACTCAAGCCCATATCTGCCAGGAACCAAATGAATAAGACACTTGCCCCTAAGAGTGGGTGCACAAGTCAATCTTGCAGTCATTCATTGGTGCCTGCTTTGTCCTAGGCACTGTGCTTAGGTGAGATGAAGTGCTGATCTAGGTGTCGTTATTGCATTATTTGATCCATCTGCATTAAACGGCCACAGACTGTATTTATGACTTGTTATTTCAAGCCAGAATGATATTCTAAGAAGTTGATGAAATATACTCAGAAGAAAATCAGGAATGTAGGAGAGAGGATGATGAGTTAACAAAAGAAGGGAGCAAAGGAGAGGAGAGGAAATTGATTTCAACTTGAGTTAGATAAGGCATAGAAAAAACACATTTTGAACCCTGAGTGAGTTCATCTCTGTGTGGTTAGAATTTGTAATGTTGTTTTTATAGTAATTATTTTGTTGACTTTTATTTCCTAGAAGTTAACCGGTAGATCGAATGATGTATTATGAATCAAGAAAATGTAAACTGAGTATTGTTTGGACAGTTGATACTTAGGAAGCTGATTTTTGTTGTTTTAAACTTTGACTGAAGCACATTTTTACAACCGAATAAGATACCTGTGGGGACTGATGGAAAATATTTGTGAAGTATTTTGTCCTTAGAGCAAAGCTTTTTTATTGGTGGAGGGATTAGCATTAATGTTCCTTTGTGTAAGACTTTAGTTTGGACCTATTACTTAAATATTGACCGTCATGTTGGAATCTCCAGTAGCTTTTATATTGGGAATATTGGGCTTAGTGAGATAAAAACGTGTTAAAAACTGATTTTTAGAGTGAGAGGAAGGGAGAGAGAGAAAGAAACATCCATGAGAGAGAGCAACATTGAGTAGCTGCCTCCTGCATGTGCCCTAATGGGGATCAAGCCTGCAACCCAGGCATGATGAGGAATTGAACCAGTGACCTCTTGGTGCAAGGGACCATGCTCAACCAACTGAGCCACACCAGCCAGGACAGGCTTAGTGAGTTTTTGACAGGCAACATTCAGAGGTGAAGAAGTGCTTTTTAGCCTTTTGAAATTTTCCCCAGGAATCCTGGGCAGCGCTGAGTCCATCCATTCCTAACCACTCAAAGCATTTCCACCTGCAATGCCACCTGCTTTACTCTGAGCTCTAAAGTGTAGTGGCTCACGTGTGGACTTTGGAATGAATGAACAAACCTGGGTTCAAATGCTGGTCCTGCCATTTACTAGCTTTGTGATCCTAAGAGGTTCACTTCCTTCCTTGAGCCTTGGTTTACTCATCTGCAATAAGGGGATAACAATGGTGACCTTAACACCTTGTCTTCAGGATCAGAATGAATGAAAGTCAGCCTCCTGGGATGATGCCTGGCAGAGTCAGCACTAAATTTATGGTAGAAGTCGTTAGGATTATTTTTATCTTCTATTTCTCTACAATTCATTTTCCATGTTTAAATATTGTACCTCTAAAAGGAACAAAAGCTGTAAAGACCAGAATCTAGGTACACAGTTGGCACAGAATGAATAATTTAATTTAAATTGCATGACTTTATTTTATTATTAAGTTTGCAGAAGCCAGACTTCAGGGAATTGAGGAATGAACATGGAGACTCTGATCCCAAACCACTTTTGCAAGAGAAACAAATCAGTAACTGAAGAGTTCACGGTCAAGGGAAGGCTGTCTTGTAATGGAGAGGAATATCTCAAGGCTGGAGAGAAGCCTTTGGAAATAGACCCTGATGATAAGAGTTTGAGGGAGGTTACGTAAGGACTGGAATCTGGTTGCTGGAGGAGCCAGCCTGGGAAAGCATTAGAGACATTTATAGTGCGATGGAGGATTTGGACGGAAACAATGTCAATCCCAAGCACAGAAATTCCTAAATTTTATTTAATAAAATTTTTTCTATATATTTAGCTTTTAGAAATGCCAATTTATATATATATATAAAGATTTTTTAACTAAGACATAAAATCTGTTATATTTCCATATATAAACCTTTTATATGCTTATAGATATACATGTACATATCTATATCTATACTATATATCTATACAAAAGAATATATTTTGTTTCATATTTTCTATATGTGAATACAAA
>NW_005356674.1:13265575-13314434 GCF_000412655.1 Myotis brandtii
GCGCGTCCCTGGGTTCGTTCTGTCCAAACACTGTTGAAGCAAGCGAAATAGCCGGGACCGCCGAGGGCACTGCCAAAGGTATGTTTCTACTGTCTTTTATTTTTGCTTCTGTGAATTCAACTATAATATAATTGTCATTTGTATGTATGCCATTCCTTTTTGTGACCTCTTTTTCTTTGGTGTTCTGAAGCTTCACTGATTTGTCTCAGGGAAAATTTCTAAAAAAACCACCGTGATGCTGAGGATTGTTATCGTTCATAAATTCTAGTAAATTCTCAGCCATGGTTTCCTTGAATAGTGCCTCCGCCTCATTATCTGTGTTAGTTCCTTCTGGAACTCCAATTGGACTCAAGTTGGACCCTCTACTATGACTTTTTGGGCTTGAAAACTCTATTTTATATTTCTACCCTTGTCTCTCTGGGATGCATTCGGGCACATATTTTCAAAGTTGTCTTTACGGTAAATACATCAAACGCTGTTGTTCTTCATTTTGTATTGTACAGTTCCACAACTCAGTATTTGTGGGATTGACTACATGGTTTATTGTTTTTCCTGACTCTCCACTAATGGCACATTGTTTCTTTGTGTTTTGTACTTGTAGACTGTGCAGTTGTCCTTGGAAATTTATGAGTCTTTCTTGAGGCGTGGGATGATGATTTTACTCCAGTAGGGATTTGTGTTTGCACCTGCCATTTGCCTTGCGTACTGCTAACCCAGGCCTAACTTTAAAACTTTAAATTAAATTCTGTATTTGAGGGCTGTGTGTGTGTGTGTGTGTGTGTGTGTGTGTGTGTGTGTGTATGTAGGTGACATAGCATGAATTTGGATCTCTCTGGTAATGAATGTAAAATTTTTGGGGGGGCAGTGCTAAGGATGAAACAAGCGAATTTACTTTATTCTCTTTATTTCCACGGTAGGGTATAGTTCAATGTTTCAACTTGGGTGGACTTGGAGTTATCCCATACAGTGGGCTCCCTTTTTGTTTTGTTGATGGTTTCTTTTGCTGTGCAGAAGCTTTTAATTTTGATGTATTTCCATTTGTTTATTTTCTCCTTAGTTTCCTTTGCCCTAGGACAGTGGTCGGCAAACTCATTAGTCAACAGAGCCAAATATCAACAGTACAATGATTGAAATTTCTTTTGAGAGCCAAATTTTTTAAACTTAAACTATAAAGGTAGGTACATTGTTATTAACTTAATTAGGGTACTCCTAAGGCTTAGGAAGAGCCACACTCAAGGGGCCAAAGAGCCGCATGGGGCTCGCGAGCCGCAGTTTGCCGACCACGGCACTAGATCTTTAAGAAGCTTCCTACCTCCTGAGTGTCATTCTAGCCTGGGCCCTTGAGTCAGTCTTGACAACATTCCCACCTGCTTCAGAATGAAGCATGTCCTCAGGGTCCTGAAGCCAGGAAAATGTCTTCAGGGGGATAAGCAGGCAGGAGGCATCTTGTCATGTTTGACTTTGAGTAATTCTCATACCTAATGGTATTTACCATCCCTGACTCCTCACACATTCCCCCTCAACATGTTCTTTTTTGACTATTTATTATCTTTTTCTTTTTTTAGTCCTCACCCAAGGGTATTTTTCCATTGACTTTAAGAGAGAGTGGAAGGGAAGGGAGGAGACAGAGAGAGAGAAACATCAATGTGAGAGAGACACATCAATTGGTTATCTCCTGCACCCACCCCAAGTAAACCTGGGAATCAAACTTGCTGGAGATCAAACCTGCAACCGAGGTATATGCCCTTGACAGGAATTGAACCTGGGACTTTTCAGTCCACAAGCCAACACTCTATCCACTGAACCAAAAAATTGATTTGACATACGAGTAATTTGAGTTACGAGCTCCGTCACGGAACGAATTAAACTCGTAAGTCAAGGACCCACTGTATAACTTGAAATCTGGTATTGTGATTCCTCCAATTTTGTTGTTCTTTCTCAAGATTGCTGAAGCTATTCGGGGTCTTTTATGGTTCTATATAAATTTTTGGAGTATTTGTTCTAGATCTGTGAAATATGCCATTGATATTTTAATAGGGGTTGCATTGAATCTGTAGATTGCTTTGGGTTGTATGGACCTTTTAATGATGTTAATTCTACCAGTCCATGAACATGTTATATCTTCCACTTGTTTATATCTTCCTTTATCTCATTTTTCAGCATCCTGTAGTTTTCTGAGTACAAGTCTTTTACCTCCTTGGTTAAGTTTATTCCTAAATATCTTAATTTTTTGTTGTTGCAATGATAAATGGGATTGTTTGTTTAGTTTCTCTTTCTGAGAACTCATTGTTGGTGTATAAAAATGCCATTGATTTCTGGGTGTTATTTTTGTATCCTGCTACATTACCAAATTCATTTATTAAATTGAATAGTTTTTGGTGGAGTCTTTAGAGTTTCCTATGTATAATATCATGTCATCTGCGAATAATGAGAATTTCATTTTCTCCTTTCCAATTTGGTCCAATCCTGGCCTGAGGAGATTCTAAGTGAGCCTTACTCCTACTACTAACACACTGTCTACTTTTTTCCAGCTCCTTCTTCTTCATGTTTTATGGCAGGGTGTGGGTGCAGGTGGGCTGAGACCATCGAAGCGGGGTGGCCATCAAATCACTTAGCAGATTCTAATATAACACATGAATTCTTGAACCCCTTCCCAGAGACTCTGATTCCTTTTTTTTTTTGAAGCAAAATCCAGGAATCTACATTTTTATAAGTTTTCTACGTATTTCTGGTGATCAGTCAAGTTTGGGGATTAAAACACCACAGCATCGATGGTCTAATTTTAATTTCTAGATATTCACATGATATCTAAAACATTAGTGATTGCCATAAAGATTTTAGAATTCTGAATGTCTTAAAAATACTTGCACATGGTAATGTTCTTCAGCATGCCACGAGACCTGAGAGTAGGAACTGGGAGAAGATACAGCCACGAATTTAATATTGCATAATTCAAATGTGATCTCTAGTTATTATCCATCTTCAGGAAAATTCTAATGCCATCCCAGGTGATATCGTCCTAAATGGATGTCCTGGGGAGTGTTGGCCAGTGAAGAAAGAAGGAAGGAGGGAAAAAGTCAAATTTAAAATAATTCCAAGCTCTACAGAAAATCACTTCCTCGTCAGAAAATGAATTTCATAAATAACTGGTAGAGCCAATAGAACATTTTAAATAACTGAAGGAAAAGCATACACATTTCAGTGTGAACCTCCAGCTGTTTCTCAGTCCTTCGGGGACATTTAGATCTGAGAAGTACATCACAGGCATTTGGAAATAATGGATGTCATGGAGGCGTTATGTTCAAAGGCATTAAAAATAATCCACTCCCTTAGAAATAAACACCTAACCTAAGCCATTAAGAATTCTCAGGGAGAGGCAGAAATAGCTTCTGTAGTCCCCTTTGCTCTTTAATTTCTATTTCTACCATTTCATTATTCATCATTTCAGTGCAGCGCAGTTCGTCTATTTATTTAAAGTGTGATTCCAGACGACAGGCAACCGTCCCAATGTTCTCTGTCTTGCACAACCCTTTCCGCTGGGAGAAACAGAAATTATATAACTTGTTTTCAATTGTGCCGACTGGGAGGATTCACATGTTCGATTTGGTGAGCTTCCAGGAAATAATTTTAAAGTGTTTATCTGAAGTTTATCCAGACTCTCTTGATCTAGAAGTTAGACAGGAAACGTAGCAGGGAATTGAAAGAAACCAGGCTCTGAAGAGAGGGAACTCTTAAGTGTAAGAGCAGATTCTGAGCTGGGACACCCCTGGGTGTTCACACCTCGGACAGCAGGAGGCCTGATTCTAGAGCTGATGGGATTTAGAAGCTACATTAATATTAATATTTGCTCCCCTTTACTATTGTTCATTGTTCTGGTGACTGTTGCTTGGTAATAAGCTACCCACTATGTCATGGTATAAACCATTTTATTCTGCTCGTGATTTTGTGGGTCAGGAATCTGGAAAGGGCTCATCTGGGTGGCTCTCGCGTGGGTTGTAGTCAGATGCTCATCATCTGAAGGCTTTACCAGGCTAGATGTCCAAGCTGGCTCACTCAGGTGGCTGGCGGTTTGTTAGCTGCCCACCGGGAGCTTAGCTGGAGTTGTTGCCTGGATGTGGCTTCTCCAACTTGGTGAGCTTAGGTTAGTCAGACTTTGTATATGGGGGCTGACATCTCCCAGAGCAAGCATCCCAAGAGAACCTGTATGGCTTTTTCTGACTTAGCCATAGAGATCACTTCCTCTGTACTCTGTTGGTCCAGTCACAAGTCTACCCAGACTCAGTGGGAGAAGACACATACTTCACCTCTCAATGGGAGTAGTGGGAAGGAATCTGTTGCCATTAAAAAACAACAACAACCCATCACACTCACATAATCCCAGACATTAAATAAAATCTGTATCTTTCTGAATCCTCACAAAAACCCTAGGAGGTAGGTATTATTATTATTATTTTACAAATAAGAAAATCTAAGTTCAGAGAGGTTAAATAATTTGTCCTAGGTCATACAGCTAGTGAGTGGGTGAGATGGTATGGCAACCTATAACTAACTGTTTCCAAATGTCTACTGTCTGTTAAGTTGTAAGGTATATTAAAGGCTCAAACTTTGTCTCAAATGTCAATTATTGCAGCTATTCTAGGCAACTGGATAATTCCACCCGTTTAGAATGTTAGCACATGAAGTGCCAATTTCGGTATTCTGTCCATCCGTTCAAAACAAGGAGCATTCATTCACTTGAAGGGGTAGTCCTTTGCCCTTAGGTAGGGAAGTGTTTGTTGAGGTTTTAACATATTACTCGGGTTGCCCAAGCCAAAGTTAGAATCCTGCATAGTACTAAGGTGAGGTTGGTGCTACTGTGATTACTCTGAGGGTGAATAAATGTGAAACAGATGTGATAATGGTAGGGGGAGGGCCCTATAGCAAAGCTATAAACTGGTCATTGGCTTGTCCAGTGTGAACTATGCCAAGTACCCGTATGGACAGATATGCCAAGTGGGCAGATGGAACTACAGAGAGTGTTTTTGAGCCCTTCAGTAGGTGAATGGGTAAATAAACTGTGGTCCATCCAGGCAATGGAATACTGTTCAGGGCTAAAAAGAAATGTGCTATCAAGCTATGAAGAGACATGGAGGAAACTTAAATGCACATTCCTAAGTGAAAGGAATCAATCTGAAAAGGTGATATACTATATGATTCCAACTATATGACATTCTGGAAAAGGAAAAACTATGGAGACAGCAAAAAGATAATTGGTTGCCCTGGGCTAGGGAAGAGGGAGGGATGAATAGATTGGCACAGAGGAATTTTAGGGCAGTGACACTTTTTTGTATGATGCCATCATGATGGATATATGTTACTAAAGGCCCGATGCATGAAAATTCATGCACTCGGGAGAGGTCCCTGAGCCTGGCTTGCACCCTCTTGCAGTTCAGGACCCCTCAGGGGATGTCCGACTGATGGCTTAGGCCCACTCCCCCCCTTAGTTGGACATTCTTAGCGCTCCTGCGGAGGCGGGAGAGCCGCCGCTGCGCTGGCCAGCCATGAGCCGGCTTCTGGCTGAGCAGTGCTCCCCCTGTGGAAGCGCACTGACCACCAGGGGGCAGCTCCTGCATTGAGCATCTGCCCCCTGGTGGTCAGTGCGCGTCATAGCGACCGGTCGTTCCTGGTCGTTCTGCCGTTAGGGTCAATTTGCATATTACCCTTTTATTATATAGGATTATACACTTGTCCAACTCCATAGAATGTACAACATTGAGAAGTAAACTAGACTTTGGGTGATAATGATGTGTCAGGGTAGGTCTAATCAATTATCACAAACATACCACTCTGGTGGGGATGCTGAAAAGAGGGGAGGCCATGCATGTGTGGGGACAGAAGGTATATGAGAAATCTCTATATCTTCCATTCAATTTTGCTGTAAACCTGAAACTGCTCTAAAAAATAAAGTAGTATACTAAAAAGTGTAGTGTGCCATACAGACATATGACTAGGAAGGCTATGTGATTAAGGCTTAGTTAGCATGAGCAGATTCTGTCCTCTGATGGAGACAAATAAGACGAGTTGGCAAAATAAGCAGAGCCTAGTTTGTAATTGTTTCTTTTACTGCTCGCTTTAAAGATGTCCTCTGGCTAAAGCCCTTTACTTGCAGACCACAAAAACCGGGGTTAGGGCTGCCAGATAAAATACAGGATGCCCAGTGAAGTTTGAATTTCAGACAAACAATGAATACTTTTTTAGTATAAATGTTCCATGCAATATTTGGGGCATACTTATACTAAAATTTTCCCTTTGTTTATCTGAGTTTAAATTTAACTGGGCATCCTGTTTTTTATTTGCTAAGCCTAGCAACCCCAGCCTGGACTCAAGTTCCTGTGGGACTTGAGGAGCTAAGAGCTTTCTTCTTAAGATTTAGTTGTCTCTATATCCACAATGCTTGGCACTTATTAGGAGCTTAATAGATAATTTAAGCCTCTGAGATGAACAATGATAAATCACTAAAGATCATCTGAAATGTGAACTAATAAAGGATCAAAACGATGTATTCTTTCCTCTGGCCAGGTTGCTCCAATACACTAAAAAAAAAAAAAAAGCTTGTGGATTCGATTCCTGGTCAGGGTACATACCTAGGTTTGCAGGAACCCTGGTCAGGGTGAGTACGGAGGCAACCAATTAATGTTTCTCACATCGATGTTTCTCTCTCTCGCTTTCTTCCTTCCTCTCTCTCAAATCAATAAACATATCCTCAGGTGAGAATTAAATAAAAAGATGTATTCTTTCAATGGTTTTAATTTGTCATGGTCAATGATGCTTAGCTTTGATTTGTCCACACTGTCTGAAATTATCTCAGTTCAGATGATCTTGAAAAATGGGTTAACATTCCAATATTGCTTATATCTTTCAATCCTATCTAGGGAATAGAGGATTACACAGTATTATAGATGATGGAAGCATAATCCTTTTAATGCCTTTAATTTAAAAGTTGTGTACAGTTAAAAAAAATGGAAATCTTTAAAAAACATACCCCTTGATTTTCTACCTTCTTAAGCAGAATGAATGCCATTTGATGTGAACAGTGCCTCTCCATCAATTGGCAGCTGCCTGTCCCCTCTGGACTTCTGCTTCCAGGGTGCATGGTCCAGCCTACTACCACTGGGCTCCTTTGGCCTAGAAAGCCATCCTCTAGGTCAAGATCCCTTTTATAGTGGCCTTAGATCATGTCCCAGCTGCAGATTTCACATCTGGTCCTCAGGATTCAGGTATCTTTGATCTGAGGAAGTTCAATGACTCTCCAGTTCAAGTCGACTCTGTAGCCAGAGGAATGCTCTAGTTTTCTCAGGTGGAATCTGAAATCTGTGGCCTGTGCCTTTTACCTGCCAGGAACATACATCAAACTCTCTGAGTGATGTCCTTGAAGCCCCTCTCACTGGGCTTAGCATGAAGGGGAGTGACTCCCATACCTTCCCGTAGGTGGGTGTTTGTGTTACAGCAGAGTTTTCCCCCAAACAAATCCTCAATAATTCTTCTTAAATTTCTACTCTCTTGAGTCTTTTGTATTCTTGATCTGAATGAAGATTACCATTATTTGGAATTTTCTTTGAAAATGTGTATCTAGTGGGTCTGTTTTACACATCTCCCTTTGGCATCTGATATCTCTCATAGCTCAGGGCCTCAGTCAAAACTTCCAATTTCACATGTTTTCCCTGCCATGCTGGTTTGAAATGAGTCATCTTTGCGTCATCCTTCTTTCTTAACTCCCACATCCAATTAGTCAGTTCTACTGATGTTACCTCTTTCCCCTCTTCCCCCCCCGCCCCCCCCTTGGTGTCATCCTTCTTTCTTAACTCCCACATCCAATTAGTAATTTCTACTGATGTTACCTCTTTCCCCTCTTCCCCCTCTTCACTGCCACCACTAGACTTTGGCTTTCGTTATCTCTTGCACATTGGCTAGTGGACAGGTGGCTGTGTTGCCTGGTGGGAAAGTGTTTTTACTCTGGGCCCAGGCTAATTGGGTTTGAATTCTAGCTCTACCATTTCTTAGCTGAGTAACCTTGGCTAAAGTTACTGAATTTGTCTAAGCCTCAGTTTTATCATCTGAAAAGTGTAGATAATAACTATTGCATAGGGATGTATGAGAATTACATGTGATAATAAATGTATAGTTGCCTTGAACATAATAAAGGCTCAATAAATGTTAGGGAATGTGACTTTTATCAAAATTGTCTTTGAATTGTTGTCTTCATGTAGTGTTACTCCGTCAGTTCTACTTAGACACTATCTGTGATAGAATGTTTGCAAAATTGCTAGCAAAATTCCCCTCCTTGAGTCTAAGCTGTGCCTGGTGCTCTGCCATACTGACTCTGAGTTTGACTATGTGACCTTCTTTGGCCAATGAGACAATAGCAAATGTGCCTCAGCAGACACTTGAGAAGTATTTGCTTTTTGGGACTTGTCCTCCTTTGCTTCCGGGGACCCTCTCTGCTCTCACAGGAAAAAGACCACTAGCCCGATAGAGACACATTGTTCAGTGGATTCATCTGACTACCAGCACCAACCACCAGAGCTAGGCCAGTCTACACCAATAGACACATACAGCTGATTGCAGCCGCGGGAGTGAGCCTAGGCAAGAAGAGCAGAATTGCCCAACTGAGTGCAGCCCAAATGGCCAACTCACTCAAATTTTGAGCTAATAAATTATTGCTGTTTTAAGCCACTACATTTTGGGGTGGTTTGTTACATAGCAACTCTGGGACAGGGTTGGCCCTTCAGAGTTATCTGCCACTGAGGCAACTGGACTTTCTAAGCCCACTTCTTTGACGTATATTGCTATCTTTGGGTTATTAGTTCCTTTCATTGATATAATAGTTCATGCTTTCCTAAGGTTTTTCACAACTGTATTTCATTTGAACTTGTATCACTCTCTGAATCAGGTGGGGCACCTAGACATTTTGAGAGAATTGTCCAAGGCCATCTGCTGAAATACTTGGTTTGGATCATTCTTGCTACCTTTGATCTATTTACTCAGAATAAGTATCAATCTAGCGATGTCATTGTAGGAATCCATTCTGAATTAATGCTCACATACATGCAGCATTGTTTATTGTAGGAAAAAATTACAGTCACTTTCAGGGCTCATCCATAGGAGAAGGGCTAAGTAATTTATGAAACACCCATTTGATGGAATGTACTGATCTGGAGAGATCTCCAAAATGCATTTTTAAGTGAAAAAGCAAGTTTCAGAACAACGAGTAAAGCATGGTCTCATATATGTAAAATAAAAACCAAACCCTACATATGTGTAGGAAGATATTGACAAGGACTGTAAGAAGACACTTTAACCAGTTAACTGCCATGTGTCCAAAATGGAAACCATCCCCACATGCCATGATATTTTGAATTTAATTTTAAAAAATCAATTTGCAATGAATATTATAAAATAAATATGATACTCACAATTTGGGTGTTCTTGAATATTTTCAGTTGAAAATTCTCACGAAAAATGATTTTAAAGTTGGTCAGGGCTGCCACTTAGGGAAAACATTTTTATTTTTTTATAGACGCGCGTGGCGTGTGGGGAAGGTCCGCCGCTTGTGTCTTCAGACGCTTATGGCGTCACTACACATAGTGGCTGACAATCAGGAAGGAAGTGAGAAGGAGAAGGAAAGTTGGAGGAGGTGCTTATTTTACTCTGTATAGTTATGTGTTGCCCGAACCTTTTGTAATGGTGTCTCTATGTATTTGCTACATACAGAATAAAAAACAAACAGAATAAAAGTCAAAGCATCCCTTAAGGGATCCGTTGAGTTGAGATAAAGTTTCTCCAGGTCTTTCAATGTTTCATTGCGCATCTCTTATAGGTTCGATCTATTCCCATTCAGTTTAAAGCAAGGTTCTTGAACGGAAGGTCCTATAAAACATCTATTCCCCCATTCCTTCTAAATGTTTACTACATACATAGATAGATGTAGCAAATGAGGCACAAGAGTTTGAGTTGGGGGTCTTTGCTTACAAAGAGTGTACAATTAGGAAGGTAAAAAAATATAATATTAATATACTCTAGCTGGTTTGGCTCAGTGGATAGAGCGTTGGCCTGTGGACCGAAGGGTCCCAGGTTCGATTCCAGTCAAGGGCACATACCTCGGTTGCAGACTCCTCTCCGGCCTGGGCCCCGGTTGGGGCATGTGCAGGAGGCAACCAATCGATGTGTTTCTCTCACATCAATGTTTCTCTCTGTCTTTCCCTCTCTCTTCCACTCTCTCTAAAAATCAATGGAAAAATTTCCTTGGGTGAGGATTAAAAAAAAAAAGTAATATTAATATATTCACTGGAGGTCTTAGTGCTGAAACTTTTCCTGTCTCCTGTGTAAAATGTGGAAGTTGGACTAGATGATCTCCCCGGTGCCTCTAGTGGAGCTATCATAGGATTCTGTGATTTTGTTTGAAGCTGTTCAAGATTAAGTAACAAAAAGAAAAAAAAAAGATTAAGAAACAAAAGCCATGAAGGGTCAGGGTTGGTATTAGACTCCAAGCCACAGGGACCCAGGAAAGAATTCAACACCCCTTTGGATCACTTGGAAAATATCTCTGACACATGTATTCTCTTTGAATATAAGATTAAGAAAGGTAGCTGGAAACTTGCATTTTTATATAATCCTCAGCTTACAAGCAGGAAGTGTCAATGGAGAAAGGAAAGGAACAGAAAACCCATCAGCGAACTCTGGGAAGCTTACTCACAATGAACTCTCAACCCTTGGCTAAACAGGCAAACAAACACTTAAGAGAAACTCAGAACCAGTTTCAAGGTCAATGGTGGAGAAGGCTTTTTGCCCACTCAGTGGGGATAAAAGCTTTTGGACAAGTGCTCAGGGCTTATAGATGAAAGAAAGGCAACCGAGGGACCTGTGCTGGGGAATAGTTAAAAGCAGAGGCATGAAGTAAACAGCTTTTCTACAAGGCACTTTATGTTGAAAAGCCACTCTGAGCAAACCCTGCTTTTCACATTCCAATCACTGGGGCAGGAAGCTTTAGGAAACGAACAGGACCAATAAATGTAAGCGTGGAACCACAGCTCCCTTCATATATATTGTTCTTAAACCATGATGTTTTAATCTACAAGAGATATGTTAAACAAACAAAAAATAATGTATCCCTTCCCTATTATGAAGTAGCACAAAACATGAAGAAATGTCTTTGGAAGAGGTAGGGCTGCAAAAGAGTTAAGGTCTGGAATCAGGCAGGCGTGTTGTGTATCTTTGGGCATATGACTTAACCTCTCCCAGCCTCAGTTATCTCATCTGTAAAATGGAGATAATAATGGTAGCAACCTTGTCAGATTGCCATGAGGATTAAAGGTAATTTACTCTAAGTGTTTAGCACCAAACCCGGAGCGTTGTAAGTAAACTCGGAGTGAATGGTAGACATTATGACCATTATTATTTATTATTTATTATTTTGAAGACTGCTTTGGCGTAGAAACACAAGACAGTTCTGCTGCAGCAATGGAAGAGGGTCATTTTTGGTTACTTTCCTCTGGGGCTTTGGGAGTCTAAGATGTAGTTAGAATATCACCCTAGGAAGGACTAACTCATGCAGGCTCTTTCCTGTGCCTGGGTTTCCTGTAAGTACAGCCAGCCTCCAGGCCTTTGTTTAAGCACCATTTCCTTCAGGGCCCCTCAGGCCAAATAGGTTTTTTTTTTTTTTCTTTGCCTTCATAGCCCTTTCACAATCGTAGTGAGGGGTTACTTGTGTCATAATTTGTTGAAGATATAAACAGTATAATTTTTTTAAAAGTTAAAATCATGGCTTTCATCCAAATGTTTAGTGAGCACATATCAAAGATTTATCAGTTAGATAAATTAGAAGAACGAATGGGCTGATTCGCAAAACATTCGTCAGGTGGGAAAGGCACGCTGAAGCAAGTTTGCTGCCTTACAGACAAAATCGGTTAATGCCGTACAGAGCAATGAAACTCTAACCTGTGTGCTTATCATTTGGCCTAGGCCAAGATCATTTGCATCTGTGCTAGACAAAAGTCTATGCTTACAAGTTAACAAGTAACTTCACAGAGCCTTAGTCTTAATCAGTAATAAAAAAATCAAGAAAAAAAAAAAAAGACATTCTGCCAGAGGATGAAATAGTCCCTGGGGAAGTGGTAGGGGCTCTTAAAGCTTTGATATGACTTTGAAATGACACGTAGTCACCTTTATGCTTTATTTCCAACATTTGGTTATTTTTCGTAACAAGTGTCCACTTCCTCCAGTGGAAGGTAAGCTCCATGATGTTGGGGACCGTGTGGTTTTGTATGGCCAGCCTCGCACAGTGCCTGCTTGACTGTCTGAACCGAGCCCTCTGGGCTTGGGTGGGGCCTGTGATGTCATTGTTGCAATGTCTCCTTGGCGATGCCCTCTGGGGTGTGCCTTGGCCCCCTTACTGAAGCCAATCCCCCTGGTGGAGTTGGTCCTCTAAACTCACATCTTGTGTCCTAGATTTTATTTTGGATTTTTGTATGTAAGTTTAAAAGCAGGATTAAGCTATCATTTAATTGTTTTTTCTGGATGCCTTTAGGTTTTATGATCAAAACCACATTTACTTCATAACAACAAATTGAGTACATACTGTTTTCTATATTTTGGAAAAGTTTTGGTAACAACAAGGGCGTAAATTGTGGTTTGGAAATTTAACAAATAGTACTTTAGTACTATTTTATTTAGTGCTATTTTGTTTAGTACTGTTTTGTTAGCACTATTTGTTATTTTGGGGCATAAATTTTTTATAACTGTTTCTACTTCTGTGATTAATCTGTTGGTCTATTTATGATCTCTATTTGTGATGGCTCAGTTTATTATTTCACACTTCAACAGCTATTTATAGAGCATTGATAATGATAATTATTAATATGTAGTTTAGAATATTATCCTTACTTTAAAATAGTTGTTTATGTTTACTGCCAAATCTTTTCTCACCCCACATTTAACTATTTTTAATAAATTTGCAAAAAATAAAAAATAAATTTGCAAATTCTCCTTTTTTTGGTTAGTTGGGATTTGCTTTTACTTTTTGTTCCTTATTGATATAGAAATATGTGTTCTTTTAAGCATCACTTGGGGAGCACTCTATCAATTTTAACATGGAAATATCATTTCAAAATATTCTTTTATTAGGGAATATTTTTCTTGATGAAGGAAGTATTTTTTAATGATATAAATTAAACTACTTTTTATTTTGTATTAAGCAGCAAAAAAATACTTTTCAAGTCACATAATCATCTCTCATATCTGAACATTCTACATGTTTAGAATGTGCAATGCTCAGCTATATGAGAATAAGTACTTTCCATAGATATTTACATGATATAAATCAGTTTACATAATATGGAATAGATCATATATATACATTTAAAAATACCACAAATGATTCTTGAAAAAAATACATATGGGCTCATCCCTTTGTAACAAAATTCAACATGACAATATGTTTGAACTTTGATGTGGGATGTATTTAAACACATTTTAAAATATAATGTAGAACTTTTAAATTCTGCATGCATTTAAAAATCCTGGTTTATGGAGATATGATTTATATAAAATAGAATTTACCCCTTTTAACCATAGAGTTTAATGAGCTTTGAAAAATCTATACAATTGTATGACAACCTACCACAGTTAAGATATACAGGGTGTCCCCCCAAAATGTATATATACTTTGAATAATAATAAAGGTAGTATTTATTAAAATTTAATTTTCAAAATGTAATAGTATCAGCTGTTAAAGTATATATACATTTTTGGGGGACACCCTGTATAGACTTGAGAGTATTTTTTATCTCTTTCCTGAAATGGCTTTACCATTTGCATTCCCATCATCAATGCATGTAGAGTTCCATTTGCTCTGCATTTGCTCAGCAGATGGTATTGTATTTTTATTTTATTCACTCTAATAAATATGTCATGGTAGCTTTTTTGTGATTTAATTTGCATTTCCCTAATGCCTAATAATGTAGAATATTTTTGCCTATGCCTATTTGCCTTCTTCATTTTCTTTTTGATAAAGTGTCTAATTAGTTCATAAAAAAGGTAATTTTGTTTCTTACTGTTGATTTTTGAGAGTTCTTAATATATTTTAACAAAACCCTTTGTTGGACATGTGATTTATCAATATTTTCTTCCAGTGTAAAGTTTGTCTGATCCTTGCCATTTTCACACTGTTCCTAGTTTCTTTGGCCCACAAGAATTTTAAGTTTTTATACAGACAAATTTATCAGTTGGTTTTTTATAGTTCCTATTGTTAGTGTATTGCTTAAGAAGAATGACAAAGTTACATATACCTCACTTTCCACTGTTTAAAAAATAACATTAAAACTGTCAGTATATGACTAGTATTAAAAC
This sequence comes from Myotis brandtii, assembly GCF_000412655.1. Classification (NCBI taxonomy): domain Eukaryota; kingdom Metazoa; phylum Chordata; class Mammalia; order Chiroptera; family Vespertilionidae; genus Myotis; species Myotis brandtii. Next base: position 13,279,958 of record NW_005356674.1, read on the forward strand.
CATCAGTATATGTACTAATATTAAACTCCGCATTTTCTATCCAATATCTGCTTCCTTCACTCAAAAACGGAAGAAACTCGGCATGCCTTTTCTTCTTTTCCGCCTCTTCTTTCCCCCCAAATCTCTCATGTGGTGAAGTAATTCCAGGTTTCTATTTTTCTGTATTCTCTTCCAGGTTAATTTTTTGTTCTTGTTCTTGTTTTCTGCTGTGCACTTTGTCTAGACATTTTTTTCAGAGAGAGCTCATGGGTAACAAACTCTCTAAGTTCTTAAATATTAGAAAATATTAAATTTTCTCTCATTCTTAAAAGGCTAGGTAATAATTATAAATCGAAAATAATTTCAAGATACTGTTCCATTGTCTTCCTACCCCAGTGTTACAGTGAGATATGCAATACCTTCTGCTCTATCTATTTATTTTCTTTGGAAGTTTTAGAATTTTCTTTTTATCCTTGGTTTTCTGAAAGGGCCCCTAATCAGTTTAAGTTGAAAGTCATGTCAATGGCTTTCTTGTGACCTCTCTGGATCTTTGGTTTCATTGAAGTGCAGCGGGGGCAGGTTCTGTGGAAATGTATCATCGCATTAAGTAAAAAGATGCATTTTGATTCAGAAAAACACACACACAACCAATATCTTTTTTCAGGTCCAAATGTTTAAAGACACTTGGAATTCATGTTAATGTGATTCATTGGAAGGATTCTTTTGGTTTGAATTCTCTACTTATATGGAAGGACTAGCTCATTATGTTCTCAAATGTCTCCAAGGAGGATGGTGATAATGGCACTTCCATGTTTCTAATAAAAGCTGAGAATGAAAAAAAAATTGTGATCCTTTCGACATCATTTATCTAAACACATTACTTAGCAAAAACAAGTATGACTGAAGACCTTGGAGCAGAGAAATGCTCAGCTTCCAGAAAGCCTAGGGAGGACATAAGTGTAAGCCCCTGCCACCTGCCCCATTCCTGCCTCTTCTGTTGATTTTTAACCTATGGTTTTATATTCCTTTTGGGTTAACTCTAGAGATCTTTTTCTGGGATCCAGTCTACATTGAAAGTTGAAAAAGTGATTAAAATGCTTGTGTATGTATGCATATAAAAATGTCTGTAAGGCCCTAGCTGGTTTGGCTCAGTGGCTAGAGCGTCGGCCTGTGGACTGAAGGCTCCTGGGTTTGATTCCGGTCTAGGGCACATGCCCAGGTTGTGGGCTCATTCCCCAGTAGGGGGTTTGCAGGAGGCAGCCAATCAATGATTCTCTCTCATCATTAATATTTCTATCTCTCTCTTTCTCTCTGAAATCAATAAAAATATATATATCTATACTAATAATATGGTAATATTCAAATTGGTCGGGATGCCGTCACAGTAACGACCCATCAGCAGGCTGCGTGCGCAGCAGGTGTGGGTAGGTGGGGACTTGCAGCGTCAGTTTCTCTCTTACTCTCTGAAATCAATAAAAAATATATATCTATACTAATAATATGGTAATATGCAAATTGGTCAGGATGCCGTCACAGTAACGACCCATTAGCAGGCTGCATGTGCAGCAGGCGTGGGTGGGCGGGGACTTGCAGGTCAGGGATGGGGGAGGGGCCGCAGCCACTAGGGTGATGGATCATGGGGCTCCTGCACTGTGACAGGGCACAGGCCAGGCTGGGAGACCCCCCACTCCCCCACACTGAGTGCACGAATTTCATGCACTGGGCCACTAGAATAATATAAAAATATCTGTAAGGATGTTTATCTACTCAGATGTTAACCATGGTTGTCCTCTGGGCCATGAGATCACAGGCCTGAAGTGGAGAAGGAATTCTCTCTTTGCTCCTGGCTTTCCTTTGGCTTTACTCTTGTGTTGTCGCCTCCTTCATGCTTACAGACAACATATACAAAGTTCTTCCATGGTGCCGGTGGGTGGGAGTTTGGGGGAGAGAGGAAAGGGATGGTGGACAGGCAAAAGCAACAGTGTGGGGGCTGCCATCTTAGGGAGAATACTTTACACTGGACAGTGGGTTCCAACACTTAATGATCTTTTTCATTATACTTTCCAATATGCCTTATGGTAAGTTTTAAAATTACCCTTGTAATGAAACTAACAATTAAAAAAATTCAATAAAATTTTGTCGACTTTGAGAATAAGTCATCAGAACCCCAAGGGATACTTGGGTTCAAATTAAGAATATACTTCCTTTGAGTCTCTGGGGTCAGTAGTTTTATTTCCATGTGCCAGGGACACTGTAATTTTCAGAATTGCGGTGCTGCCTGCTCCCCCCTCCCACCCCTGTTTTCCTGTCAGGATGAGATATCAAGTGCATTTTTTTTCAGGGAGAGAGAGTTTAGTCTCATTTCTGGAAAGAAAGAAGCCTGTACTTGGATGTGAAATGAAGGAATTCCTATGGGTGATGAGGTTGATTGCAATCAAAATGTTTTCATGACAAGCTGATGTCGTCAATTTTTGTAAATATGTGACTTATAATCACTATATTGGAGGAAAAAGTTGCACCAGCACATTTTTATTATTTATTTATTTATTTATTTATTTTTATTGATTGGAGAGAGAGAGACAGATATCAACGTGAGAGAGAAATATCAACCAGTTGCCTCCCATGCACTCCTAGAGACTGGTGGTCAAACCAGCAACCTTGGTAGGTGCCCTGACGGGGAATCGAACCTACCACCTTTCGGTGTGAGGGACAATGCTCCAACCAGCTGAACCACACCAGCCAGGGCGAGCCAGCACATTGTTAGTCATACTTGTCATCCATAATAATTTAGAGTGGTCAGAAGCTAATCATGCACACTTTTGACAGACATTCAAAATAAGCCATCGACTTAGCTCTAAAGCCTCAGGAGGCACCTGCGCAGGAGCAGAGAGCCCACAGCAGAACTTCTCAGTACAACCCCCTGCCCTGACTATTATAAGGCACTGCTCCCCCACCCCCCATAGTCCCCTTCTCATCTCCCAGATACCATTTCGTAGTGGACAACCATAGCTTTTGCTAACACCAATTAAACTAAATAATGCAGGAGAGGGATCAATCCTTTACAAAATATTTTTTTAAAGTTCTGTTTTTTCTTATGAATTGTTGGAGAAGCCTCTTAAACTGCCTTCTGGCTGTGTTTTTTTGGCTACATCATTACTCAAGGCAAGCTGATTAAGACTAATTTTGGTCAAAATAAATTCGTGTCTGGGCAAACAACCAATGTGCAGAGTCTCAACCAGAGGGAACCAACTCGAGCTTCATGCTGTGAGGGACACTCTTAATCATGACCGCAGCACTCGGCATCATCTGATGAACCACTGGCTACGGACTGTTCCTAGTGTGTCAGCCTATCCTAGAATTTATTTGCTATATTTTTTCTCACTGTAGACTTGCTCTTTGATTCTGGCACACCGTTCTCTCTGGTAATGGTTTCAAATCAGCCTGATTCATGGCTGCACAGAGAAGACTTTCCTCAGGAGCTAGTAGGATGATTGTTGAAAAAAAACATGGAGAGACAGATGGTAGACTTTATTTTACTGGCTCATCTGCTTTTGCAGGGACTGATTATACATTCTAAGTAAGTGGCACCAGAAGTTGCATTTAACTCTGGTTCATCTCACATGGAGAACTTAAAATACAACACCAGCAAGAGCCTAAAACCTGAGCAAGTGCGGGCAGCAGGTCCCTGAGTACATGGCATGATGTGACCTTGGGCTGGAGCAGATCTATGAGGTCATTTGCTTGGACACTTCAAGTCTTACTACTTCATTGCCAGATTAGAGTTTAGTCTTTGCTTGAACACCTTGAGTGATGGGGAACTCCCTGTTTGCACTTTAGACCAGCGGTTCTCAACCTGTGGGTCGCGACCCCTTTGGCGGTCGAACGACCCTTTCACAGGGGTCGCTTAAGACCATCCTGCATATCAGATATTTACATTACGATTCATAACAGTAGCAACATTACAGTTATGAAGTAGCAACGAAAATAATTTTATGTTTGGGTCATAACATGAGGAACTGTATTTAAAGGGCCAGAAGGTTGAGAACCACTGCTTTAGACAGTTTCGCTGTGACATAGTTCTTCCTTCGGTCGAGCTGATATTGACTTCTGAGTAATTTCCATTCATTAATCCCGGCTATGTTCTTTGAAAGCAACCCAGAACAAATTGATTTCCTCTTCTACCTGGCAGGTATCTTGGACATGAGCTAGAATACCATCTCAGGTCTTCTCCAGGCTAAATGTTCCCAAGTCCTTGAATCATTCCCACATGAAATGGACTGGATCCTGGCTCATAGCCCTCTGAATGAGAGGAACTCAGAAGAGACAGAAGTTGTTTTGTTTAAACTTGCTTACCCCACTTATGTGGCACAAACAGGTCGAATATGTAATACCAGGCTCATAAAAACAAAAGAGCCTTGTTAATTTGGGTTGAAAGGATAAAGCAAGAGTTGTGACAGCAAAAGCCCATCTCTCGGGTTTCCCATTCTTGCCCCAGGCAGCCTGCCCTCAGGTCCAGGCCCTGTCTCTCTACAGACTGCTGACAAATGATTCTACGCTGGCCTTTTACAAAGTTGACTGACCCATGCATTGCTCCTGACTTGGCTTATACCTGCAAGGATTTCTAGATCAGAGGTTTTCAGAACTCTCAGAGAGATTTAAGGATTTGCTTTGGGGACTTTGGGGTGTGGATGAATGGGCAGACCCATTCAACCAGAACATTTTCTTTCCTTTCTTACATGTTGGAGTTATATAGAGATTTTGTTGATTGGAAAAATAGGTTCTGCAACTGCAAGACCATTTGTCAACCAGGACTGTTTACCCCTTTCTCTCCCCCGCTTCCCCCCCCCCCCCCCCCCCCCCCTGTCTTTGACTTTACCTCCCTGGTTCTGAGGCCACAGGTTGTACGCCTCACCAGGATTTTGTCATCCAATCATTTACTGTCTATTATCACATAGGAAATACTGTATTGGGGGTAATTCAGGGAAGAGATAGTAAAGAAATGATTAAAACCTGGCAGTTTTTTTTGGAGGGGACCTCAGGTGCAGGGACTTGAGATAATCATATCCTTCACCTCATGAAGGTTTATTTATTTTTTAAAATATATTTTATTGATTTTTCACAGAGAGGAAAGGAGAGGGACAGAGAGTTAGAAATATCAATGAGAGAGAAACATCGATCACCTGCCTCTACTGGGGCTGTGCCTGCAACCAAGGTACATAGCCTTGACCAGAATCAAACCTGTGGGACCTTTCAGTCCGCAGGCCGACGCTCTATCCACTGAGCCAAACTGGTTAGGGCCTCATGACGGTTTAAATCACCAGCCTGTAATGGCCCTTCTGTTTTATTTTATTCTCTTCATCTGTTTCACATAGGAAGTCAGTCTGAAGTCCTTGGTTATGTATGATTCCATGTAAAATATATGGAGTTCCTTTGTATGTGTTTGTAGTTCATATATATGGTGTTATAAGTCTTGTTTTGTTTCTTACATGTTTTGGTATTCAAGTCTAGTTCAGTGTTTCTGACGTTGTAAGGATTTCCATGGTAGCCCTATACCCAGTATTCTTTGATTCTTCTCTAGTCTCTACTCAACTCCCTGATGCTGCAAAGTCTGTGATGCTAAGATGACCATGCCTATAGATCTCTGTGAGTTTGGGAGTGTCCCCAGGAATGGAACCCTGGTTATATAGACTCATTGGCTAAAGGAAGGATGGGCTGAACCAGTTTACACTCTTTTTAAAAAATATATATTTTTATTGGTTGCAGAGAGGAAGTGAGGGAAGAGATACAAATATCAATGATGAGAGAGAGAGAATCATTGATTGGCTGCCTCTAGCATGCCCCCTACTGGGGTTCAGGCCCGCAACCCATGCAGGTGCCCTTGACTGGAATCAAAACCGGGACCCTTCAGTCAACAGGCCGAAGCTCTAACTACAGGGCCAGTTTACACTCTTTTTTTTTTTTAATTAAATCTTTATTGTTCAGATCGATTTTTGTCCAGTTTCTTCCCGCATCTCCCATTCCCCTTTCCCCCCCAAGAATAGTCAGTCCATTCCCTTTCTATGTCCCTGATTCATTATAATCACCAGTTCATTCTGTACATCAGATTATTTATTCACTTGGTTCTTAGATTCACTTGTTGATAGATGCATGTTTGTTGTTCACAATTTGTATCTTTACCTTTTTCTTCTTCCTCTTCTTAAAGGATACCTTTCAGCATTTCGTATAATACTGGTTTAGTGGTGATGAACTCCTTTAGCTTTTCCTTATCTGTGAAGCTCTTTATCTGACCTTCAATTCTGAATGATAGCTTTGCTGGATAAAGTATTCTTGGTTGTAGGTTCTTGGTATTCAGCACTTTGAATATTTCTTGCCATTCCCTTCTGGCCTGCAAAGTTTCTGTTGAGAAATCAGCTGACAGTCGTATGGGTATTCCCTTGTAGGTAATTGAGTCTCTTTCTCTTGCTGCTTTTAAGATTCTCTCTTTGTCTTTTGCTCTTGGCATTTTAATTATGATGTGTCTTGGTGTGGTCCTCTTTGGATTCCTTTTGTTTGGGGTTCTCTGCGCTTCTTGGACCTGTAAGTCCATTTCTTTCACCAGGTGGGGGAAGTTTTCTGCCATTATTTCTTCAAATAGGTTTTCAATATCTTGCTGTCTCTCATCTTCTGGCACCCCTATTATTCTGATGTTGGTACGCTTGAAGCTGTCCCAGAGGCTCCTTACACTATCTTCGTATTTTCGGATTCTTTTTTCATTTTGCTTTTCCGGTTGGGTGTTTTTTGCTTCTTCGCATTTCAAATCTTTGGCTTGATTCTTGCGCTCCTCTGGTCTGCTATTGGGTGTAATATTCTTTATTTCCGACCGTGTATGCTTAATTTCTAGTTGTTTCTTTATCATAGCATCGAGGGTCTCATTAGTTTTCGTGAGGCTCTCCAGAAGTTTATTGCAAGCCCTCAAAATTGCGTTTTTTAGCTCTATATCCTCCATTTCTGTCATGTTTTTTTGTCTCCGCATTTTTTATGCTTTCTTGGTGCACCCCCTAGTGGTCTTTGTGCGCAGTCTTGTTCTAGTTGAGCCTTGATTGTTGTAGTTAATACTAGAGGGATTTGACCACCAGGCCGACTGGCTGTGAGAATCAGCTGTGTCTGCTGCAGTGGGAAAACTTCTGTCCTCTGGGGGGGCGCTAATCTAGCCTTTGCCTGCGGCGATCCGGCAAATGGCTCTGCGCAGGGCTTGGGCGGGGCGGGCTCAACAGGGCGGGCGGAGGGAGCCGTTATGGTGCCCTCAGTCCTGTTCCCAGAGGCTCTGCTTCTCAGAACCCCCGGAACCGCTGCAAACCTCGGAGGGAAAGCTGCCTTCCAACTGATGCCAGACACTCCCGCTTCTCCCGTTTGGGTCCGAGTCCCCAGCGATTCGCCCGTATCTGGAGCTCAGAGTCTGAGACTCCCCCCTGACCGAAAACGACAACCGCGCTCTCAGCCACCAGCCCGCTTTGCGCGCGCACCTCCGCACCTGAGTTTTTTCCACACTGCGCCTCCTCTGAGCCTCGGTGTGCTGTTATTTTTCCTTCTAGTTGAAGAGTCTCTCCTCAGCCAGCCTTCCTGTGGTTCTGGGTGATGTCCGTTCCGTCTTTTAGTTGTATTTTTGAAGTGGTTGTTTGCGGCAGCAGTCTGCGGTGTTTACCTATGCCGCCATCTTTCTATTACCCAGTTTACACTCTTATTAGCAGGAGATGAAGTCCTCATCTCCTAATGATCCTGTTACCACTTGGTATTTTCTGTCCGTCTAATTTGTGAATGTAAAGTGTTGTCAGTGTCCCTGTTTGCTGAAAGTTAGTGAGGTTGGGGATCTCTTTATAGACTTGTTAGCCATTTGGGTTTCTCCTTTGTGAATATCCCATTTTTCTATTACACTTTGTCTTTTTCTCATTGACTTGGAAAAGCTACCTATATATTTCTGACATTAATCAGTGACATTTCAGACATTGCAACTGTTGTAAACATTTTTTCTCTAATGTGTCTGGGTTTGATTGCTAATATTTGGTTTAAGGGTCTTCAATCTACTAATTTATACCCATGTCTATGTGCAGTCTTGAGTAAATGTATCTACCAGATGTCAGCTACAGCTTTCTTCTCAGAGCTAGGTGAGATTGCTTTGAAAAACTCACCTCTCAATTTTCTGATACCAGATAAAGTAACCCCCAGAATTCTATGAATTCTTGGATACTTCTATTATCGAGATCTCCTTGGCTTTGGGTCTCTTTTGTTCCATATCAACATGATAGCTGAATGCCCCCTTTCATTTGTTTCTATAAGAAATTAATTTGCACCATACATTTGCCGATTTTAACTTGATATCTAAAGTTGAAACTTCAGTGCTTCTGTCACCTTGTTTTCTTGTCCTCTACCCACTTCCCCAGCCTTCACTGCTGTAAATTCTTTTCCTCCATTAAACAGAGCAATTCAGCCCTCCCCAAACTTAACTACTCAGACATCCAAATGCTTAGCAGAATAAAATTTCCTCTTATTAGATTGACACCTCTAGAAGCCAGCTGGGTTAGAAATGAGTCCTACAAAGAGAAATCACTATTTAATATTGCAACACTAATGAGTGCTTTTGCAATAGATACAACCTAGTGAGAGGTGAGGTAGCCTATTTTTCAGGATGCACATTTATTTATTTATTTTGCATTAGGGAAGGTGAGCCTTTTTGGAAGGGGAAATGATAAACATTTCCAGAGCAGAGTTGCCTTTTCTCTTTCTTCAGGGGCTAAGGCCTTATGCTGGTCTTAGTAGTACAGGTTGTAAAAAGAACATGGATCTTGGAACCTGATGTGCTCGGATACTTTTCACTTGTGTGATGTTGGATAAGTTGCTTATGCACACTCATCCTCTCCATTACCAAACGAGGATACTATCACCTACTTTATAGGTTTGGAGGATTAGATGTAACATGGAGGGCCTGGTACGATTCCTGGCATAGATACTTGTTCATTACATGGTGCGCCATTATGATATACTCTGGCATGACAGTGAAGAACTCTGGAAGGCATCACACACACCTGGCACTTCTTTGAGGATTGGCTGCTGGGACTCTTGAGTAGCAAGTAACTGATGAGGGGTATTTCTGTCAAAGTGCTGGAGAAAATGAAAGTGAATTTTCTGAAATTTTCAATTGGATTCTCACAAAGCAGCTTACTTACCAGTCAATGATCTTTGATGGCCTTGGGTTCTTCACCTTTTGACATAATTTATTGTTATAAAGACTCTATTTGCCTTTGACTTTAGGTAGTGAAAAGAAATCCTAAATTCTCTCTTCAAGGCTAAAAATACCCGTAGGGAAAATCACAAAATCATTAGACTTCAAATACACCCAAATATCTGCAACAAGTAAGACTGCAGCATCTTTTTAGGAATCAGGGTAAAACTGAAGAGTGCTTTTCAGACCTCTGTATCCATTAGGATTTGTGGGCACAGGAACTTTGAAATTTTCTCACTTGAAGATGGTTTATTCTATATGCATCTGCCTCCCACAGTGCAATTAGAGTTAGGTGAAAAGTAAAGTTAAAAGAAAGAGGATGTTATCACTCTGTTCTGAAAGATGTGTGTTCATTACAACTTCATCTGACTTCAGTTTTCAAATGCATTGTTTCAAAAAATGTTTGCACCAAAGTGAAGTTATGTACGGAAAAACAAATTTCTGTTGGCTTCTACACAATTCTCAGCTAGACATTTCTATAGAAAGAAATTTGCCCTTGAAATGAGACCCCTGAAAGAACTTGCCGGCTGGAGGAACCCCTACATCAGATCATGGCAGATCCTCTAACATCTATTTCCCAAGGCCCAGGGGCACTTGTCTCACCCCATTTGCCCCCTGATGTGCACCGAGTCTAGATGGGCTCTGCCCAGCTGTGAGATTGGAGACGCACTTTCCCCACTTGGGGGCTTGCTTTTCCCTCTGAAGTGTGAGACTCCACAGGGCCTCCTCTGTGGCCAGGCATGCACTACTTAGTACAGGGAAGTCAGCCCAGCTTTGATAATGGGAAATGAGACCCAGTAGATAAATTCTTATGAATTATCCTGAGATGCAGTATTCACCTGGCCCCTTAGAAGATGGTCTTGCATGATTGAGGTCTCAGCCGTGCTTAGTGTGGCCAGCTTAGCAATGCACCCTTGTGTTCACTCTCTCTCCTCCTCTGCCTCATTCTCTTTCTCCTCCACTCTTGTTTCCTTGGGGGCTACTATCCCTACTAAAACTGTAGCACATAAGCTCTGCTTTTTGGGGAAACCCAGGCTAAGACAGCTCTCTTCTCCTTTTAGTATAAGATGCAGGCAATAGCATTTTACTGACACAGACTTCATTTATGATTTCATCAGTATATGGTAGAAATGGATTCTAGCTTTCAGAATATAACATGGACCATTTTTTTGTCAGGTAGCCCATGGATCCTTGAGATATACGCTCCAAGAGTATCTATAACACTCTACATTTCAGTAGTTCTAGTGGGTTTTTTTTTTTTTTTTGGTTTGAACAACATGTAATGTGTCTGAACTTGTGTACATTGAACCTAATGAAAACTCCACTTACTTACAAAGCTAAAGTGCCTCAAGCAGCCAAATATGAAACCAGGATGAGCTGCCACCTTGAGGTGGGAAAGCCAATTAAATTTATCCTCTGGCTCCTCTTCCTTCTAGATGATTAGAATTGTCCAGGTTTGTGACATAATACCAGCTCCACGACCCAAATCAAGCCATTAGATATCACATTAATTTTGGGTTGGCTTTGTTCTGTAAAGGGGTTAAGAACTGTACCTGGCTGGAATCTATATGTATAAAACTCTCCAATAGAAAATGAATAATTTCTTAGGGAAGGAAATGTGTTCATAAGGGTTAAGATGTACATAATGTACAAAGGAGATAAATATAAAAGCTTTACACAATCTTTTTTTTAAAAATATATTTTTATTGATTTCAGAGAGGAAGGGAGAGGGAGAGAGAGATAGAAACATCATTGATGAGAAAGAATCACTGATCGGCTGCCTCTTGCACGCCCCCACTGGGGATCGAGCCCGAAACCTGGGCATATGCCCTGATCGGGAATCCAACCGGTGACCTCTCAGTTCCTGGGTCAACGCTCAACCGCTGAGCTACACCCGGCTGGGCTTTACACAATCTTTTGCATAGAAAATGGGAGGACTCAGAAAAGAGTACTTGGAACTGATCTAGCCCAAGGAAATAAGACATGCTTGCTCCATCTTACCTGGACTTGCCTCTTTCATGAGCCAGGTAGGATGTTATTAGACACTTTCCTTGGACAGTGTTTATTTGGTTCATGTCCTGGCCAAATCATGCTGAGCATCCTCTGTGTAAAGGAGACTCCCTTGCTGCACTGAAAACAGATGTGCTTTCAGGCTTAACTTTTGGTGTGGACATTTGTTGCTTTTGCTTGCTTGTTCTTCCTCCGTACTTCTTACAGCAGCAAAAGTTAGAATTTTCTTTGAGGAATTATCCCTGCCCCAACTCTTAGTCCTTAGTTTAGATGGGGCCGATTATCCTTCTTTCCCCCACCCAGTTCCAGGATTTCAGAGGATTAATTTCAGAGCTAATTAGCAAATCTGTCCTCCTTACAGGGATTGGCTCGAGAATGGGCATATGACCCAGTTTGGGCCAATGAGGATTAGACCCACAATTTTTACTGGAACTGTGGGGCAAAGAAACTCCCTACAATTGAAGCTGTTAAGGCTAATCTTAGTGCTACTGGGGGGCCACGCTAAGGTAAAAGGCTATGCGAGCATGAAATCTGTATGAAGATTTTTATAGAGGAATTTCTACAGAGGAAAATCTGCACAGAAAGATGAAAAGAGGCACCTCCTGACAATACTGAGGGAGCACCCAGATCCAGCCATGCCTGATGCTACCTTACCCCTGGACATTCTAGATCAGTGGTTCTCAACCTTGGCTGCACATTAGAATCACCTGGGAATCTTTTTAAAACCCTAATTTCTGGGCCTCATCCTCCGGGAATTCTATTTCTTTGTTACTAATGTTGTGGCCCCACCCCATAACAAAGAAACAGAATTTCTGGAGGATGAGGCCCAGAAATCAGGATTTTAAAAAGATTCCCAGGTGATTCTAATGTGCAGCCAAGGTTGAGAACCACTGCTCTAGATATTGCAGTTAATAATTCCCTTTAGGCTTAAGCTAGTTTGACTTACCTCTTCGTCAGTCATTACAGAAAGAGTCCTAACGTGTTCAGGGCAATGGGATTGAGATATATGTTGACAGGTAATATTAATATAATTCCATTAATAATATTCTGGACATTTTGAGATAAGATGAATATAGTCTTTGAGCTACAAAAAGTTAAGTCTTCCCTCCTCCTCATTCCATCTCTGTGGCCCTCCCCCATGAGACTTTTACTTCTCTCTTTCCTCCCCCACCCCCAATACCCTCCTCCCAAGGAAATTCGCTTATTCTAGTAGATGTTTATGAAACAAATGTTGTTCCATCCCTGTTTCCCTCCCTTTGGAAGCAGTGGAGATGAGAAGGGTAGGCAATACTGGGCCTAGTAAGAACATAATATTTAAAGAAAGAGACAGGAAAATACATCCATTATAAGCTTTTTTTTTCTTTTTTAGAATTGAAGCTTATGACTTTATCTATGCCCACTATATTCATAATTACAATTTAATATCTGCATACAAAAGCTATGTAAAAATTCGTTTTTCCCAAATATACAAATTTTCTTTTTGGATAGTTTAAAACATTTTGATCACAGATTTCAACAGAGTTTTAGGCTGAAAAAAATATTACCAATCTAGCAATATCACTTAACACTGTTTGCAACACACAGATCTTCCGATGACAGTCAATCTTTTCCTATTCTGTAGCATTTTTCTGATGCTCAGGGCATGAAAACATGATGGGGGTGGGGGGAGAAGTGTTTTCTCTGAAAAAAACATAGAGATCCAATTTGGCTCTATAATTGAATGAAAACGTGTGTTAATTGGGAAAACCCAAAGAAAAATGGGGCAATGACAGCTTATTCATGCCCTGATATCTTCTGTCTCGACAGTACACGTGTAATTAAATAGTCTTCCTTTGTCTTACATTGTGCTCCGTAATTTACTTGAGTATTATCTGAATCCTGAGGAGGACAGATTTCTGTTTGATTGTCTTGTGCATAAGGTGGGTCAGTTTGAACTGTGCAACAGAAAGCCACAAACAGCGTCTACCTGCACGATATTGCTTTTGAAGGCGGCATTCATTAATGTGGACACACACTGGAAATGCACACTTTTTGCATTTGCAAACATTTATACAGCACAGTAAAAATTCTGTGATAAGGCCAAACCTTTTTCCCCCCTAGTCCTTTTTTTTTTGCACATGTTTTTAATGTATTTTTTTTTTTAAGATTAAAGTAAAACGTTTCAATTGTAAAAAATACACACCGGGCAAATCCTTACCTGGATAATAAATATCTACATCACAGTACAATAAAATTTCTTCTCTATAAAATTTAAATATGGATTATAGTCTATCACTATCAAAAGAAACACTATGCTACTATTTCCATATTATTAAAATAACAGGAAAAATTACGAGCTTATTTGAGAACCTGATGCCATAGCCTTTGGAAAGGGCAGAGATTCAAATGTCCATGAGCACTCTTCCTTTTGAAGAGGAACTGCAGCTTGGTGACTCACTTAAATTCAGTTGATGAAAAAGGTTTAGCCTTACAAATGCTGGCTACATTTCAAAAACCATCAGACGGATTTCATAATTTATGACTCATGCAGCAAAAGGTCAATATGACACGGATAGGTTAGAGTTCCACAGAATAAGAATGTATCACCGACGATGACATGCCAGGAGGGCGCTCAGCAGTTCTGTGGATGCTGAGTCTGGGGTGGGGGTGGGGGGTTAGTGTTGAGGAGGGGCCAAGGCCTGCACACCTGTTCAGGGAAGAGCCGCAAGAATGGCGTTGCTGGAGCAGAGCCAAGCCTGGTGGTCCACCCCGATGACAGCGTTGCAGACCGAAGAGGTGTCACTGGGTCCCAGGTGAGGGACACGGCGCTGGGCTGAGGCATCAACACGGCAAAGCGCGTCATTGAAGACAGAGGCTCATCTGACTAGAAAAAGCTCTGAGGTGGCACATGGTGTGTTGAGCAGAATCATAAAGAGGAAAAGATCTTACTTTTCTCACTATTTCTGAAAATACTGCACAGCTAAGTTGAAGAGCAAAGTACACTTGAAGGTAACACACACACATACACATACACATACACATATACATATACACACACATACCCACACACCTCACTCATCCCCAAAAGTTAGGTGATTTATAAATAAGAATCCCAGTTGTACGGTGGTCTCCCCTACTGGGATGTCTCCCCACTGTGAGGGGTTTTGATCAGGTCCACACTTGATTCGACAGTCTGGACTGTATAAAAAAGTGTTTTAAAAAAATCCAGAGCAAATCCCTCCTAATTGAGTTTTATGAGATGGAGTCTTGAGATGCACGAAGTTCCTCAATCAGTTACAGAAGAAACGAGCTACTTTGACCAGTAGGGTCATGATCCTTTGAGTTCTCATAGCCTTTCCTTTCTACCTGAAGTGCGTTAAGGCTTGTCACCCTTAGCATAAACAAGAGTACTAGATAAGTGGTTTGCCTGTTTAAGGCAATCGTTTAAGAGGCTGAGGCTCAAACGTAAATTTACTTGGGGCTGTCTGGATTACTGTAGATATACTGTGTCATTTGGCCAATGTCTAATCATGGTTAATCCACAAATCATTCCAATTTCGCTTGAAATCAGGCTCTGTACTTATATTTGAATCTGGGTGTGTCTAATATGTGGGGGAATCGCTGTCAAACAGATTGAGGAGAACTTCCTGGGAAGGCTTGATGCCCAAGGAGTCTGTGAACCTTCCCGTACCCCACCTGCTTGCCTCCCTCTCAGTGCCTTCTCAGGGAAATCTGCCCCACGCCACAAAGCTCAGAGTTAACCCTGGAGCTAGAAGGTGACTAAGGGGTTATGTTTCAGAGTCAACAGAGGGAGCTGAGATGTTAATAAAGCAAAGACTTAAGGAGACTGGCTAGAGGCTGCCCAGAGAGAACTAAACCTTACTTTCTGTAGATAAAGTCAAAGTAGGTAGTCTGCCCATGACCTTCACGTTTACACTTTCATTCTCTTCACCTAGAATGAAAGTGTAAACATGGTTAGCAAGTTCCACAGAGATGTTCTGGTTTCCTTCATCTAGAAGCCAGTGTAATTGCTCAAGTGCATTAAACATACACATTTCCTCTCAGATTATTTCCAGTCACTCTTGGGATATTCAATGCCGTTCCTCTTGTGTTTCCGAGGCCGTCCTGCCTTTCTCTACGCAGTTGACGAGTAGTGTGTCAAATTCTTATTTTGAATCAATACCAAATATTTCCATATCTGTTAGGAGGGCCATAATTTTTGTCTAATTAAGGTAGAAATTTGAATATGAAGGAAACTGTCAAAAGACCCAGATTTTTCTCCCCTGAAATTAATAGAGTATTAAGGATTCGAAGGAATTTAGAGTTTATGACTTATTCACCAGGACCTAAGGTGAGAAAACCAAGACCCAAATCTAACAAGGTCACAAATCTGTCAGTTGACAGAGCACAAATTAGAACTCTGACACCCTGGCTTCTGGGCCAGTTAAAAAAAAAAAAAGATCTGACTTGGTTTTCACAGTGACTTTCATTCCTTTGTTTTTAGGTAAATCTCACTGATATGGCTTATTGTCCCCAGGATTTCCAGGATAAGGCAGTACAGGCAGGCTAAAAAATAGTGTTTGTCTACTATGCCAGTGAAGAATGAGATACATTCAATTGCATGGGTACATTCTTTGCCCATCTTCTGACGTTGAAGTGATGAGGCAATGTCACCATTTGTTTTCTGGGTACAAGCTACTCCAATGTTTGTTATTAGGGAGGTGAGATAGGTGGGGAAGGTGAGTGAGGGTTCCTGTACATGATCTGTGGGCGTTTTCTGTTGAATATCCCTTAGGGCAATTCTTTAACAGGGACAGAGAGCGTCAGTGGCTAGACCAGTGTTTGTTTAGAGATAGTCAAGCCACAGAATCAGAGGGAAAAGGAGGCTAGGAGACATTTTTGTGAGTAGAGCAAAGAGCTTGAGGATTCAAGACTAGAAGGAGCACCCTCAAACCATCAGTCCATGAAGAGTGCTCTCAGATCACTGTGCTTCCTTCAACTTGGAATGTAACTGCACTAGTCTCTCCTCAGAATTCCTCCACAAGACTCCAATTTCAGCTCATTATCTCTCCTTGATTAGAATATGTAATCCATAGGGAAATCTGTTGTCAGCACAGCAAAGATGCAATCAGGATTAATAACTTTAGGAGTTTGAGAAAGGATGGATTAGATGTCATTGAAAAATGACAACTGTAAATAGGCCTAATTTCTATGGAAACGTTCTCTGAGCCTTAACTGTAAAGAAGCCTTCCTACTATGAGGTAATAATATGTGAATTTTTGGAAACTCTTGAGTCACTGACAAACATTTCTAATTTCTTTGAGCTGGCTGAAGAAAATGATTTTCCATGTTGGTCTCAATCAGTCAAGTACCTGCATGGCTTTGAGTCATGCCTTGAATAACTTGAATTAAATCATAAGATTATAAAAATTCCAGTGAAAGAATAGCTGATTTTGGGGAACAAATATTTCTATACATTCCAAGTTAGGCTGCCAGGAGAGAATGAAGAGTGCTGAAGCCAGCATGCTTTAGAATAAACAAAACTTGTCCAGATCTTTCCTTAGAAAGCTGGAAGCCACATCTAACCAAAGATGGTCTGTGTCCTGCTAACTTGAGTCCTGCAAAAATCCGAATTGGATCAAGACGAACACATGATCTTGGTTTTAAGGCTTCTTTAGTCTTCTGCTGTGCCATTTTGCTTGCTTGAGTCTCTGACCAGGGACAGATGGGAGCTGGTGGTGGCTTGGTGCTGGTGAATTAATGATGGTCCCCACCCCACCTCCCTAGCTGTAAAAACATCAAAGCATTCACATCAAAGGACTGGAGAACAAAATGCAATAGTTGCAAGTACCCGCATTCAAGGGGCAATTTCATCCATGTCTACGCCAAGGACTAGCTCCCTTTACAATCCCTCCCAACACAAAGAAACAAAGGAACAAACAAAAATGATCTAGGCAATGGAATGAAATGACACCCAGTAGTGCTGTAGGAATTATGAGAAGGAAGTCAGCCAGTCTAATCCTCAAACACTTCCAAGAACAACGGGGGGAAGAGTTCCGTGGGGCATTCCACCTTCATGTGCAGGAAGCGGCTGGCATGGCAGGCTCCAATCATCCGCAGGTCTGTCACCTTCATCAGGAGTTTTGGCCAAAAGTGTGTCACGTGGTGTTTTCGGTAATTGATATAGTGTTCAAAGGCCAGCAGGAAACTATCTTGGTATTTTTCTATTCTCTCAACGCAGGCGAGCCCTGGGCGATCTGAGGGGGCGCAAGAAGATGGATGTTAATTCAGAGGATGGGAAGGAGAGGGACTGCCTTGCCTGATTCAAGCCCTTTAATGTGAAAGTGGGCAGATCTGAGGACCTTCCAACTCCTAGAAGTGAGCACGGGTGCCACATGAACTCTGGGGCATGGGCACTAAAATACCAGAACGTGGTGTAATTGCTATGAAGGAAACCAATGCTTTGTTCTGCTAATTACCTCTGGTTTAGACAGTCCCTCCATGGGTGTGAATGGCAATACCTTCCTCACAGGTCTAGAAGGAGAACCCCACCTAGAGAGCTGACAGACGAAGCATACCAACGGAACAGTTTTGAGTTTCCAGTGGCTCCCCGGGAGAAAGAGGGGGACGAGCATGGACATGCACAGAATAGAAGGAAATTGGGAACAGGGGCCTGGATGCCAAAGGAGGAGTGTTGGACAATGAGAAAATCCCATGACAACAAGGAAGCACAAGATCCAATTTAAGTTGTGTGTCAGGCTGTGGTGAACCTCTCCTTCCCTTCCCTTATACGTTAGTAAAAGTTCCACCTGTAGCTGCCTTGTGTTGGGGGTCCTGTAGGGGGTTAAAACAAAAAGAAAAGGGGATGCGAGCTATCCAGAGTCGGAACTTGAGGAGACCAAGAGCATGTAAAGACCGGGCACTCTCCCCACTGCTGTGGGAGGGGACTCAAGGCTGTCACAAGGGGGCTGGGTGACTGTGGAATGTCCAGGCTGCAGATACTTGAATTACAAAAGTAATTTATAAACCTGGATGAATTCCTCAGACAGCTCCAGAAAGCCTATCCCCACTGCCCAGGTCTCCTCAGCTTGCTTTTTGTAGCTCCAATCATATAAATTCACACTCCAATTGTCCAGTGATCAAAGAATCTGTATTAGTAAAAATCTATATAAAGTTCTGTTTAATCTGAAAGGAAAGAACAGGGCTAATGGTTCAACTCACCTTTCTGAGTCTAAAAATATATAGGCGTTTGGAATCCCCTATTTAGCTCAAATTGGAATTTGTGCATTCTTATTTTGTTTTCCCCCCTTCATATTTGATGTTGCTACTCTGTGGATCTACTCACTCCCTCTCTCTCCTGGTTCCCTGACTTCTCTTTTCCTTTGAATGTGCCAGAAGAATTCTCCACAGGATCCTTTAATTTTTGATCCAAATAGAAACTCAACACAATATTGCTCTGATGTATTCCTTTAAAGGGATAACCTGGGTTTTGTGGGATCAAACTCTGTCTCTTGATGAGACATAAAGATAAGGTGGTCATATAAATGATGGAGAAAAAGATGAAAGGACATTTGGATGATGCTCAAGTTGTACTAAACCTGTTTATGAAAAGAGAAACATTTTTAAAGGTCAAAGACTATTTTTAACAATCTGAGACAAAATTTCTCAAGGATATGTCTTTCAGGTCATCTCCGTTTTAGCTCTCTGGTTAGTAGTGTAGGACCAAGGAACTTGGTAGCTTGTAGTAGCTCTTAGAAAGGTCTTTGAAGAAAAGGCCTAAGGTTTTGTGTAAGTGAAATGCCAAACAAAGCAATGGGGCTTAGAAGACAATTCTGAGGAGGAACTGGAGCTTCAGAGCACTGATGTGTAGCTGTCAATGGCCAAAGGTAAAGTGTTTTGTAACATTTCCCTAGGCCTGGCAGCATTAATGAAAAGTGCCCAGGTCATTCAGGTGGGGAACACTTTACAGTCATTATGTCACATGGCTGTCAGGCAGGCAGAAATGGGAAGAATCATTCAGTTCGGTGTTTGACAGAGTTTGGAATTACACTCACAATTTTTGCCATTCCCACATACTCCCTTTATCTACCTTGCTTAGATTATTTACTCAATCTGTTAAATTGATTCACTAAAGAGGAAACTTCTATTATTCATTAAACAAAAATCCATTTGCTGGAGGTAGAAGAGGGTATAGGGGGGATTAATGGAGACTTGACTTGGGGTGGTGAACACACAATATATAGACGATGCACCTCTAAAATCTATATAATTTTATTAACCAATTAGAGGCCCAGTGCACTCACTGGGGCGGGGGGCAGGGAGGAGGGGTCCCTCAGTCCTGCCTGTGCCCTCTCGTTGGCAGTCAGACATCCCTCTCACAGTCTGGGACCCCTCGCTCCTTACCGCTGCTGCAGAGGCGGGAGAGGCTCCAGCCACCCCTGCTGCACTCGCCAACGTGAGCCCAGCTTCTGGTTGAGCAGCGCTCCCCCTGTGGGAGTGCACTGATCACCAGGGAGCAGCTCCTGCGTTGAGCATCTGCCCCCTGGTGGTCAGTGCGCATCATAGCGATTGGTCGTTTCACCATTCGTTCTGCTCTTTGGTCGATTTGCATATTAGGGTTTTATTATATAGGATGCCACCCTAATAAATACAATTAAAAATCCATTTGCCATAATAGATGATAACCACAAAAATAAATGCATGGCAAAAACCTTACATTTTAGCTAAAGGTAGTTGCTCAAAACTGTTCCTGAGATCTGCTCTCTCTTTCTTGGAAAGGGAGGTTAGCCTGGCCAGAATGGCTCAGTTGGTTGAGCACCATCCTATGTACTGAAAGGTTGCCGGTTCGATTCCCTGTCTGGGCACATGCCTGGATGTGGGTTCTATCCCCAGTTAGGGAGCATACAGAAGGCAACTAGTCAATCTCTCTCACATTGATGTCAGTCAGTCTGTCTTCCTTCTTTTTCTCTTTCTCCCCTTCCTCTCTCTAAGCATGTCCTCCGGCGAGAATTTTTTTTTTTAAAAGGGAGGTTAACTAGTGTTAGGTGTTAAAGACAGACCAGCATCAAACCGAATCTCTCTTTCTGCCACATTTAGGAGCTATAAGAAAGAAATAACTTCCTCACTATGATTCTGTATTAGTTAAAACTGTCCTTGTATCACTGAAATCTCAGTTAAAAGATTACCTTGACCCCCCTCTCCAGGAATATAATTCCACTTATATAGTTCAATTTCTTTATTTTTAAAGGATACTGAAGCCCAGAGAAGCTGGGGTTCCCTCAAGACCACATAGGGAGTTCTTAGAAAAGCTATGTTTTATTTCTACTGAAAGACTAGGGCCCCAGTGAGCTATAATTCTGAAGCTAAAGAGGAATTAAAAACTCATCAGGTGATTTGAATTAGCACCCAAACTCTCCTGACACCCGGTAATGAGCCTGGACACACTCACCTGAAGACATCAGCAGGACCGCCTGAAGGAGAGCTACTTCAGTGTCATCCAGGTTGAAAGAAGACAGCGACATGCCCAGGTCAAAGATGGCATCCGACACCACCCCAAGACCCCCATTTTTCAGCTGGCCCCGTGTCACTGCCATCTCCCCGTTCAGGGTTAAAGTCTCACTTTCTGGGTCATAGCGCACAGCAGCGCGAAGGGACATGATCTCCATGCAGCAGCCTTTGAGGAGGATTATCTGGTCTTCACATGGCAGCTGAAAAGAACCGGCCCACATCAGCAAAGAACAAGTGGACAAAGGTTAGTCAAGAGCAACATGCAGTATCATAACGGCTTCCTGTGATGGACACTCGTCCTAAACTCTTTGAGCATGTGGACTTTGTGGCTTTTCCCTTCCTACTTGGCTCCAGACTTTCCAAATACAACCATATATTTGTACTCCAAGTTGGTCATTATCTTCACTGACTTTAATCTCAGGAGTTTGCATTTCTTTGGCATAAGATACAGATCTCCAACTGGTATTAAGCAGTCGAGTGAAACTGCTTATATCTCCTTACTCTGGAGTTTGTATTATAACCCAACTAACTGCTTGAGAGCTGTGTTTATGTTAAATTTGCCAACACTTTTGACTTATAGCTCCAGTAATCAACAGATGACTCTATGCCAGTGGTTCTCAACCTTCCTAATGCCTCGACCCTTTAATACAGTTCCTCATGTTGTGGTGACCCCCAATTTCATTGTTACAAATTGAACATAATTAAAGCATAGTGATTAATCACAAAAACAATATGTAATTACATATGTGTTTTCCGATGGTCTTAGGCGACCCCTGTGAAAGGGTCGTTCGACCCCCAAAGGGGTCGCGACCCACAGGTTGAGAACCGCTGCTCTATGCTTAGCTGGCAACTGTGCTTGTCTTTGTTTTCTGAAGCAAGTTTGCTCCTTGAGTCTCTTCAAAAGCACTGAACCAGACAGTCCCTTACAGATGCCTATTACCCACAAGGCCCAAGGTCACCCATTGAGTTAGGGGCAGAGGTGAGGCCAGCATTCAGACTTCTGGCTCCTAGGATTATATTCTCAGTGCTTATGGCACCAGAATTGCTCCACAGGCTGTATCTCTCTGTCAATGTGGCGATCTCTTTTTTAGCTAATTTGGTTGCTTTAGTGAATCAGGATTTGTGACAGTGTAATAACATTAATAACAAACTTTACAAAAGAATTTTGCTAAGAAAGATGATTAAAAAAAATCAGAGTTGTATTTTTTGAATAGGGAGAACGTTTAATTAAATGCCCTTATCAAAATAGATTGAAAGACTATTAATTACTGTGAATTTTTGTTTGTTTTTGATGAATTGGACATCATACCAAGATTTATGTGTACCACCTTATTTAATTTTCACAGCAGTGCAGGGAGGTACATATTCTGCTTCCAATTTTATCTATAGATGTGGAAATCCAGGCACTGAGAGGTTGAGGAACATGCAAGGGGTGGTCACATGAAAGTTTTGTGAGCGAGGCCAGGATTTGAAGCTCTA
Source organism: Myotis brandtii (assembly GCF_000412655.1). Lineage (NCBI taxonomy): Eukaryota > Metazoa > Chordata > Mammalia > Chiroptera > Vespertilionidae > Myotis > Myotis brandtii. The sequence continues at coordinate 13,302,168 of NW_005356674.1, forward strand.
TCTGTCGGAGTCCAATGTCAACAGAAGAGAACACACTCTTTCAAGTACTCTGGATAGGACTGGGTTTCCATAAACAAGGGAAATGTAAATTACACATAATCTCTATCTCTTCATTAAGCAAGTTCAAATTCTTTTTGGGAAATACTCTTGGCAATACCCAAAGTTCAATTTATTATATAAAACTAAAGGTAATACTACTAACTTACATTTAAAACACTGGGTATTTCATATTTTTTTACTAACTCAACCTAGTTACTTTACCATATAATTTCAAATTGCTTAGCTTTTACTGCAGAATGAAAGTATATATATTATGTGTGTGTATATATATATATATATAATACATATGTAATAAAAATATTATATTATACGCACACCATATATATATAAAGATGAGATGACCAAGGTTTGAAGACATTTAATAACTCATCAAGAATTCTTGCCCATACAGTTGACTGCAGAACCCATGCTCTCAGCTACCACAGGGCAGAACTGCTCACGTTAGGGATGAGTGTCCCACAGGGTAAGTCTATGACCTCTGGTAGGTGAGCTCCTCAAGGTGCCCTGAAGATGGGCCAAGAAAGGGTGAGCTTATAAGGAAAAGAGGGAGGACTTAAGGGGATCTTAAAATCTTTGCTCTGTGCCGAAACCGGTTTGGCTCAGTGGATAGAGCATCGGCCTGCGGACTGAAGGGTCCCAGGTTCGATTCCGGTCAAGGGCATGTACCTGGGTTGCGGGCACATCCCCAGTAGGAGATGTGCAGGAGGCAGCTGATCGATGTTTCTCTTTCATCGATGTTTCTAACTCTCTATCTCTCTCCCTTCCTCTCTGTAAAAAATCAATAAAATATATATATAAAAAAAATCTTTGCTCTGTAAGGGTCATCCTCTATTCTTGAGGATTAAAAGGCAACCACACAGCCATCTTGCTGGGATACACAGTTAAAAGAATATAGATTAAGACTCAAACCATGGCCCCCACATATAGATAAATTAATCACTTTGACCTCAAAGTTCCCCATCTGTGAAATGGGGTTAATTAAAGCCACCCTGCAGATCTGTTACAAGGATTGTATTTAATGTGGGCAAACTTGAGCATGATAACTAGGACATCGTAGGTACTGAATAAATGCAAGTATTGCTATCATCTTTTCCTATGCGCGGAGTTGGGAGGATCTTCATCGACCTCATGTGGAGAAGCTAATGAATGATGACTGAGTAGAGAGGGTGGGAAAGTATAAATGAAAGGGTGCACTTTCATTTTGGACTGACATTACTTTTATAGGACTATCCCTACTAGTTAATATTAAATTATAAATAATACTCAGTATTCCTGGAAATTGATGGAACTACAATGAAAAAAAAGGCAGAAGAAAAACAATCATTTCCTCACCTCACAAAACATAGGCAACTTTTTGGCAAAATCCACCACTCTGGTAATTGCTGGTGTGATGATTTTTGTAAAATGGCTGAAGGCTTCCAAGTCAACCTTTCCACCTTCTGGGGCATTTACTATTGGTGCTTGTCCAATATCTTCTGGCTAAGGAGGAGAGACAAGAAAGAGTTAAATGATGAAGTTGAAAGACCTCTATCCTACTTCTGATGTGGAAGAAAAATGTCTTCTGGACAGCCAATCTGTACACCCAGTTTATTAACAAAGTATAGAGTTGTCCATGTATGTCTCTGAGCAAAGATATATGTCTTGGCCATTGCTGTAATAGGCCTCAGTGATATTGTTCATAGGATTGGTGTGTGTGTGTGTGTGTGTGTGTGTGTGTGTGTGAGAGAGAGAGAGAGAGAGAGAGAGAGAGAGAGAGAGAAAGAAAGAGAAAGAAAGAGAAACAAGAGGAATTTGGGCTCTACTTCTGAAAGCACAAAGGGTATATATTCCCACCAGGTGACATACATTCTAGGGCATTTTCAGAGTGCTGCACATTCTGATGAGTGTCTTTGTGTGCGAGGTGGGCTCAATGTGGGCAGTGAGGAAGCGGGGCAGGGGGAGGGGGAGAATGCGGGAGTCCCAGCAGACAGCACCCTGTGGTTCACTCTTGTTTCCCACCCAGCTGGGGTTCAGCATCCTGTCTGCTTACAGACTCCAGTTGGAGGAGGTCACAGCAGGGTGAGAGGAACGATCTAGGCTGCCTATAGGAACTGAGTCATGCAAACTTGGCACACCCTCAGGCAGAGGGGGGATTTTACTAGTATTCAATGTCCCGAGGGCACTTCTCTGCTATTCACTTGCCTAAGAACAATCCATGGTCTTGCTGCTCAAAGGGTGGTGTAGCAGCATGGGTGTCACTGGGGACTTCTTAGAAATACAGAATCTTAGCTCTCTCCTCAGACTCAGTTGTGCAGAATCAGCATTGTAGCAAGCCCCCAGGTGGTTGTGCTCCCAATGCTCACGGGAGCTGTCTAGCTCCCTAGCCTGGCGTTCGGTGACTGCCATGGTGTGGCCTCCAGGTATCCCCTGTTGTCACCAGTGCTTCCTGTTTGGGTGATAGAAGCCTTTCTGAGTTGACTGCACTTGTCTTATGATCTGCCCACACAGACCACACATGGGCAAGTCATTCATCCTGTCTGAACCTTTTGCTCATGTTCCTTTTTCAAGGCTACCTCATTCAAGAATGTGAGAAATCAGACAGTAACTCTGCCAGGGGAAAAGCAGGGCAGGCTGGCCCTGGTTCAGATGGTCACATTTTATACTTGGGTGAAAAAATCCAATCAAAGCCATCCCTTTGCATGGGAATTAAGGGATCAGAATAATAACACATGTCAACACACAATAACACAATGCCAATAGACAATAATGTTGTTGGTATGTGTGTGGGGGGAATGGTTCACTCCAAACCGAACTGCCCCTGGGAGGTGTAAAAGTGAGTTACCCTTGGTGGGGAGACACTGCTTTCCCTTGTCTGGCACCAGAGACTTCTTGTTCCTGTCCCAGTCCACATGGACTCTTCACCATCACTGTCATCACTTGCAAATTGTTGGTGATTAAATTGAGCATTTAAATGGATGGCGAAAACTAGAAAATTACATGATGGAAGGTTTTTGGAAACAGTTGTACAATGTGGCTTTAGAATTAGGAAAATCTGCATGGCTTTTGCAAAAGTGCCTATTTGCCAATGACTCTTATTTCTCAGCACAAATGTGGATTTGAACCCCGGGTGAAACCACCAGTCTCTCTATTTTTGACTTGAGTCCTGGTCTTAGGATAAAAAATGATGAAGAAACTCTTTTGGGGGAGTAAGTTACTTACCCATTCCGATAAATGAATACTTCTAGCTTTTACGACAATATATTTTAATCCCTTTTGATACATTACTATTATTAGCATAATAGGCCTCCTCAAATTCTATTTCAGAGCAAGATGAGCCATTATCACATGAAAATAAATGAAATAAATGAAATAATATGCAGTGTTGCAAGCAAAAAAAGGGGTCTCACTACATAGGAGACACAAATCCTAATGTGTAGAAGCCTATTCAGGACCTGAATGCCATTTAGCAAAGCTGACTTTAATGAAGAATTCCTAATGTCTTTGTAGGAGTAATTCACCAACCAAAAGAGTGAAAATTTCATCCTGAGCATAAGTACTCAATTGAGGTCATCCTTCTGCAAGGAATATTCGTAAATATGTATTTGTAACCTGGCTGAGACACGGCTTAACTGTACTGTCTCTGAGGATGGGCTGGTGGAACTGTATGTTCTGCTTAATAAATATTTATTGAGTTCTGTTCTGGTTATCCACCGCTGTGTAACAAACTACCCCAAGACTTAGGGGCTTAAAAACAACACATCTTTACTCTCAGAGTTCTGGGGGTTGATGGTCTCAGTTGCGTAGTTGGTTCTCACTTGGGGTCCCTCATACAATTGTCATCATATGGCACCAGAAGCTGGTGTCATCTGAAGGTTTCTTTACTCACATTTCTGGTGCCTGGGTTGAGAACCTCTTCACATGGCTAGCTTGGGCTTCCTCACAGCATGGCAGTTCTCAGGGTAGGTAGGCTTTTATTTACATGGCATTTAGCTTTCCTCAGAGAAACAAGATAGCTTCCCCCTCCAAGATAATCAAATGGAAACTACAAGGCTTCTTATGACTCAGCCTGAGTGGTTACTCTTTCCAAATCCATTGTTTAAAGGAATCATAGACCAGATTCAAGGGGAGAGAAAAATAGACTCTACCTCTCCATGGGAGAATGGGCTGTGTATACAAGGAGGAAAGAATCTAATGGCAGCCAACTTGGAGAAGAGCTTCCACAAATTTCAACAATAAATGTGCCAGACCCTGGGTACAATGCTGAATGGAACATGGTCGCTCCCCCGAGTTGCAGGAGTGATCCCAGGCACAGAAGGGGATTGGCTGATAGAAATGAAGTTCATTGTAGAGATAGATGGGACAGTGCAAGCATTCTGATCTTTCCCAGCACCCCTCTAAGAAAAAAAATGGCCTGAAGAAGTGGTTATTTATATTTGGATCAAGAGGGGGCAATTTCTTGAACAGATCAAGCAGCTACAAATAATATACATTTCATGTCAGCTCTTAGAATCATCTTTGCTAACATTGTTGGTAGAAGTCGTCAACAAAGTGAATTATGGGTAAGATTTCCCCTCTCCCCAAATTTCCTACACACACACACACACACACACACACACCAATCCCATTATAATGGTGATGTTGAAGTAGGAGGACAGTTATATCATTATACCTTCTTGTTCGAGTGGAAAGGTACTCTCATGTACCCTAGAGATAAAAATAAACCCATAGAACAGTGATGGCGAACCTATGACATGTGTGTCAGAGGTGACACGCGAACTCATTTTTTTGGTTGATTTTTCTTTGTTAAATGGCATTTAAATATATAAAATAAATATCAAAAATATAAATCGTTGTTTTACTATGGTTGCAAAGATCAAAAAATTTCTATATGTGACACGGCACCAGAGTTAAGTTAGGGTTTTTCAAAATGCTGACAGGCCGAGCTCAAAAGGTTCGCCATCACTGCCATAGAATGTCTGATGCAGGGCTCAGTGAGATACTCATGAAGGGTTCGTGTCATAAACCAAGAGCAGGGTCAGTCTCTGCGATGGTCAAACACCAGCTGGTGGTGGGATGGGTAGTCCATCTGGTGAGGTGGGTGGAGGGCCTGGACTTGGAAGTAGAAGACCTGAGTTGGCCTTGGGCCTGGCTCAGTCACTTTCTAGTAACATGATATTGGGTGAGCCACTTAAGGCCTTGGCTTGTTTTGCGTATCTGTAAAATGGGATAGTAATTCCAGCCTCAAAGCATTGCGAAGTTCAAAGGAGAAATGAGTGGCAAGGACTTTCACAATGGTTACTTTTATAAAAACATCAAACAACGATACTCTAAGGGTCTTGAAAGTCCTGTTTTCTCTACATGCCCCCTCTTCGCCCCCATCCCTACTTTGTCTTCCTGGCCTTGAGAGAATTTAAGCTAAACATTTTGACTTCTACTGACATAAAAATGCATTTGAGATAAGGAATACTTTGTTCTAGGGGTTATTCTGAAGGGAATATTTTGGAGTGAGCTTAGTGGATTAAGTATGTATGTAAATGGACATCTGAGGGAAGAAATGAGCATAAAAGGGAAAGCTGGCAGGTAATGAATTTTACTAATTAATCCCCAGCTAGTAGCAAAAGCAAGCAGATAATGTGGCCGTAGGAACTGCTCTGGAATCTAGGGACCCACAAACAGTAGTGCTAGGAGGGACTCTTGCTCTCAGGGAGACCTGGATTCCATTCCTGGCTCTGCAATCACCTGACTTCTCAGTGCTGCAGAGTCCTTCTCAGTAAGATTGGCTGGTCACCTCAGCCCCCAGGGCTGTGAGGACTAAGTGAGATGAAGCAGAAAGTGCTGACTCGCAGCCGCTATTCAGCTGTGCTAGGAGCCTCACCAGGAATTTCCGCTTCTGCTTCCAGTGGCTGCCTTGGGCATTGGTGGCCACGTGGGCTTCAGTGACGGTTTTGATGAGCTCCCACTCCTCGTCGGTGGGCTCCGGCTTGTGCCCGATGGATTTCTGCAGCTCCTCCCGCCGTCTCTTCTCCCGGTTCTCCTCAATCAGCTTCCGCTTTGCCAGCCGCTTGCTGTCATCCAGTACCACTGGGAGGAGAGAGGGAGACAAACACACAGATACTCCTAGACACGTGGCAGACTGCACGTCCCAGGACCGTTGGTGCGAAGATGGCTCGGCGGGGCCCACAGGGTGGGTCACACTGGGGCGTTTTCTCCCTGGGCAGCACACTGCCATCGACTAGCCATTGTCCAATATGAGCCCGGGTGCCAAACTCCCAGTGCCTAGCCAGCTTTTCCAAACAAAGCTGGTTGGACACTGGGCATCCCAATCCCACAGAAGCTGGCCCTAAATAAGAACGAAGCAGGGAGAGGACAAACCTATTCTACCCACAGGTTCCCAGATGAGTCTGTCTAGCCAATTATCTGAATTCACTCTTTCAGTTTCTATAACTCCCTTCCTCCCTCCAAATGGCTCTTACTAAGAGAATTTAGGAGGTTAAAGAAAGTTCTGTAGCAATAAATGGGACACTGATGATCCCTTCCTTCAGCTCCTCATTAGCTCCCTTCCTATATAATAAAAAGCTAATATGCAAATTGTCCCCTTAGGAGTTTGACCGACTGGGAGTTTGACTGCTTGCTATGGTGTCCGCTGAATGAAGGAAGGCCCTGGCCAGCAGCTGGAAGGCCCTGATCAGCCCTGATCGCTGGCCAGGCCTAGGGATCCTACCCGTACATGAATTTCATGCACAGGGCCTCTAGTAAGGAATAATTAGAATGTGGCCAGGCTGTTCTTGAGTTTCACAGGTACTCACTTTGTATTATTCTCTACCTGGTCAACCCTTATTGGTGGGAAAGGCGCCCAGGCTTTGCCATCTAGAAAGATCTGGGCTTGAATCATGACACAACCACATTCTAGCTGTGTGACCTCTGGCAAGTTAGTTAGGCTCACTAAGCTTACATTTCTTCCTATAAAATGGGATCAATAATACCCACTTCACAGGGTAGTCAATGTGATAATGTATTAAAAGTGCTTCAGTAAATGCAGCCATGATTTTTATCATTTATGCAGAAGGGAAACAAAAAAATCTATACTTCTGTGGTTAATTTCCAAAACAAACCCATTTGCCAGACTCTTAGTAACTATACGTGGAATGGAAAGGCTGAGGTTTACCACTATAGAGTCATGGTCTTTTGGGTCTAGAAGGAACCCTAGATATTATTTAGTCCAACTCTCTCCTTCCACAGAGGAGGAAGTTGATCCAGAGAGATGACCACTGGCCTAAAGTCACACAGCAAGTTCATGGCAGAGCCAAGACAAGACCCAGGACACGTGACTCCAGTCCTACATCACTGTCATTTCCTGATGAAGGTGTGGCCTGCTAGGAAAAGAAAAAAGCAAACACAGCAGGAAGAAGAAAACCAAAGGTGCTCAGCGAGTCTGCAAACAGAATAATCACCTGGATTTGATTAGATCACCAACGTCAAGTGAGGATTGACAAGTGTGGGGAATATGAATGGGCCCTGTTCAGTCATTGTAGTTCACTCATTAAAGGGAGAAGAGGGAGGGGGCTTTACTCATAACCCCATTTACCAAATGCATACACTGTGCCAGAGATGGTTGCATCAGATGCGCATTATCTAATTTGATCCTGCAAACAACCTGCGAAGTAGGTGATCATTTCACAGAAGGGAAACCAGAGATAAGTCTGATGGCCACACAGCTAGTAAGTAGCAGATCTGGGACTCCAAGAGTTTTTCTGATTCTAATGCCTGAGCTCCTATAATAATAATAATACTTCACAAGCAAATAAGGTGCATTCAGAATGGAGTCCCACCCAGTCTAGGTTAACACTGAGTTTTCTTAAACCTCATAAACATTCGTATCTTTAAGTTCTCAATAGAACAATGAAATGGATACTTATTAATAACAGTTCATTTTAGTGACACATATAAGTATTTGGTTCTTTCTAGGTCAGTCATTTTCACGTACCCTTGTCAGGCATATTGTTGGCAATGGCTAAAAGCCTTTAAAAGATAAAGACAATATGCTCAGCTGGGAGGTGGGATTAACCCTGGATTTGCAGCCTAACACCCTAACACAACCCTCCTCCTTTTAAAAACTCCCCATTCTGTCTTCTTTAATGGGCAGACCAGAACATTCCACAGATATTTTTGTTCTGAGAGAACCCTGTTAGTCACGTAAACATAAGCCATCAATTGATTTCCTCTTTCATGGGGAAAAAAAATCCTTGATGCATTCCTTTTTTCTTTCTTTCCTATTTTTTCTTCCTTCCTCTTCTTTTTTTTTTTCTTTTAGTAAAGGTTGGAATCCTTTATTGATGTGCAAAAAGTTTATGCCAGGAGAGGTCATTAACAACTGAGAGAACCCTGTTAGTCACATAAACATAAGCCATCAATTGATTTCCTCTTTCATGGGGAAAAAAAATCCTTGATGCATTCCTTTTTTCTTTCTTTCCTATTTTTTCTTCCTTCCTCTTCTTTTTTTTTTTCTTTTAGTAAAGGTTGGAATCCTTTATTGATGTGCAAAAAGTTTATGCCAGGAGAGGTCATTAACCCTGATGCCTGGCAAAAGAGAGGCCACTCGTTCAGAATGTCACAGTCCTTATTTTATTATTAGATTAACTAAAGCTGCTGGTGTAAATCCCCTCCTCGGTGTGGGGAGAAGAGACCCAAATGGCGGCGCTAATCTCACCACCATATGCTGTGGCACTTTGAAAACTGGGTAGGAAGACTTCAGCCCGGAATGTTTTTAAGGCCAAAAATATAACCACCAACCAACAGCAGGGTGACTCCTGCAATAGCACTCAGCTTCACATTCTTCAGAAATTTCTGATCACGATGTTTTCTGCCAGTGCCCTGTCTCCGAAAATGGCCACAAAATAAATTCCTGTCTCTGCTTTTGAAAAAGAGTAGGAGTCATCCATGTGGTTCTCCCCACATGAATGTTGTGTGTAAAATTAGACCTTCCCAAGGTGAATGGACAAGACTCTCATTTATAATCTCCATTGCAGACAGAGTATTGCGAACAGTCTTGCAACTATGAAAGGGATAATTTCATCGCTTTCCCTCACCCATCAGCTGGAGACGTGCAGAGTTAGAAGCTGGAAACCACCCAGCAATGACTGCGGAAATGCTAGGTGTCTCCCCTCTGTCCACATGGGTTCCTGCTCGCTTTTCTACCAGGCCGATCTCCTTGAACCAAACCTTTCCCCAATCAACACCCCTTGAATATAAAACAAAGGAAGAAGATTACTTACAATCTGTTGCCATGCCAACATAGATGCATTTTTTAAAGCGACATTCCTGGCACTGGTTTCGTGTAACTTTGTCTATGACACATTTTCCTTCATATTTACAGGAATAGGATGGATGGAGATTTTTCTGAATGGTTCTTCTAAAGAAACCCTACATGAAAAAGAAAGACCCAAGACAACAGTTTCATATTTTCTAGAAATACATGACTCTAGAATCTCATGTCCATAGAGCTGTGATGGATTGTTTTGGGCCTGTAGCTCTACTTATTCAAATATAGGACAGTTGGATCAAAGTAAATGTAAAGAATTCTAAATCTGAGCTGAAGAAGATGTCACAGGACTACAGAGTTAATATCTTTTTTTTTTTTGGCATTTATTCAAGGAAAAGAGGCTAATGGGAAAGTCTAGTGTTTGCTTTTATCTTTCTAAACATTGAGTAATAATATAAATAAATGATATTATTTCATTTCATAGAGAGCCATAATTATGCTGCTAAATTAAGCTATGAAGAGATTTGCTGTACTTTTTAATGGAGAATAAAAGAGCTGGAGACTTACTTGCAATACTTTGGTGTCATAATTTAATCATTTAGTAATTAAACGAATATAACTGCCTTTAGAGATTTAGTTTAGTTCTTGTTTTTGACTCTTGAGATAGCCATGATCAGTTCAGATCGTCCTTGAAACAACAGTACATGGGGAGTAGAAAATTTCAGGTTCTCTATCACATTTTTCCCACAGCTCATTGCATTAGGGTCGTTCCTTTCATCATACTCTTTTTCTTTTTTTTTAAAAAAAATATTTTTTTCCAATTGATTTCAGAGGGAGAGAAAGAGATAGAAACATCAATGATGAGAGAGAATCATTGATCAGCTGCCTCCTGCATGCCCCCTACTGGGGACTGAGCCCAAAACCTGGGTATGTGCCCTAACGAGGAACTGAACCGATACCTCCTGGTTCATAGTTTGATGCTCAACCACTGAGCCACACTCTTTTCCTCCAGTATCCGCAGACATCCACCTTAAGTTCAATGTGTTTCTTCCTTTCTTAAGGCATGGGAGAATGCCACTGTGAAATTTTCTGAGGATGCCATTTAGTTCCAGGCTTAGGTGGCTTACGTAACACTCTCAAGGGTGTGTTCTACCAGAACCTTTCTGGACATGATACTTAAGTCTTAGCAAATATACTTAAGTATTGTAGGAATTGGTAATGGCACAGAGGACTTATTGTGAGCAGCTCATTGCAAAGTGCTGTACACATATCTTCTGTCTCTTCTACAACTTATGAAGTAGGGACTCAGTATCTCCATTGTGGGGTTTGGAAAATGAAGCCTCAGACAGGTTAAATCACTTGTTCAAAGTCACATGGGAACCACATGCTGGATCTTGGCCTGGAACCCAGGAATTAGACTCCAAATCAGCAGCAAACAGCCTGTGGCAGAGTGAACCCTGTCTCCTTAAAACACTGGTGATAAAACAGGAGGAGAAATGATAACTTCTTGGGATGATAACATGTCGTATCTATGCATTTTAAAACTCAAAGGGAGTTTTTATTTCATTATCTCCCTTTCTAAAAAACCAGACAGACATCACACTCTCCCAAACATTCATTTAATTATTTTTGATTTGGAAAAAAAAATTAGTTCTTTGCCCTGACCGGTTTGGCTCAGTGGATAGAGCGTCGGCCTGCGGACTAAAAGGTCCCAGGTTCGATTCCAGTCAAGGGCATGTACCTTGGTTGCGGGCACATCCCCAGTAGGGGGTGTGCAGGAGGCAACTGATTGATGTTGCTCTCTCATCGATGTTTCTAACTCTCTATCCCTCCCGATTCCTCTCTGTAAAAAAAATCAATAAAATATATTTTGGAAAAAAAAAATTAGTTCTTGAACATGCCAAAAAAATAGAGAACTACCAGACACCTTGAAGATCACAGGCCAGGAATGTTGGAAATTGGGTCTAATTTGAACTGAAACTTAAGGTTGCATTCTGGTGGGAGGGGCCTGGAGCTGGGCTGGACTCCTGAGGACCCTGGGCAATTACCTTGCAGCCTTCACAGGTGATGCAGCGGTAGTGATAGCCCGTGGCCTTGTCGCCGCACACCACACATAGCTCGTCCTTGTCTAAGTAACTGGGGATGTACCCTGTGAAGGAGGAAAAAAGAAGGGTGTGAGAAAATAATATTGTGTTAAAGTCAAAGACATACCACAGCCAGGAGGAGGATAAGGAGAAGACAGGAGGTAACATGGATGAGAGAGGAGGCAAGACAATTATTTTATACATTTTAATATAATTTTTGCTTTAGGATCTATTTCTCCTGATCATTGAGATTTAAATATAAAAGGTAAATAAAATGTTTAACGAGAAAACATTTACAAGTCTTTCCCTGACAATATACTTCCCCAGTATCTTAACCTTAACCTTATCTGGCATCTTATCTCACACTTACAGAGCTTATGAGGCCCAGGGTTTCAGAATGCCTTAGAAATAGGTGTGCTCACACTTGTGCAAGTGGGAACAGACCCAAAGATTGTGGAGCCAGGATCCGAGACACCGAGTGCTCTGGATTCTGGTCAACACACTCTTTTTGTTTATTTTAGATCTTGTCTTAGAGGGCTTGGTTCACTTTGAAATCAAGGCACCAGGCAAATAAATTCAGAACACTTTATAGCTGGAAAGTCCTGGGAGATCATCAAATTCTTTTGAGGTGAACAGGCCTTCAGAAGTTTGGGTTTCCTTAGGACAGCGGTTCTCAACCTGTGGGTCACGACCCCTTTGGGGGTCGAATGACCCTTTCACAGGGGTCGCCTAAATACATCCTGCATATCAGATATTTACATTACGATTCATAACAGTAGCAAAATTACAGTTATGAAGTAGCAACAAAAATAATTTTATGGTTGCGGGTCACCACAACTTGAGGAACTGTATTAAAGGGTCGCGGCATTAGGAAGGTTGAGAACC
>NW_005356674.1:13316061-13335185 GCF_000412655.1 Myotis brandtii
GACCCTTTCACAGGGGTCGCCTAAGACCATCGGAAAACACATATATAATTACATATTGTTTTTGTGATTAATCACTATGCTTTAATTATGTTCAATTTGTAACAATGAAAATACATCCTGCATATCAGATATTTACATTACGATTCATAACAGTAGCAAAATTACAGTTATGAAGTAGCAATGAAAATAATTTTATGGTTGGGGGTCACCACAACATGAGGAACTACATTAAAGGGTTGCAGCATTAGGAAGGTTGAGAACCCTGCCTTAGGGTCACCCTAGAAATTAACAGTAGATTCAAGCTCATTCAAGACCTAGTGATCTGGGGAGATGCATGCTCACGAATCAGCTAGATTTGATGCTTTTTTTTTTTTTTTGACTCTGATCACTAGGTTTAATACAGTGAGACATGACTAAGGAGAGCTTAAGGGCAATACTGTTTCCCCACATGAAAATCACTATGTCCAGGCCAATCTGATTAAGATACCATCACCAGAAGTGAAAATTTGAAGTTTGAGTTTTACACAACTTGTTCAACTTTCTACTTTGGGCTATAGAGACCACTGTTCATGCCAATCAAAAGAGTCTTTGCTTGCTGGTTATCATTCCCCTTTGCATAACTGTAAACCCCCCAACCCCAAGGGTGTATACCACTATCTATTAGGTAATGGATGGTATGGTCACTCAAATTTAATAGGAAATACTAACAAAATCGACAGGAAAACTCATTAGGCATTGATTCATTCCAAACATAGTTTTGGGTTATCCATCCATACAGAGAAATGATAGGTGAATTTATGGTTTTCAATTTTTCTAAAACAAACTGTCTTATTTGTGTAGTTTTTATTTAAAAAATCTGGACTTGGTAAGGAACTAATACACAAATACAACCATTGTTTTTGATTCATAAAGACTGACCACTAAAATCCATTGGAAAATGCTAGTTAAGTCCAGAACATCTCTGACCATGTTCACTATACCCACCCCCCGCCCCAATTCTACAGTTTGATAACTAACTAGTTCTCTGGACACACAGCTATGCTTTGACACCCCTAAGAAAGCTAAATCATTAGTATGTTTAGTTATTCTTCCAATTTAATTTGAACCTCCTCAGTTCATCCCACAGCACAGATCCTCTGAGTTAAGCTTTTTCCCACTGGTACTTGCTTTCCTACGTCATTTCTTTATATACTTCAAAAATCTTGAATGGTTCATTCTTTAGTCTTTCCCAACATACTAATTCTGATTCCTTTTACATTTGATTCTTAGTATTAGGCACCAAATTTTGCATCATGTTAACCTTTAACCCGCTGGTAAGCAATATATCCATCCATTCATCCATCCATCCATCCATCCATCCATCCATCCATCCATTTATTTAACAAACAGTATGGGCCTCTTGTGTAAGTCACTGGGTACAAACTTGAAACAGCATTAACTTAAAAGGTATTCTTTCTTTGTGTCCACAAATTGCAGCTGAGGTGCCCTGGAGGCCCCCACTTCACAAAATCTTTCCTCAGAACAGCCACTGCCTTTCTGTTCTCAGGACTGCCCTAGTGGAATCTTTGAGCAGCTTTGCTTTACACCTTGCCCCCTGGCTGGCTGGGTCCTTGCTGCTGGGGGACAGTAGACACATTTACATTTATTCTTGCATTATGTCTTTTTACAACTAAAAAAATATTTCACAGAACTTTTATCTTTGTCAAGAGTGGGAAGACAAATGTAATTCAAGAAAAACGAAAGAGAATATATTTCTTTCTGGAAGTGAAAAATCCTATATAATAAAAGCCTAATATGCTAATCGACTGAATGGCGGAATGACTGGTCGCTATGATGCACACTGACCACCAGGGGGCAGATGCTCAACGCAGGAGCTGCTCCCAGCCCATAGGCCCCAGGCCAGCCAAGGGGGGTGCCAGTGGGGGCCCCTAGATTGCCCTGCCAGTCACATTCTCAATTTTTTTCCTGAACAAAAAGCATTAAGCTCTCATAGATAATTTTTTACACAAACACTTACTTGGTGTTTACCATGTGCCAGATATGTCCTAAATGCTTTACAAATATGACCTCATTTAATCCTCACATCATCCTTATAAGGTAGCTCTATTATTAGCCACATTTAATAGATGAGAAACTGTAGCATAGAGAAATTAAGAGATTTGCCTGAGATAACATAGTAAGTGGTGGAGCTAGGATTCAAACCTGGATAGTAGGCTCCAGAGTCCATGCTCTTAACTACTATGCCTCCCATGTGACCTTCACAGCACTTACTGTAGACATAACTTGATAGTTCTCTGTGCTATCATTTAGTGTGTGATAACTTAATTAAAGGCTATTCCTCACTCAACCATAATCTCCACAAGAGCAGGGGTTCTGTCTAGTTTTTGTTGTCACTGTATAGCCAGCATGTACTCATTTTGTGACCAATAAATATTTTTTGAATAAATAAATCAGTCTTTATTGATGAAAAAAAAAGACTTCCTGAAACGAAAATGTATTAACTTTTAGGGCGAGGGTTGGGCATAATACAGTTTCATGCACAAGAAGGACCTTCCTTCTTCCTATCCCTGTAGACTCAAATTCTTAGCAGCTGACACAACCTTTCAATCCATAATTAGAGCTAAACCACTTGATGCAAACCAGCAGGAAAGGGAATAGATGGATATAATGAGTTTTAGTCAAAATCTTAATCACAAGGGTACACACACTGGCAGTCGACAGTGTTTGGCTTGCAGGGTGTTTAAAAATCTCGGCCAATTTTTAAAACCAGGAGCTTTCACATAAAGCCCAGCTTTCTGCTTCGTGTGAAAAATGGGGAGACCTGGCACTCCCGAGCCCACATTTTCATAGGGCAGCAACAACTCTCTCCAAAGAGAGAGGCATACTTGCTAGTTACCCGCGGTCAGCACCAGTCCCTATTGTGCCCCAACTCTGAGGCGAAATGTCAGTTGCCATTTACGTTTATTCCTGCATTATGTCTTTTTTACAAGTAAAAGAATACTTCACCGACTTTTATCCTTGTCAAAAGTGGGAAGACAAACATAATTCAAGAAAAATGAAAGAGAATATATTTCTTTCTGTTTTTAACAAGTAAAAGAATACTTCACAGAACTTTTATCCTTGTCAAAAGTGGGAAGACAAACGTAATTCAAGAAAAATGAAAGAGAATATATTTCTTTCTGGAAGTGAAAAATATTCTTATAAAATAAGCAATATGTGTGCGGGTTGAAAAGTTTAAATTAAGCAGTCCTTATCAAACAACCGAGCCTCTCTCACTAATATCAGCTCTCTGGTGCTTGCAGGCGTTAGAGTTTTAGAACTCTGGTGCCAATGCGATCATTTTCTGTTTTAAGAGAGGGGATGGGTGAAAAGCAGGAAGGTGGGGTTTATTAGAAGAGTGGGAAAGGGACGGGAGTGGAAAGGGTGACCCGCAATGGGCACCAGCTGACTCTGATTTTGCTTTAAGAGTGAACTTATGGCACTGGGCTCACACGGAACACCCACAGGTATTTCATGTCCTGCATGTTTGAGAAAAACATTTGCCTTTTCTTTATCTGAAAATCCATTCAGAATGAGATTCAAGGTTATAGCTCTGAAAATGTGGGCTATCAGCTCTTCAGCCTGATGTGACATGAAGGAGAAGGAGTGGCTACATTGTTATCAGGATAACATCATTGCTACTCTAAGCTGCACTGGTCTCCCCCAGGTACGCCCTGCAGCCATGGTGGGTGTGCACATCACACAATGAAGAAAAGGAGGTTACTGACTTCATGGTGCTAATGATCTAGATGGAGTGGACATAACCAAACATATATGACAAAGAGAACCCAAATTCAGGCTATGGGAATGACCTATAACACATATATGTAAGTAGCATGTTGCAGGTATATATGTCTGTGTATGTTCAAGTGTACTACTCCATTAAGAAACAGCTCAATCTGCAGAAATCTAAGCTTTTCAATACGAAATCAAAGGAGGGATTTTTACATTACAAAAGATCCATTACTGTAGATGGTCTCTAAATATTAAGTTCTTTTAACGTAGTGGTTCTCAACCAGGCGTGATTTTGACTCCAACGGGACATTTGGCAATATCTGGAGACATTGTTGGTTGTGGACTACTGGCATCTAGTACATCGAGGCCAGGGATGCGTAGATATCCTACAAGGCTCAGGAGAGCCCCCAAATGTCAAGAGTGCCGAGGCTGAGACACTCTGCTCTAACATACATTAAATATACTTTATTTTCTTTTTTAAAAAGGTAATTTGCACACGTGACTTAGTGTCATTGCATAAAACAAGGGGTACCACCTTTGAATGTGGTGGCGATTAAACAAAAGAGGCTGATAGGCTGTGAGCTGAGCTAGTGACCTGAAGTGATACAGGCTGAGAAAGGCAGGATGCACACTGGCTGGCAGTGGGTGGTTGGTGGAGAAAAAGTGTCATTGGTTCAGGAATGGAGGGCAGTATGGCAGAGAGAGGAACACGTGGAAAAACTGGCCAAGATTTCTGGAGCTGAGAGAGTGGACTGAAGCATAAAACCAGAAAGAAAATGGAACTCATTGGATGCGTAGCATCCTACAAGGCTCAGGAGAGCCCCCAAATGTCAAGAGTGCTGAGGCTGAGACACTCTGCTCTAACATACATTAAATATACTTTATTTTCTTTTTTAAAAAGGTAATTTGCACACGTGACTTAGTGTCATTGCATAAAACAAGGGGTACCACCTTTGAATGTGGTGGCGATTAAACAAAAGAGGCTGATAGGCTGTGAGCTGAGCTAGTGACCTGAAGTGATACAGGCTGAGAAAGGCAGGATGCACACTGGCTGGCAGTGGGTGGTTGGTGGAGAAAAAGTGTCATTGGTTCAGGAATGGAGGGCAGTATGGCAGAGAGAGGAACACGTGGAAAAACTGGCCAAGATTTCTGGAGCTGAGAGAGTGGACTGAAGCATAAAACCAGAAAGAAAATGGAACTCATTAGGGAAGGGAAGAGTTGGTGGAACTAGTGTTTGATCTAACAGGACATGGAAAAGGGTCTGAATGTTGAAGAGGAGCCTGTGGTGGATGCAGAGGGCAAGGGACGACTGTCACTGAGTGTCTGGAAGCAGAAGTCTTTGAGGGAGACGAGTGGTAAATGGGGAGAAGAGGACAGGACAATGTGGTGGGAAGTATCTGCAGTTAAGGAAAGAGGTCAGGGTGCGGTGACTACTCGAAAGCACATTCTGGGAATCTCCAGGAGAAATGAGGAAATTCTTAAAGCAGCTGGTACAGAGGGATCTGAGATGAGGGAGGTACCAAGGACAGCGCACAGAAGGTTAGTCGTCATGAGGATCTGGACAAGGAAGCCTACGGATACCGGTAGTGGGCATGGTACGTAGTATCAGTACAAGAAGATGGGGTGGAAAAAGGCTGGACTAGAGCACATGGTAGAGTGGGAAGCAATTGGACCTCAGGCTGAATCCACCCGAATTTTGGGCGCTGAGCAAAAAGCTCTGAGTTTGTGGAGAAGTATTCACAAAGAGATGCGAGGTGGTGGACATGAACCCTGAATGCAGGAAATGAGCAACACCCATATTCTCTCCCAAGCCTGCCAGGCATCTGACTTCAGTTTCTCACAATGCCTTGGACTCCTGCTCTTAGCTTTCACTGTGAGGAATGGCAGCGCATGCTCTAGGATGAAGTTAGGGCATCCAATGACATCTCTGAAGGACGTGCCTTTGACAAGAGAGAAAAGAAAGGAAAGAAGAGCCAGCTCATGTTTTGGTCTGAGCTTGGACTTGGCTTGGAAACGCTTGCTGTTTCTTAGTTTGCTTCCATTTCTGCGAGCTGAGAGGCACTTTCATTTAACTTTTGAAGAGTATGTTATGTATTCTACAAAATGGCTCTATTTTCTGGACTGGTGTTGTCTCTTAATAGTATATGGGTGGCAGTGCCTAATTTGAGTCCTAACCTCACGTCAACGTTCTTACAATTACATAAGCATTGTAGGAAAGTCTGCAGTTGCATTAACCTCTTAAGTATCATTCATTTTAAAGACATGATGTCTGCAACAGATCATTGGGTGGAATGATTGTATATGTGTTTAAACTAAAGATATTCAGCTAGAAAGGAAAAGCAGAGATGGGAGAGGGGAGAGAGAGGAAAACTGAGGGAGAAAGAGATTGAGGAACAGAGGTGGTGGTGTGAAGGAGAGACAAAGAGGAGAAGAGGGGATGGGAGGGAAGAGGCGGGAAAGTTGAGAAAGAGAAATCGAAAGAGTATGCGATCACTTCATATTCAAGTTCATGGCTGGGAGTGATTATGCAATGGGACTTATAAATCTTCCCATTTTGGTTTCCTTTCCTGCCTGCCTCTCACTAGACTGAGTGTAATTCTAGCGTTTAAGGGTACCTGTTTCTCATGCAACATTTTTTTCTCTGTGGGCAGACTTTAAAACCTCCCCATCCCCAACTCTGGTATAGCAATCTTTCTCTAACTTTAAAGAGGCCAAGGAAATTCTAATTAGAGATCATATTTCTAATATGAGGCTTAACTCCTCTTTCCAATCCAAGCCTTTTGATGTGGGTCACTTCAAACATCCCCAACCTTACCGTTTAATTTCCATTTCTAATGTCTACCTAAGTATTCACACAAAGTCCACAGAGCTAGGAACACACACACAAAAGATTTATATGCCTGTCCCCAAGATCGAGGGGCAATGAAAGCAGATTCAGAAAGAACAGTTTTATGTAGAGTTTCTGCTTCCGTTTTCCATTTTTCTCTCTGAAACACAAAGAACCAGAACACATGCAATCAAAACCAAACCCAAACTGAACAGGACAAGCACATCCCATTTCCTCGATCCTGGCTCCAAAACAGGACATTCTTTTCCTCTTGGACACGATCACCAACTCTGGTGCAAACACACCAGCAACTCTGGGGATGTGCAATTCCTGTAAAGATGGCACATTGCGAAGCAGAGAATCCTGTGCAGGACAGACACTCCAGAGAAGGATTTTGTGTAAACAGACCCAGAGGCTGACTGGCAAAGCTGCCCGCAGAACAGCCAGACTCAAGCTGCTTGGGGACTTGGAATGTCATTGGAATTTCTGGTGGAAACAGCCAGCCCCCGTCTCTCCCTTCCCCCACAAAAAGACATCAATTTTAACTGTGCTGAAACCACCGCCACAAGGAAGACACAACATCCTGGCTGCCAGTTCCCCTCCCCTTCGTCTGATTTCCAAACTTATTCCCTTTCCTTCTGAAGTCTGTGACCAGAACTGGCTGCAAGGACCGATTTTAACTGAACAAATCATGGCTAGGTTACTTGGAAGACAAAAAATAATATTAAAAAAATAACACAGATTAAAAAAAGGAGCTCATATATTCTGAGTGATAGCTATGGCGTTTTTTAAAAAAATATATTTTATTGATTTTTTTTACAGAGAGGAAGGGAGAGGGATAGAGAGTTAGAAATATTGATGAGAGAGAAACATCGATCAGCTGCCTCCTGCACATCTCCTACTGGGGATGTGCCAGCAACCAAGGTACATGCCCTTGACTGAAATCGAACCTGGGACCTTTCAGTCCGCAGGCCAACGCTCTATCCACTGAGCCAAACCGGTTAGGGTGAGCTATGGTGTTTTTAATCTGTCTCTAACTTTTACAAATTAAATATGTGTTTTCTCATATTCTATAGTGAAAAATAAGACAGACATTATATTCTGCATCTCAGCCCTCTTCAATGTGGAAATTACATCAGCTCCCACACCAGTTCTTGAAGTCTTATTTCAAATTTGATTCAATGAACTGAATTCTGACTCCTTCTTAGTTTGTGTTCTCAATGCTTCAGAAGCTTGATGACTTTCCCCCCTCTTGGCTATAAATATAAAAACAGGAAAATTACACAGAAGGAGTCAAAAGTCATTCTAAAGTCAGCCATTAAGATAACCAGACTTAACATTAGGTTCTGTATGTAGCATTCCTTTATTTCATCGATGTGTACTTAAATACACTTTTCACATTTTTATTTTATTTTCCTTTTTATTGAATTTATTGGGGTGACACCGGCTAAGAAAATTATGCAGGTTTCAGGTGCACAATTCCACAACACATCATCTGTACACTGTATTGTGTGTCAGTGCCCCAGGTCAAGTCTCCTTCCATCACCACTTATCCCCCCGCCCCTCCCACCCTCCTCCACCTACTCCCACGCCAATTTCCACACTCTTGTCCATAAATACCCTTAAAAAAACAAGATTATGATCATTCTCTACATACTAGAAAACTCTAATTAAAGGCTAGCAAATAAGTCATCCTTAAAAAATTATAAAAAGTTAAGACAGTTGCATTAGTGAAGTGCTTATAGAGCTGTAAGCACAGCAACAAACACAGATGAAGTAATTATGAATTTCACAAAAATAGATAAAGATCCAATTGGAATAATGAGGCCTGCCTCACGGGACACCTGCTTATGGTCTCAATTTTGCCTCAAGGAGAGACATCTGATGCCCTTCAGAACAACAAAAATCAATAATGGATCAATATGGATAAACATGCTGGGTACGACCTTTTGTCCTAAGAGATAGTTAACAGCTGGGTTTAGTTTTACCGGGATTTACTTAAAGACTTGTAACAGTAAATAGTGGTGCATTTAAGAATATTTGCCTGCTTTGATTTAGTGAGTTTGGCAGGTCGCAGTGGCCTTTCAATGGCTTAGGGCTTTGAGAAATTACATCAATATATGCATACACAGTGTGTCTTAACCTCTAGTTCAAGCATCAAATTAATTAGTAAAGAATCCCATTTTAACATTTTATAAGCAAATATTTTCTAGTGCTGGTTGAAGAAAATACAGTGGAAAGACAAAAGAAAAACGAGTAAAAAAAGCATGAAAAGTTTTGCAGGAATTTTTAAGAATAGCTGAATGCCCAAATCGAAAGACGGACACTAATATTTTCTTATGATCCTACATCACTAAGAAAGGCATATCCAGGCATGTTGAGTGAGGTAATGTTGATTTCTTTTCAAAGATAAATTACTTAAAAGTGTAATATTAAATAAAATAGCTCACAATCTATCTCACTTACATGGTGTGCTCCTTGCAATAAATAAGAAATTCAATGCCCTTCAAAAGGATGTAAAACTAAATGAAAATGCAGATGAACAAGTCTGAATTTGTTTTATGCTATAATCCTCTTCATATTTCATATTTGGAAGTTATAGAATAGCACAGAAAACATGAACACAGTATATGGTAAAAACTAAACAAGGATTTTAGATTCACTTTATATTTTTTTAGATTCTGCTTATCAGTTTTTTAAACAGGTTATATTAACTATAGTCACATTAAAAAAGGCAAATGATAATTGTTATAGGAGCCACATCAAATAAACCACATTCTGTTTTGAGATAATTTCACAGAGAAATTCACATTTGAAGATCAATGGGCATCATATACCTGCAAATTAAGAAACCCATGAATTGGGTTTCCTATGAAATAGCCTATAGATTGTACACAGAAAAAACAAGTTTCTGGCATATTTGCACTAGAATTTAGCTATTTTAGAAAGTATTTTCTATCTGGCGGTTGCCACTAAGTTCCCTAAGAACTACCTGTTTGCCTCTTTGATTTTACTTTTTGGTAATACAAGAAATGATCTATTGATAGAAAATTAAGCAGCACTGTAAAAACCACAGCCTCTATTAAAATAAACGGATATTGCACTTGTTTCAACATTGGATATTTTGGAGGATATTCCATTCACTTTCATATGAGAGTTCATTTGACATAATTGCAGACGTGTCAAACCTTAGGGACACAATGGCAATATAAAATGTTCCAGTTTCTTTTTGAGTGTTAGCTTCTTACCGCTTGGTATGGTTACAAGTAGATTCTTTACAGTTTACATGGGTAAGTAAATATACTGAAGTGAACATTTACAAATCCTAACATGTCAACAGTATGGTCTTGTTTGCCTCACTGAAATATGTTTCTAGTTAACTAAATAAACTTTTAATGAGAAATGACAAGAAAAACTCAAATGAGTTTTTAATCTGAACATGGACTGGGGATAATGATCCCACTTCAGATGCCGCAGTACTTATTCACCAAGGGGAAGCTTTTTACATGTTTTCTTTAGCAAAGAAGCTGACATTAATCACTTTGGGCAATATATATATATATACACACTCACACAGACACACACATACACGTATATATATGCACACACACATTCTCTCTCTCTCTCGGAAGCTTTTATGTTTTCTTTAGCAAAGAAGCTGACATTAATCACTTTGGGCAATATATATATATATACACACTCACACAGACACACACAACATCGTATATATATGCACACACACATTCTCTCTCTCTCTCTCTACACACACACACACACACACACACACACACACATACAGTGTCTAAAAAAACAATTCAATCCAACTTTCATATATAAAGAAAAAAGTCTTTGGAAATCTTTGTTGTTCATGGACCCCTTTCAATCACCCAGCAGCCTCTCTTTACTGCTGTTTTTAATTTCAAACACTCAGCATCCAAAGTCAAATATGTGACAAAGCTGATGCAAACTGTAACTTTAACACACAACGGAAACTTTTAATACATTTAGGTACAATGGTCCCTACCTTTTTTTTGAGAGTAAGATGGTGACTGCCCTTGAGAAAAAGAAGACTTTTCTTCGGTGAAATATTCAGGCTGGCTGTATTGATTCAGGGCCATGTCCAAGTCAGAGTCCTTGCTTTTTAGCATGTTTCCAGGGTAACTACAGGTATAAGGCTGATTCACTGCCCAGGCCTGTTCCATATATATGTTGTTACTGGGCACAGCCTGAGCGCTGCACCCACTATAACCCGGACTATCTTCAAAATACGCGTAATAATCAGTGGCCTGCATGTAGCAGTTGCTGCTGGCAGCTGGGTGCACTTCATAGAGTTCTTGCATGCAATAGTTCATTTTGTTACCCTAGTTCAGTTCCTACTTTACATATACACACACTCTATGCATGCATTCACCAGCCCCATACACCCAGAGAGCTGGGCATATACGCCGAGAAGCGTACATCCATACACATGAAAGGAGAAAGGAAGATGAATAAACACCACCACCAACACGGCAACCCAGCCTGCGTTACTTTGGAATAGCACCTGATGTGCTAAAATCCTATCTAGATTGAGGTGTCTATTGAGCTCTCCTGCCATTTGAACATATTGGAAAGCAGATTTCTGACTACCTGAGGTCTTAAGCTGTGAATGAAGCTAATTCCTGGGGAAGATGGCAGGCAGGTAGGGATGACCTTAGCCCAGCTACAGCACTGAGAGCAAGAATCTTCCTGCTGTTCTGAGACTGGGAAGATTCATTTTATAGGTGGTTTTGAATCCCTTTCAGCATGATTAGAAAATGATTACTCATTGTTATGTCATTTTGGTTGACAACTTAAGCATGAAACGTTATAAAGACATCTTAGAGACTATCCTTGGATACACAGAAAATCCTAAAATCAATAATCGAGTTTATTAGCCTGATGACTGACTCCAAAACATTAATCCAGTCATACGAACGACAGTGGCTAAATCTGTTGTTGAATGTTACCGATCAGCTTTTAAAACCAGGATCCAATCATTTCCTAATGACACATAGATCCCACAGGTTTTTAAAACAGGCCCAGGAAAGCCACATTTGAAAATGCTGCTCGTTTGCACCTGATAATTTTCTACATCAGTAGCACTAATCTACATGAGACCTAAAGCTCAACTTAACTGTTTATTCTGTCTTTATTGTTTTGTTTGTAAGTGCCTGAGGGAGAGCCTAGGGGAATACCCTTAAGAAGAATACCCCTCTATTACAGCATTTCCCCCTCCGTTGTCACTTAACAGCACTCTTACCAGTAGTATGTGAAAACTGTGCACACCATCATTTTATTCCCATTCAAATCTGCGTTGGGGACTATCTTGAAGCGTAACTGGATTTAATTGTATTCACACACTAGTCCCCCTCTGTTGTCACTTAACAGCACTCTTACCCGTAGTATGTGAAAACTGCACACCATCATTTTATTCCCATTCAAATCTGCTTTGGGGACTATCATGAAGCGTAACTGGATTTAATTGTATTCACACACTAGACATTTGAAGATAGTGATCCAAATGGGAAAAGAGTTTTCTCTAAGAATCACCACATCTTTGAATTAAGATGCGAACAAATATCAAATTAGATCATAGTTACTTGCTGATGATTACTAATGGTATTCTCTCCATGCGGATGGTGGTTTGCATGTGTATGTCCACCTATACGTGTGTGTTCTCCATGATGAGGGCGGAAGCTGCTTTCTTTGAGCCTAGGGAGTCTTCCTCTTTCCTCTGGAGACTCAGTTCGCAGGGCTAGACTTCAGGTGGTGCTGTTTACGTTGGGCGTTCCTGCTGGTCCATGAATGAACCTGTGACCTTGCTGGTATTTCCCCCCCAAGGGACCACAGCAATATAATATGTAATGTCCAATAGTGAGAACTCCGCTTTGGACAGGAAGTTCCAGTTAGTTGTAGCCTGGACTTCCGGTCAGGGACATATGACAGGAGGAAGGCGGGTATTATCACCATTCAACAAACATTTATTGGGCAACTATTAGGTACAGAGCAGGAGGTGGTGGGAGCAGAGGCTGTTCAAAAATTCAATCACGGTCCTTGCCACAAGTGGCTTAACAGCAAGTGTATTCAATATACAGAGTAAATTAGACCACTGTCCTGCAAGAGAGCCTTTTAAGTGCTGAGGATTTTTATGAATGTAGTAAAGGAGCTATCGATTCAAGGGAAGAAGGTGAAGAATTAGAGAACAAGCTGCGGATGAGACAAAATAAGGGAAGAAACCCAGGCAAACCCCGTGGACGTTTAGTAATAAGACTCCTTGGAAAACTGCAACTATAAAACAAGTAAAACAGCTATAAAAATGAAAACAACTATAAAAACTAAACAACTGTAAAACAACTAAAACATGAAAAACTGAACTATAAAACAAGTAAAGGAATTTTCTCCAAATTGGTACATTTAAACCAGAAAATAAATTGCAACATCCTAGAAAGCATGAAAGTCACCAAAGGAATGAAGGACATAGCTAACATTTTAATAGTATTTTTACTCTCTGATTACTCTTAAAACAAATAAAAGATTTTTTTTGGCAGATACAGTATTCACAAGGGTTTTTAAGAACACATACACATAACATTACAATTAACATGTTCTCTCTACTGAAAATGTCAAAACATTTCATTGGAAGCAATGATTATTTTCTGAAAACCCAAGGAAAAAGGATCCAGGCCTTATGTGTTTTTTTTTTTTTTTTTTGGTCTGATTTCATTTATTTATCTCAAATTTCCAAAACTAATCTGAAAATTAACCTTTCAATAAAGCAGTTTTCTTTCCTGGCAAATACACTTGTTCCGAGGCCTCTTTCTGGTTAGGAGTTACATGTCGAATCCATCCAATTCTGTAATTTTGTTCAGCACATTTCCTGGCTCCCTGTCTATTACATTGAAGGCACAAATCCAAGCAATTTCTTGCTTTTCACCAGCAACAGTATCAACTTAAGCCAGAGCCTCAACTTTCATTCCAAAAAACACGTAAAAACAATTTTTCCGAATTGCTAGATGTACTTGAAAACTCAGAGTTTTATTCTGCCTCAGAACTGGATATAAACACTGCAGCGAAAAAGGAAAGAATGCCTCCCGACTCCCCTCCCCCCCGCAAAATGTTTTCTCTCAATTTTTACAAAACATTTGGAAGACCCCTGAGAATCATTTTTTTTTTATTGAATTAGAACCACCCTGAACTCCCTCATAAATCACTGAATAGAAAAACAAGTTTCAAAACAGATTTAAGAGAACCCAGTTCCCACTAATTTTTATTTTTTGGACAAAACAGTACGAAACTTTCTGAAACTCACTCCTTGTACCAAGTGGGGCTATTCTTTACTTGTAGTAAATGCATGAAACTCTCTTTACTAGTAGCTGGAAATGGAGTTAAATGCTCACACTGAATTTGAACTATGGCCCCTCCCATCCTGATGGAAGCAATCACAATGCTATCGCTTGTGATCAAGCTACCAGGCTTCTTTGTAAAGTTCATAAAGTAATTTAAACATATTATGATTATTCTTACTTTCTATTTTAGAAATAGAATCTCTACATTTTAGAGGGCAATGGTCCTTGGGAAAAAAAACTTTTGTTTCCCAGTTGCATCTAGTCTGTTTGTGTGAATAACTTCTGGCCAATGAGATACAGCAGAAGAAATGTTGTAAGGTGGTTTCTAGGGAACTTAAAAGACAGCTGAAAAAGAAAGCTAGTGCATAGCATTTGCTTCTTCATTCCTTCTTCCTGCTGTCTGGAATGTGAATACGATTGCTGGAGCTCCAGACACCATTTTGGTCCATGAGGATGAAAGTCATACTCTAGAGATGATAGAAAAATAAGCTGGAAGGAATCTAGGTGCTGAGCCTAAAACTACCACAGAACTGCCATTGTAGTCTAGACTGTCATCCTCTGGATTTCTTTTTCCCTCAAGATAGAGAAAATGCTTTCCATTTAGGAGCCTGGGAAGCTGCTGAAGGGGGTGTCTTTATTGTGTTTACCAAGGAGGAAAGCTGCTGGCCAGGAGAAGCAGGCCAGACACGTGGAAGTGCAAATCCCCAGGCGGCTGCAGAACAAGACCTGGCTCTTCAGGCTCTGGGATTGAGTCTGTTTTGGTAGGAATAGAAACTCAAAGTCCTCCTCCTTTAAACATCTGTACTCTGAATTTGTTTCTACTTTTTTTCTCCTTTAGTATTTAATAAAAGCTTTTCGACAGCTCTAGCCTATTACAGCTCTACTGAAGGACATTAAAGGGAGGCTTTTGTTCGAAATCCAGCACCAAGCCAAATTTGCTTTGATAAAAATGTGCCTGAAAAAGTGACAAGATTGTTGTGTTGCTTAAATAATATAAACTAATGGGAAGTGGTTCACAGCACAAGCCCTGTATGGAATAGAGGTAATGTAGGAAAAGGGAACAGGGTGTAACTAAGGCACGGAGACGATGTTCAGCACAGCAAATGGCCAGGGTTTGGGTTATATAAGTGGCGAGAGATAGGAATAAAAGCAGTCCTGTGCCACATTATGAAGGACCTGTATGTCTTCAAACTTTATCTTGAAACCAAGGGTAATTTCAAGCTGGGTTGGGGATTGGGGAGAGGGGTTAGGTGACATGTTTCTAATTCTTTAAAATCAAACCCTTGGCTGCTACGTAGAAGATGAATCGAAAGATCAGAGGCATAGAAATCTCGTAGGGAGATATTCTGGTCCCTGTTTTAGTGGTGAGAAACTGAGATCTAGAGAGGTTAAGAATTAAGAACTTTCTCAAGATCATAAGGTTGATCAGTGATGATCTGAATGCAAGTTTATTTGGCTGCAAACCCTTCACTTTTTTTTTGAAAATAGTGCCTCCACTTAGAATATCAGCTTTCCATGCAGTAAATCTGAAATAGTTATTTACATTTACATCTATGTTCTCTTAAAATCAATGCATAAATTACAGATAAAGGTATAGTGCTTATTTCCTGGATATTTAAGTTAATTTAGGGGTCCACAATAAGCATATAATATGTTGCTTACTAAATTAATGAATGCAAGTGGACAGTGGCTGAATGACCTAAAATTATAATCTTCCAGATTGTTAGTTAATATGCATTTTCTCCATGTAAACAGGATGATGAGTTAGAATACAGGATGTGGCTATAAAATATGCCTCCAGTTTGCTGTCCTTATGCCATTAGTAGCTTACATTGGGGCCCAGGGTACTGTAGGCCTAGGATGACCTGACATACAATGATTCTTCCTGGTTTGTCCATTGTCCTCTTTGAGGGGTCCAGAAACTTAACCATGTCAGACAAGGGCATTTATATGCTCAAAATATTTCTAAACATTTTTGCTGGATATTTAGTTCATGAAATCCTCTCTTTTAAATGATTTCAGAGAGGAAGGGAGAGAGAGAGAGAGATGGAAACATCAATGATGAGAATCATTGATTGCCTCCTGCATGCCCCCCACTGGGGATTGAACCTGCAACCTGGGCATGTGCCTGGACTGGGAATTGAACCGAGACCTGCTGGTTCATAGGTTGATGCTTAATCACCAAGGCACACTGGCTGGGCATGAAATTCTCTCTTGCATATTGAAAATAATATTTGATCTGATTTCAGCCTAAAGTCAAAACTTGTTTAAGCTTTCAAGTAATGGATTGTAGGGCCCCAAATTCCAAGATCCAGTTGTGCTATTTCAAGGCCTCTCTTTCATAGCATTTCCAGGGGGATGGAAGAGTATTTATTAATCACTGGAATTCTATCAGTGTCTTCACCCCCCGCTGAGTAACTCGAGGATTCTTGGAATTTTTTCAGCTTTATTGATGTATGATTGAGAAATAAAACTGTACTAGATAAGATACTTGAAGTGTACATCATGATGATCTGATATACATGTACACTAGGGAAGATTCCTCCTCCCTGGCTCATTAACATATAATTAGCAAATTTCAATTATACAATACAGTGTTATCAATCTTGGAATGTCCTGATGGACCACAAGCAGTATGCCATTTGTCTAAATTTGTCTACGAGTAGTTTTATCCCTTGTTCAGGGACAGCCCTTGGCAGGCAGTGAGGGAAGTGACATTTTTCCTCAGGGCACTGTGGCATCGCCTCAACAATAGGATAGTGTGAACACTGATCCTACTGTACAGCACACAACCTGACAATCAGCGCAGTGGTATGTGGTAGTCCTGTTCCTTACTTTTTCTCTCATCCACTTTCCTGCTATCATCAACCTTTTCATGGTCTCCTTCCATCCCCAATCCTTCCATTGCCTTGATTAGACCTTGTCAAAGGAGAACGGAATCTGATCTAATTCAGATTCCTTTGGAGATGCTAGAGACTTGACGAAATATCCAGCCAGGAGGTTTGCATTTTGAAAAACCACAAAGGGCAATGATGGAATTACAGGCACTCGGGGCGATCCATGGGAGATGTCCTGGGGAAGGGAAAGACTTTGAATTCCAGTGGTCACCTGTGATTCTTTATAAGGCTGACTCTCCCAACAATACCTTTCCAACTTCAATGCAATGTCAGTAAGTTAGCCATCCACATTGTACCTGATTTTGTCTGAATATTGGTGAAAAGGGCACAAGATATCACTTTCCCTGGCTGGTTTGGCTCAGTGGATAGACCGTTGGCCTGTGGACTGAAGGGTCCCGGATTCGATTCCGGTCAAGGGCACATGCCTGGGTTGTGGGCTTGATCCCCAGTTAGGGGTGTGCAGGAGGAAGCTGATCAATGATTCTCTCTCATCATTGATGTTTCTATCTCTCTCTCCCTTTCTGAAATCAACAAAAATATATTTTAAAAAAAGATATCACTTAATCTTTACTAAAGCTGCAGGCCCTATGCTGAGTGCTTAACATGCACTATCTTTCATTTTTATGACAAATCTAACAACCGGACATTATTACCCCATTTAGAATAAAGCAGACTGAGAGAGAGGTTAAAAAATTTGCACTGAGCTGGTCAATTAAAGAGGAAGAAGTCACCCTAAGCCAGTCTGAATGTAAAGCATATGACCTTAACATTTAAAACAATTACACAAGTTATTCATAAATATATTCTTATTATAGAACAATTTTGAATGCAGTTTTATATCTTTAATATTAGCATCGCCCTTTATTCCACTCTTTCATTTTTAAGGTATCTACTGTTACAAGGGTAGTGTGCATCAGTAACTTTTGCTATGCACATTTGTGCACACACAGCTATACAGACTTTTAAACTGCAATGGGATTATACTGTGCTTTATGCATGATTGTTTCTCCATTATATATTCCTAAAACCACCTCTTTTAAAAAAATCTTTTAATTTCTCTAGTAGATGCTTTAGATATACAACAATTTTTTGGGGATACTGCCCTACGGATGGACATTTGGATCATTTCCAAAATTTCAGGAACAAAAACAAAGATGCAAAGAAAACTATTGAACTCAGACCTTTGGGACTTGTGTGCGTATTTCTATGGGATAGATATTACAAGAGGGACGGCTGGGTGGAAGCATTGTTGTGACAGACACTGTTAAATTGGCCTTGGAAAACCCGTGGTCCATCTGCTCAACGGAAATGAAAGTTGGATGAAACAGAGCCTTGAATTTCTGATGTTTGCCTTTTTTTGACATTGCCTTGTTCCCAGTACTTCCACCCTGCCCCCACCTCCACTCTAGCTGGTGGCTTCTTTTGCCCTCTACCTCTATCTGCCCTGGCCTACTTACAAGGTGCTCTTCCCTGCCTTTGAAGTATCAAGTCACAGGGCTCTCTTGCATATGCCAGAAGCGGATAGAAAGCACTTATTCCCACGTTGATGGCTAAGGCTCCCGAGTGTCCTTGAAGTATATGAATCACACTGGTGCTCTCAGCTGGGACTGTACACCCTGATATATGGTGAGTAGGAGCACAGTAGAAATATGAGATGGATGAGCAGCTGGTCATACTGGTGAAAGGGTTCAAACTTTTTAATCCTCCATCTTCTAAAATATTCATTTACCTGAAGATGCCCTTGTGTTTTACTTAAGGACAAAGATAGCTGTCACCCACAGAAAAGGTGCATGTCTAACTTGAAGGATTATAATACATATAATGACTTGGCTTTATGTCTCTCAATTTTAGAACACTTTGTTATTTTGGTGAGAATTATACATCACTTAAAATTGTCATCATTGATTTGATTCATCCTTTTCTCCTTATGAAGAGCATGAGTTAATAGTCTGCCCCTTTGCTGACATAAGATATTGTTTTAAAAAATACTTCAACTTGTCTAAATCTTGGAGACTGGTTTAATAAATTATAGTATATCTACAAGCAAGAATAACCTATTGCCAATAAAAGCCAGGATTCAAATAATATTTAATGACAAGGGAAGATGTTCATGATATATTGTTTAAGCATTAAAAATGGTATGCCTATCTTCCTTTTGTTAAGTTGTATGAGTTCCCTGTAAATATTGGAGATTAAACCCTTATCAGTGATAACATTGGCAAATATGTTCTCCCATGCAGTGGACTTTCTTTTTAAAAA
>NW_005356674.1:13336224-13383194 GCF_000412655.1 Myotis brandtii
GTGATGGTGAGGGTGAGGGTGAGGGTGAGGGAGAGAGTGAGGGGAGGGGGAGGGTGAGGGTGAGGGGGAGGGGGAGGGGTGGGGGAGTGGGGGGTAATGGGGCAATAAGGACACATATATAATACCTTAATCAATAAAGAAAAAAATGGTATGCCTAATATGATTCCAAGTTTGTAAAAAACAGATATGCACAGAAAAAAGACTAAAATGTAATAAAAATTTTAACCCTATTTGTCCTTGGAGGATGGAATTACAAACAATTTTTAAAAATTATTTTTATTAAACCATTAGAAAATTTTCATAATGAGAGAAAATAACTTGTTAGTGAAATTATTTTGACTATTTTTCTTGCCTTCTTTGGGATCTGAGACTCAATTACCTTCATAAAAAACACACAGCAGATCTACAGAGAAAATTCAGCGAAATCACTGGATTGCTGCTATTCTTTTGTCTGATGCAAGCAGTGAGGTGGGCCAAGCTTGCCTTGTTTCTCCCACCAGGTTCCAGTATTTCTGGCAGGTCCCTGGTTGACATCAAGGACAAGCATTGAAGTATGGAGGTCTGATTATTTATCTGGGCTTAGCAGGGCTGGCTAGATTCAGCTACAGGGGTGCCTGCATCTGCTAGAACCCATCCTGTGGGTCTTGGGGGACCCTGTGGTTTCCGGAGAAGAGTTCAGGAGGGTGTGAAAGGGCCAAGTGGAGAAGCCTTATACAGCATAAAAACTTAGAGGAGGATCAGGGCTCCAGGCAAAGAGAATCGGACTCTCAGAAGGGTTCAGTTCCAAGAGGGAGGTGTTACCAGGCAGAGTGATTCCATAGAACATCTAGTTGGCAATTAAAATAATAAGCCCGGACTAAAGGAAGGCCCAATCAAGAATTGACTCAGATGGCTCCCCAGGAGAGATGACTGGAAGAAAAATGCAAGTTTTCCAAAAGTCCACTAGGTGGCAGACCCTTTCCTATACTAAGAATTTAAGAATTGTAGTCTAAGGTTCTTCCTGATACTCAGGTTCCTGGGCCCCTTTCCAGAGCTTCCAATACAGGAGTCTGGGGTGGGGCTTGAAATTCTGCATTTCTAAGAAGCTCCAGGTGCTGCTAGTGCCACTGGTTGGTGAACGGTGAGCACCACCCAATACATCATCTCAGACTATGGAAACGGAGGCGATCAGCAGAAGGATGTGGTCCTCATGGCCAAGCTATCAGTTCAAATTGGGACAAAAACTCCAGGGAGGTGTAGTGTGGAGATAGAGGGTGGCTTGGGGGAAGGGAATGGATCACTTGCTTCTGGCTGGATATAGTGTCTGGTACTAAAGCAGATTTGAATTGCGGTCTTTGCAGCAGAATGAAAGGTCTTCAGAGATCTCATTCTAGTTCAATATGCTACCAATGAATTTCATTAGAATGACTGTAGCAGATAGGAGCACAGATATATGCAGATTAAAATGAAAGTAGAATTCAAACCAAAATGGAAAACAAAACATTAGATGCATCACACAAAAATAAACCTAAAGAGAAACATGAAGAACACTATAAAGCACAAATCAGTGATCCTCAAATTATTTTATTAAACTGATAAGAACAGATACTACACTTGATCTTAGCCAAAAGGCCGAGAAGCGATCCTCAAATTATTTTAAAAGAAGTATCCTGCTCATTACGGCTCAATACATGGTTCAACTACACAAGAATTTATGTAGCTCTGGCCCCACATGACTGACAGGCAGGTTTGACAATACCCAACTGGTCTATATCCTGTTCAGTGATGTGAATGTACTGCTCATGTGTTTGAATGTCAGTGGCAATGTCAAATTGTTATAAAGATTTTTAAAGCTTATTCTCAGTTTCTGCACTTGCATCAATAGAGTGGGGAAAGTCATCGTCTGCAGAAGGATCCTCGTCCACAAATCACACTTACAGGGGTACTGGTTTGGGAGTTGGGCTCGTTACATAACATTAAGCAGTCAACTTGTTTTTTTGGCTTCTGCACTGCAGATCCTTAATTTTTTGTATCCTTGAAGGCCATTTAGTTCTTATCAGTTCCATCTGGGGTCCCTGAAATGGGATTACTTAGATGTTCATTTAGCCCCACTGCTATTTCTTCATGCTGGGACATCAAGGACAATATCCCACACATGTAGGCACTGAATAAACAGTGGTGGGATGAATGAATGAAATTACAGCCCAGAACTGAGATATCAAGCATGCTTGGGGGCTAGAGATATCCAGGAAATAAACATCCAGTATAGACGGACATCAAAATAGAACTCTCCTCACAGTGACTATATAGAGGCAGGTGAGCAGGGCAGATGGAGAAGAACCAAGTTTAAAAAAAAAGAAGAGTGACTAATCGCATTGTTTCCTGGCCTCACTGGTAAATAGGTGTCCACTGTGAATGACTGGAATTCAGTTAATATGGTGCTTGGGCCATGACAACATAGCCTTCCTGGTGGCATTTTCATATTGAACCAAGGCATTGGCTCACATCCATGCCAAGGTGAACCCTGGTTAGTCTGGAAACTACAGGAGAATTAACCTTAGTTGCTTTCCTTTTAATACTAGAATCTTGAGGAAGTACTTTAATATTTACTTATAATGTCTTATTAAAGAATTCTCTGACTTCCAGCAGTAGAGAGCTGAACGAATGCAAAATCAACTCTAACCTCCCTGAAGTGTCTTGTCCCACCCCACACTCATTTGTCCTGCTTCCTGTCCCCTGTCCTTGCCAGGAACACGGTGTAGCCCGAGGAATTGATGTGATTTAATGATGCAGAACTAACAACAATGATTACAGTCATAATGATAGCTGCTATTTAGGGAGCACTATATGGGAGGTATTAGGCTAAGTGCTTAAAAACATGATCTTATTTAATTTTATCAAGAATCACATAAGTTTGCTCAAGAACAGAAATTTGGAAGGGCTAGTATTCTAGCCCAAATATGTCAGACTCAAAATGTGGTCTTAACCACTGTATTATATATACTTAGGGTCTTGGATCCAAATAAAGACTCTTTCCTTTTGCTTTTAAGGTGTATGAACAAATTGAAAAGTGTATGGTGCGGGGGACTCTACACATCCAAGGCCACTATTTCTCATAAATGATGGAGCAGAGATTGTCCCTATGATTGAATGAATAAATGAATGAATGAATGACTATGGCTACCAATTGTGAATAAATCAAAATTAGCCAGTGAAGTTTTTATATCACGAGAACACTACACTTTCTGTTGGCATTTCACTGTACACCAAGTACTGACATAGTTTTGATGCCAGCTCACAAAATTCAAAGTTACAATCTGGTTACAAATTCTAAGACTAAATCTCAATTATATTTCAAACAAATGTGTACATACACACAGACACACCTGTCCTATATCCTGACTCCTTTGAAAAAAACATATTTTGCTTTTTTTCTAAATATTGCTTTTAATTTCTCAAATCTCCTAAATAATACAGATAAGGGACAAACATAAATCTTCACAAAGAGAACATAAATAGTTTGGGCTATTCTCCAATCAGAGCTTATACAATTATTTTATTGTTATTTTAAGATATTATATTTTCATCTGAAAATCTGTACACTCAACCACCCAGGTCAACTGGTAGTTCCAAGGAGTGATTGAATTGTTTCCAGAAAAACTAAAGAACAACCATTTTTCGTTTAGAGGGGTAAATAAAATCATGTGTTTCTGTCCCAGTTACAAGAGTTTGCAAAAGTCCTTCATGGCTCATACAGAGGAGTCTTTATAAACTTTCATTAACATATCTTGTATGTGATTGCCAAATATTCAAAGACCCAATTTAAAATTTTATCATGAGTCAAAATCCTTAAAGAAAAAATCAAAAGCCTTTTTTTTTTTAAAAAATGCTAAATTGAAAACGAATGGGAAGTTACATGAACTTGGACATTTAAAGACACAAATTGCTTTCTTGGACATTTAAAAACTAAGTTAAGAAGCAAAGATTTTGGGGAGCCCTAAGACAATAAAGCGATCAGCACAAAGACATCTGTCAGGGTTGAGGCGACCTGAGGTAAAGACCAGTTAAGTCGAATGCAATCAGGAACTTAGGCCAGTTTAACATATTTCTTACGAGGTGACCACCTCCTAAAACCATAATCTCGCCTTTCAGGATGATGACACAAGGATTTAATGAGTTAAAAACAACACCACCCACAACTTAAAACCTCTCTTTAGAATATGAATTGTCTATTTAGTTTAAAGGTAGCCTTGGAGATCCCATTAGCTGCTGGCGCAATTGGGAAGGAAACATACACACACACAGACACATGTCCACATTTCAAAGCAAGTACTTCTATAATGATAGCAATGTCTGTTTTTACTCAGATTTTTAAAATAGAATTAAA
Organism: Myotis brandtii; assembly: GCF_000412655.1. Lineage (NCBI taxonomy): Eukaryota > Metazoa > Chordata > Mammalia > Chiroptera > Vespertilionidae > Myotis > Myotis brandtii. The sequence goes on from NW_005356674.1 coordinate 13,340,591, forward strand.
GCCAAAACTAACAACCTTTCTGCTAATTAGAGAAACGCAAACAACTCCCCAAGTGCCCCAACCCAACATGAAACTGAAATTAACTGCTTCCCTTTGGAACCCACTTATTTATTTATGTTTAAAAGAAGATTTGGGGATAAAGAAACTTCGTAACAGAATCGTTGGGGAAAACACATGGACAATAAACACTGGAATACATGAAGCCTAACCACACAGCTACAACAAAGCATTTTTTTGTGTCCTTGTTGAAATACTTGATCTGGTCTAGTAAAAATCTGCTTACCTTTACATTTCTTCTCTTCCGTTTGAAAGGTCTGGGCACTTGGGACACTCTGATCATTCACATCGTCATGGTCCAGATGGAATATGGAGCTAGTCCAAGTGGTCTGGATGAGATGTGGCGATGTTTGTTCATTTTTCAATGTGCTGTGCCTCTCCGAATGGCTCTTCCTATGGAGGCAGGCTTCAGACATTCCTACTAGCTTCCAGTCTTGTTCGTGGTCTGGACAGTGCTTCGGTTTGTCCCAGGCTGGAAGGCCATTTTCTGGAGGGTTGAAAAATACATGATGATGAGCTGTTGGCATTGTCAAGGTTTGGTTGAGATGCACGGCTGGAAGGCAAGTTGTTTCTCAATTCCTTTGGGCTGATGGTGTTCACATGCATCTCCGTGTGACGGCAGTGATAAGATGCAGAATTTGTCAGCCTTGGGCATACAGCCACCATGGTTGAACTGCCAGTCGGACTAATCAACCCATTCCCCCTTATGTTTAGTTCTTCCCTGGGAAGGCTGTACTTTCGCCTGTCTCCCTTCCACGGCAATGTCCCAAGAGCAAGTTTACACCGATTTATGTCACTGCTTAGGTGACCATTTGAGGTCAGAAGGGTCAGGGATGGCCGTGAAGACATTTCAGATCCTTAGGACATAAAACATCCAGGACTCAGCCTTGTTTGACTTGGGCTTTATCGCAGGCTGACCTGAGGGGCACCCTGTTACTTAAGTGGGACATGTTCACGTGGCTACACTGAGTGACAACTTTGTTCTCCTTCTACCTCTAATGGCCTAAAAGAAGGAGGCTGGATCTTATACATGGTTTCAATGTAGTCTCAAATTGGCAATGAGATCTGATGAAGGACAGCAGGTGGTACTTTAGTTTGGGGTGAATTAAGAGTCTCAATGATAGATTGATAAGCCCTAAATCTCTTTGGTTGAGGTATAGAAAATTAATTATTGATGTATATTATGTTGTTGTTTTTCTATTCAATTGATATGGACTTGAAGATCAGCCCTCTAAAATATGGGGAATAATGGAAATTATATAATGAAAACTTTCTCACATTAACCTTCCCTAGTGGTGAATTTTATCCCCTTAATAAAGATATACTGTATATGGATATAAAGTAGAAAGTAAAAATGAGCAAGCTAATACACATTTGTATAGGCATACACATTAAAAAACATAATCCATCTAGTCATCCATATTTCCAAAAATTTTTAGGCTACTGCCTGTCAAAATGAGAAAAGATATTACATAAACACAGTTCTACTTTTAAAGCAATCACATACAGAGATTGAAAGACTATAATTTGTAAGTGAATGTTTTATGCTGAATTTACCAAAGGAATATAGATATCCATATTAGAAAGACAAGTCTATTCTGATCTGTGCATAGTACTGGGAATTTTCAAACATTTAAAATGTTGTTTAAATTATTTAACACAAGGGTTAAAAACAGTTTAGGTTTTCAAAAGCACCCTCTCTAAAGCTACTACATGTCTTCAGTTGATGTTTGTTGGTCAGGATGGTTTCTCTAAAAGTATAATCTACTCTCAGTCACTTTTGGAAATTACATTTACCCTTCAGGGTCTTCAGGTTACTATGTGAAAATCCTGGTACCCACACACTCCATTTCTATTCCAGAACAAGACCTTGAACAAACACAACAATAAAGTCATACACATGATTTCCTTGTCATAGTAAATGGAAATGCTGTGGCTCGAAATATCCTACCTTGTCCAGTAAGCAATAATCCCTTTAAAAAAGTCATACAATATGATAGCTTTTGGATGTAACATTTGCTCTTATTCAGAGAAGAGCCCTGAAAATGCACTCTACAGAGAGCTTCTAGGCATTGTAGAGGTCAGTGAAACAAACATGGGTCCTTTCTCCTTAGAGTTTATATGGCATTCTTCAATGCATGGTCTGGACTCAACCATGCCAACCACTGGTGCAATTACAGGCACTTATGCTCATGATCCATTAAAAGGAAACAGATTGAGATCTTGGGGGATTGTATTGCATTTCAGACTCAACATATCTATGTAGAATCCATTCAAATACCTATTATCCATAAGGGTTTGAGGTTTTCATGAGCTAAGTATACAGTTACTGAATGCAAGAGTTAATTCTGGGCCCAAAGAGATTCATTTTGTTTCTACAGACATGAAAAACCTCACCCATGCATGTTTCTGCGATGTCTACTTTATTTTCTGGGACTCTCTAAGTTCTCAGTAAATTGCATCTGGCTTAAGCAATGTTAAAAGTCATCATGCTACTTTGTAAAACCTCCAATATTTCATTTTTTCTACAGAAATTCTTAAAATTAGGTATTAGTATCTCTGCCTTAACAGAAATTAAGAAATACAGCCTAACTGGGTCGTCACTGCTCCCTAGTGATGGGGAGCTAGTGAACAGGCTTGGATTAGAGATGCTGAAAGGGACTCCACTCAAGGGGACAATTCCTCCTTAGAGTACAGCCTTTCCCCTGGGCCAGCAAGAGCGGGTTTTTTTCTAAGCAAGGGAGGCTGTATTAGGGATGAGGTAGGGGATAGGATTGCCTTCCATTTTCCTAAGAAAAGAGGCTGAGATGGTTTGGGAAAAGGGTTTTATTCGTGGGAGGCATTTACGGGCTCATAATTATTGTCTGTAATTACATTCATGATAATGATGTTAGTTGCTTAATTGGCAGGTTATTGGTTGGGGACACTGCTGGGAAACCTGGGGACTGAGAAGTTCTGGTTGGGTCCTGGGAAAACTACAGGGATTTATTTAAGAAACATTCTTGATTTTCATCCTCCCCAAAACAGGAGGGGTGTGTGTGTGTGTGTGTGTGTGTGTGTGTGTGTGTGCATATACAATTCCTATACATTCCCAAGGAGGGAGAAGGCCCTATTACACCAGACTCCTTAAATCCTGCCTATTGGGTATGCTATCATTGGGTTGACTATAAGTTACCTCCACATACCTTTGCTTGGTAATAATGGTTTCCAGGAATTTTCTGTTATTTCTATGTCTAATGGCTATATCCTCTGGTTCCCCCCCAAATCAAACCAATGAGATATATTTTTAGAGGAATTAAAATATCAAAGGTTAAGTCAGTGATTTTCAAACTTTGGTGAGAATCAGAATCACCCGTGGCGCTATGAAAGACCACGGAGACCAGGCTTGTTGAAGTAGGATGGGGCCCGGGCATTGGTATATTTACTAAGTCCTCCAGAAGATTCTGATACAATAGAGTTTGAGATCCATGGGGGTAAGAAAAATCTAAGGTACGAAGACAAATTATTGGCAAGTTCTGGATAAGGCTGCAATGTCCTTCTCAGACTCTAATGTTTTACAGTCTTGGAGTAAATGTGTTATAATAAAAAATTCATCAATTGTTTTGAGATCATGTGAAGCATTAAAAGTCAGATGTTAATTGGATATTATCTTATAGAGTACAGGTATAGATGTAACCAAATTTCACTCAAAAATCTTGTTGTTTTGAGCATTATTAGACACACAATGTACACAGTAGTAGAAATACATTTTTTTTTTTAAAAAGGGGGGTATCTTGTTACTCAGGTGAAGTATAAATCCTTTGCTTCTTAATGGATCCCAGCTAACATCTGGCTTTTAATACTTCATATTTTAGATACCAAGACACTTAACCAGTCATGATGCAAATTAATAAATAAATAAAATCAAAGAAAATAACAAGGTGGGGAGATGTGAACTATTACTGAAATAACTTCTACATATTGGCCCCTGTGTCTCGGGGAGTTTAGATGGGAATGACTGCATTTGCACTAGATGGCCATAATTCTAGTGGCTTTGAATGACATAATACTGCTCCAAAGGGTTCTTTTGCGAAGGAGAAATAAGCATAAATCTCACCAGCATAACTACCTACAGCCTATCTCTGGAAATTTCATTAACGATGATAGAAAATAAATCTGTCCATCAAAAAGGGAGAATTATATGAAAATATTCAAGTATTTCAGGACACCAAAGCAAGCTGTCACCTTAGAAAAGCGCCAAGGCAGAGGAAGTAGGATTATGACAAAGGGTTCAGAAAGGGTCAGCTGAGTAGATAGGGATTTCAAGGCACTCATTCTAAGAGTGTTTACTTTGCATGAAAAGGCCATCAATAATAGGAGAATGTGTATATAAAATGCTTTGCAAATACAGGGAGTATGTAGAATTATCACTGTGTAGGACAGTGATGGCGAACCTTTTGAGCTCGGCGTGTCAGCATTTTGAAAAACCCTAACTTAACTCTGGTGCCGTGTCACATATAGAATTTTTTTGATATTTGCAACCATAGTAAAACAAAGACTTATATTTTTGATATCTATTTTATATATTTAAATGCCATTTAACAAAGAAAAATCAACCAAAAAAATGAGTTCGCGTGTCACCTCTGACACAGGTGTCATAGGTTCGCCATCACTGGTGTAGGATCAGGCTATTAAGTATGATGTCTCTAATTTCCATTTCAATTCTTTACCTCAACCCATACGTTTTAGCCTTGTTGAATTCTCAGACTATGTACATATCACCCTATTTTTAGCTGTGGAGTCATGTAGAACAGGAGACAAATTTTTGGCTGAGCATTTACTATGGACCAGGTAGTGAGCTAGACACTTATTCATCTTCGTGAACACCCCAGGAAGTACATAATGGTATACTGCTTGATTGACAAGGAACCTAAAATTCAGAGAAGCACTTCATCTGCTCTTTCATATTTTTCCTACTGGTTAACAGACTCGTCTCATTATTTGACTTAACTTGATGAGTGGCCATTGGCCTATTAATAGCTATCATTTGATTAGTACTTTGAAATTTCCTTGTTAAGTATGTTTATTGTCTTATTCAATTTTCCCAATTACTCATTTGTATTCACCACTGGTCTCTTAGCTTTCACTCTCAGCCACCAACAATCCATTGTCTGCAGAATAGCCCAAATGAGCTTTTAAAAATATACATTAGAGTATATTTCTCAGCTGCTTAAAATCTTTTAAAAAAATATATATTTTATTGATTTTTTTACAGAGAGGAAGGCAGAGGGATAGAGAGTTAGAAACATCGATGAGAGAGAAACATTGATCAGCTGCCTACTGCACACTCCCTACTGGGTATGTGCCTGCAACCCAGGTACATGCCCTTGACCGGAATCAAACCTGGGACCCTTGAGTCCGCAGGCCGATGCTCTATCCATTGAGCCAAACCGGTTAGGGCAGCTGCTTAAAATCTTTTAATGACTTCCCATCAACATTGGAATAAAGTCCCAAGACCAAAGGACTTATCCCTCCTGTCCTGCTGAGCCCCTTTTGGAGGCTCTGCCCTTTGGTCATCTGGGCTTCTAACCTGTGAAGCTGGTTCTACCACAGTGTCTTTGCAGAAGCTCTTCCCTGTGCCTGGGGTACCCTTTCCCAGTCCTTATATAACGGCCTCCTGTTGTACCAAAGCAGGATTCAGCCCTTCCTTCTCCTTTTACATGAGGGTTGCATTTTTCCCTTTTTGAGAACCTATCAGGATTGCATTTCTCAATGAAATTAATTGAAAATGAAAAACCTAACAGGTTGGACCCATGTTTGGGCCTAGAGGAGGCTGTGTTTTAGTGGAGGGAGGAGGGGGATGGAAGATCTGAGCCCCAGCTGAAGGGTCTAATCTTGGGAAAATCAATTCCTCTCTCTAAGCCTCAGTTTTTTGTTTTTTAAAAAAATATATTTTATTGATTTTTTACAGAGAGGAAGGGGAAGGGATAGAGAGTTAGAAACATCAATGAGAGAGAAACATCGATCAGCTGCTTCCTGCACACCCCAAACTGGGGATGTGCCCGCAACCAAGGTACATGCCCTTGACCAGAATCGAACCTGGGACCTTTCAGCCCGCAGGCTGACGCTCTATCCACTGAGCCAAACGGGTTAGGGCTAAGCCTCAGTTTTCTGACTTGTAAAAGCGCAATATAATATTGCTCATGAGATTTTAATAAGGATAAAGTGAAAGAATGTAAGTGAAAGTATTTAGTAATTAAGTGCTATTCAGGTATAGATAGAGCTGTAACTATCTGATCTATATTATGCACGTGGCCATATATTTCTCTTTCTAGCCCCAGGGGAAAATACTATTAATAAAATGATATGTTACTTTTATTAATAAAAAACTATGTTTAGTGGATATAGCTACCTTACCCTCACCACCAACAACACCATCAATGCCACTACCATCACCACTTGGTCCTAAACAGAATCTTTGTACAGATGAGGTTGATTTGGATGACCTCCCATCTCCTTTGACCCCCTTCCTAGCTCCTCTTTCCCTCCTCTCAAGTACTTGCTATTCTCACATTGTACTATGGGTGCTTAGTCCTCACTGTGGGCAGATCACCTACTCATCCATCTCTCCTTGACCTTAGGCACGTTACTTCACATCTCTGTACTTCACTTTCCTCATCCGTAAGATAAGAACATACTATTGTTGTGATGATTAAATAGGTTACTACATACAAACGTCTTGGAATAGTGCCTGCCTCATTAAGTGTTAACTCTTTATGTATGTACCCAATTGCCTCTTGCCTTTGCTCATCCTCCAAAGTCAAGTCTTCTTTAAACATGATTTTCAAAGAAAGGAGTCTGATAAGTGACTTCATACCACTATGTGAAGGCTGAGAACCTGGGAGGAGTCATCCCTCCCAGCAGAAGTCGTGTTTTAGAAAGGATGTCTGGAAAGCGTAGGGCCATGGCCCAAGGAATGAAATGTCTAAAATTGGATTCCTGCCTGCTGTGCAAGGCAGGTGCGAGAGGCATTTTGGTGAAGTGGGCATTTCCTTTAAGGCTGGCCTGACTATCTTCATACCTGGCTTGCTTATCAGCTTGATGGATCAGACAACATAATAATGAAAACAGGTTGGATTCCTACTCAACCTTCAAGGCCTCGCTTGTTGTTTAAGCTTTCTTAAAAGCATCCATCTACCTCCAAACTTCCATAACATTTTCCAAGTATCTTTCTTCCTCCATGTGCTACTTTTTACCTCATGACATAATAATTTACATTTATTTATAATTTCCTTATTTTTTTGGTAAAACAGTGTCTACCCGGCACAACATCCTAATTAATATTTATTGTCCCCTAATAATCTGGTAACTTTGCAAAGAGAGAACAACATCCTCATCACAGACTCTATGCCTCTTTTCTTACCTGAAAGCTAATGGTAAGTAACAAGAACTCATCACTACTAAAATCAGTGCAATGCAGATTTTCTACTATGAGTAGTATTATCTTCCCTTATTTGCTAGTGCAAATAAAAATGGTTTTGCTTTTTAGAGGCAGGATAGTAAGTATGATAGTGCTCTGCTAGTCAAGGTTCAAATTCTGGCTTTGCCACTTACTAGTTGTGTGACTTTGGGCTAACTATTCTCCCTCTTTGGGTTTCTCTCCTGAATATCTATGATACTTGTCTCTTTCTCTTCTGTAAGGCAAGGATGTACCATGTCCTGCCTGTATTGTGTCAATGGTATTGTGGACAAAAAAAAGGGGCCCCTGACAAGCTCAGGGAAGGCCTGCATGGCGGTCTTGCAAACTCAAGAGACCTCAAGTAACCACGAAAGATGGTCTGAAATTAAAAACCTTTAGTTAAAAAGCAGTTTATAGTGGGTAGTCATGTCCTAGGCAAGTATCTTCCTTGACAAAGATCTTTACTGAGCTTATTGTCTTTTTGCATCTAAGATAACATACTTGTGAAATGTCATGGTAACTTGTAACTTCCCTTTTTCCGGACCCCTCAGGGCACAACCAAATGGGCCTGCACACCAGGACAGAGCCCACAAATCCTCTCATTGATATTGAGTTAGTTGTTGACTGTTAACTATCCTGTAATCATCAAGTAAAAGAAGTATGTGTCTATCATTTTACTTTTCATCCAATCCCAGAGATTTCCCCCGCTTTGCTTTCCCCTGCCCCTCTAATCTATCACCAGTGGATTTCACATAACTCATTTATGTCTCCTCCTTTGACTGTAATGTATAAAACAAGATGAAAAACTGCCATTCTCCAGAGCATTATACCCAATATATTGGATAATATTGCTTCCCGGCAATTATCAACAGCTTGGCTCAAATAAACTCACAAAATTATTTACAGGTTTGAATGTTTTTTATGTTAACAGTATCCACACCTCCCCCCTCCCCCATTACTGGACTCCAATTAACTTAATCTGTCTCTCAATTCCCACAGCTATAGGCACTCACATAACAATGCCAAGAAATAGGTAGTGTCTGTCATTTTAACCAATGAGAAAATAAGGGTGGAGAGATGTTAACAGGTGATTCCCATGTTTCTATTTAGAGTGTGTTACAATATACCCTGGTACTGTAATTACTAGTTCACCTGTTTAGGTTTGTGAGATCCTTAATAGCTGGGACCATGGCTTGTTTAGCTATGTACCCCAGCATGTAGCATGGGGCCTGGTCCATTAATGAATGCTCACCGCCTTGAGTGGAATTTAATTAAACTTGGCAGCCCTCTGCATCTCTCTCCCTCTCCTTTGCAGCCCAGTGGGAAATAGGAATCAATATTTCTCCTCTTTGTGCTTGTTCTATGCTCCAGCTTCTCAGATAAGTGCCCTTGCTCATTACCTTCTCTTGGTCCCGTACTGTTTCCGCAAATCGTCTCTTTCTTCACTTCTCCTCTTCCCAAGTGCTATGTGCCTGCAACTATTTCAAGATCTGCAGCAGAGGTCCCTAAAGAAACTGGATGCTGTGGTTTGACAAGAAAATGCTACCCCTTTATTTAGGTTTTATTTGAAAATTTATGGATGGATGGATGGATGGAATACTGGGGAGCATGTAATGTGCTCGAACATTCCAATAGGAGTGTATACTTCTGGAGATTGACTCTGCTGCTTTACTTCAGAGACTTGATAAACCCAGATCTGCTGAGGCCCTTGGTCAGCCGTTGTCTGGTTACATGAACTGTGTCCTCAGAAATATTTTCTTGTAGGCACAGTCTTGCAAAATTAGCCTCTTTGTTCGGGTAGTCTGTTTTCCATTGCTATATGGTTTTGTCTTTCTTTTACTGGGCACCTGCCTATTAATTTTCCCTCTTGCTGAGACTGGCCTTCTCTGGCCCTGTGTGCAGCTGAATTTACATTTGCTATCGCGGAGGGTTTCTCTTGTTTCATTGGCAGCGTTTCTCAGTCCATTAAGTGAGTGAGATCTGGGCGCTGCTAAGAGAGAAACAAATCTTTTCCTTATCTGGCTGCTCCAACTTCTCCAGTTTTCCTGTCTATTCCATTAGGCAATCACCATCCAGATGAAAAACAATCATCAGAGCTATAGAAACCTCACATAATTATTCTGAAACTAGACACTACAATGATAATCTCTTGATAATAAGTTAAAACCATTAAAATTTTTTTTGACAAGTGTGCATTTAGAACCTTTCTTTAAAGTTTAGTGTGAAACACAGTGAAAAGATCATGGTGGAAATGCCACTTGGAATTTCACTGCATGAAAACATGGCGGTGACCACGTTCATGGGCAACACCTTATAATTATTTAACCACATCCGAATGCGTTGGCGGCTGGAACACTGACCAGAGCCCCAAAGACTGGGCGAGCGCTCTCCGGAGGGCACAATGGACTCCTCCCCCAGGAATGGGCACTTGGTTTTCCATAATTCATACCGATTTGATCAGAGAAGCCTCAGGTCGGATGACTCAAACTTGGAGGTAATTACTCTAAAGGCCAGGGTGATTCCATTTAGGATATTAGAAAAGCTACAGCTGTTGCAGAAACATTCCTATTAAAGAGCCACAAATGCACATAAAAGGGAACAGATGTTTGCTGCCAGGATTAGATTTCTCCTGCATGAAAGTTCAGATCATAATATTTATTCCTGTTGCCAATCTGAACCCACATTTTTGAAAAACACACACACACACAAAACAACAAAAACCAAAACAAAACCCAAAACAAAACATGAGGTAGCCTATAAGAGCGACCCCATTTTATGTTCCCAAGCTTGAAATACCCCTTCCAAAAGTAGCAAATGCATGGGAATCTTTTCTAACTTTGGAAACCAGACTGGGGCATAATTTGTGGATAAAGAATACACTTTGAGATGGACAATTTCTGAAATGGAAAGACACAGTGTGACTCTTCGGTGAGCAGGTCAATGTTATACATCACAATCTAAAGCAGCGGTTCTCAACCTGTGGGTCGCGACCCCTTTGGGGGTCGAACGACCCTTTCACAGGGGTCGCCTAAGACCGTCCTGCATATCAGATATTTACATTACGATTCATAACAGTAGCAAAATTACTGTTATGAAGTAGAAACGAAAATAATTTTATGGTTGGGTCACAACATGAGGAACTGTATTTAAAGGGCCAGAAGGTTGAGAACCACCGCAGGGAGTCTCCTTACTTGGCAGCAAAGCACACATATTCTTTCCGTCACACCCAGGGATTAACAACATGGAAAAAATATACGCTGGTGTCAAAGTCTACAGATTCCCCTTCACTACCATTTTCCATTGATATATTTTTGTGCATATAAGTAACTATGAAGAATTCATTTAGGCAGGACACACTTCAATCTGGAAAGGTTTGCTTTTTCCTTTCATTCAGGAACAGAAATGCTGCCACCGCATGGGCACCTCCTCACTCTGCCCTGCAGCAGGTAAGCTTTGAGATAGGCCAGGACTCCTTGGGAAAAGGAGCTTCCGGGCTTTTTTTCAGGCCCTTAGGATATTGCTAAATCCATCAAACCCACCTTCATGAAGTGGGCCCTAGTGGTATGACAGCCCCTGGAGGGTATGTTCCCCTGGAGGGTTTGGCTTAGCAGCACCTGTACCTCAGAGTTTCTGTCCCAGTAGCAGAAATTGTGGAGGATTAAATTGTTTCCCACCTGCCTGTCTTGTGGAAGAGAATTTAGCATTGCAGGAGGGTCACACTGCTTGGTGCCATCTATTCTATGATGTTTTTACAGTTCAGGAGAATCAAGAGAAGTAAGTGGGATTTCTATTGTCCTTTTCATACCTTTTTTTTTTTTTAACTTTTCAATTACTTAAAATAGAGCTGATGAGCCTGGGGCTGGAGAGGGGTGACTGGCAATGGTTCCCCAAAGGCCTGCCTCTCTCCAACCTGCTTGCCCCCATCGAGGGCCAGGTGTGCCGCCTTGTGCCCTCCATCCTCAAATGGCTCATGAGTTTCCAAGCCCTGGTTACTGGAAGTGTAGCTGAGAATCTGCAGCATTTGTATCACCTGGGAGCTTGTTAGAAATGCGGGATTCTGGCCACAGAATTGATGAGTCAGAATCTGCAATTTAATAAGATTGTCGTGTGATTCACGTGCACATTGATGTTTGAGGCACTGTGCTACGGACACAGTCTCCATTTAAAGTAGATAGAATTTGTTAAACATGTGGGTTACCCAATTTAAAATATTTACTATACAGAGAGAAGATTTTTCCCATTTAGGAATCAAAGGGGAAAGTAGTGTTTGATGGATTGCAGGTTAGGGAAGTGAGGATGATGGGTATTTAATGTCTTTATTTCCCAAGTGATTAGCTGATAAATTTGGTTCATTAAATGGAAAAATCCCAAACACCAAGAAATCTGATTAGAATTTCATCTTTTAAAGATTTTCCTCCATAGAGACAGCCAATGAAATAATAAATAGCTAATATTTAATGTATGCTTCCTATATGCCAGGCACCCATTCTGAACACTTTAAATTCAATCTTCACAAAAACTTTGTGAAGTAGAAATATTATCCTCATTTATTTTTAGATGAGGAAACTGGGGCACAGAGAGGTTAAACAACTTGCTCAAGGTCACACAGTGACTAAATGATAAAGTCAGGATCTGAACTCAAGGAGGTCTAGCCAACCACATCAGCCCTTTAGCTGCTAATAGGAAGTCAACACCGAATGACTTAGATGATTATCACAGGCAAAATAACTAAATTCTATGGACTAGAATATATAATGAGAGGTTTGAAATAAAGAAACTAAAGCTCAGAGTGGTCACTTTCTTACTCAAAGTCACCCAGACAGAGGAAGAGCTGAGATGGGTCTTTTGATTCTTTGTCCCATGATCTTTTAATTGAAAACATATGGTTTTTGGTAGACCACAAGGATTTATTGCTCAATCTCAACACTCTTCAAATTCTGACATTTTCACTCTATACCTCAAACACTAAGAGCTGTTTTTCTAATTAAAATGTCTTTTCTTCCAGTAAATTTATCAAACAAGAGACAGCTGTGCACGGAGTGATTCTGTTTCCCAGTGAGGATTTTTCAAAGAGTTAATGTTGCCTAGCCAGTGTGGCTTAGTGGTTGAGCATTGACCTGTGAACCAGGAGGTCACAGTTTGGTTTGATTCCCTGTCGGTGCACATGCCTGGGTGCGGGCTTGATCCCCAGTGTTGGGCATGCGGGAGGCCGCCAATCGGTGATTCTCCCTCATCATTGATGGTTCTGTCTTGCTCTCCCTCTCCATTCCTCTCTGAATCAATAACAAATATATTTTTAAAAGTTAATATTTATAATGGTATGGGCACTGCCTCCAAGTGACCAAAGAACTTATAAAAAAGGCAAAAATAAGCAAACAATTAGAACATCCAAGCTAATAAAGAATTGATTTGTGTTCTAGATGCCCATCTGAAAGGTTAAAAGGACAATAAATAATTTAGAACTGACAAAAGGATGATTTCATTTTGAGTTTATGATAGTGACAGCTAACCCGTGTCGAAGGCCTACTATGTGCCAGGCAGGATGCTACTATTTTACTCATTACAACAATGGTTGTGAAGGAGGTATTGTCAGCTCATTTCACAGGTGAGGAATCTTTAGCTGAGAGAGCTGAAGATGTTGCCCAAAGTTATAGGTAACGAATAGGAAGCTGTTTTCATAACCACTATACTACATTCTACAGGCGAGACAATTGCCCAGAGAAATAAATAATTTCCTCACAAGTCACAAAGCTCGTTAAAAGGCAGTGCTGTGCCTGGAAGCTCCTCAAGATGGGCCAAGCTGCCCTGATGGGAAATCCTATGGAAATTATGATGGACCATCCCTTAGCACAAATATTGCTTTGAGAGAGATTCATCTATTTCCTCAGGAAACTTGGCTTCAGAAAGCAAAATCTCTCCTCCAAAAGAATGGAGTCAAAGGGCATGTTTATTTAGAAACGTAGGAAGGACATTATGTCCAAATGATTTGCCTGATTTCGACCATAAAACTTTAGTGTCTGAGAACATTGATGCTGAGAACTTGAAAGGCATGATGTTTTAGGGAAAAACAAAAAGGTTACAGCTTAAGATACAAACATTTACAGCTTTATGGAAGTCTGGCCTATTTTCTGACCAAATAGTAACCAAAAGAATGAAAAGTATTGGGCTATTAGCAATTATCCTGTTTGTCTGCCATATGTCTACAGATGACAGCTTTGCAGAGCAAACTGAGCTACTGAAATGGTGGTACCAAAGTGCTCCTCAACCTAAATACATGTTCTCATTGCTATGTTTATTTAGAATGATGTGGCAAGTAAAGTGGCAAGTGTCACGAAATGATCCAAACTTGCTACCCTAAGCAGAATGGGCAGTGTACTCCCTGGGACTGCCTCATTTACAACGGCCTCAATTCTAGGGTTACATTTACCTGGAAAGATGAGAAAAGGGTGGGGGTGGAGGAAGGACACTGTCAAAGTAAGGCAGGAGCTTCCTATATGTCACCTCTGTATGAGGGTTATTTGGTGGATCCATATATTGATTCAAAAGGAGATACAGAGACTGTAGTTATCATAAGTGCCTATGGGGCTGTCCTAGGCTGGCAGTCCTCAGCCAGGTTTTCTGCCTTCCTGGGGACAGTTGGAAGTGTCCGGAGACATTTTTGGCAGTCATAACTTGAGTGTATGTGTGTGCCCTACTGACATCTAGTGGGTAGAGGCCAGGGATGCTGCTAAATATCTTACAATGCACAGGCTAGCCCCCACAACAAAGACGTGTCCATCCCCAAATGCCAATAGTGCTGAAGTTGAAAAAACCAGCCTTAGGCAAAATTGTGAGGTGACCAAGTTTCTTGGGGTCTCTGGTTCAAAGTGGTTATGGAATGTATCAAATCCATCCTCTAATGTATTTGAAGTAAGGTAACAGGACAGCTGCTTTTGTCTCCTTCAGCTTTTCTGGCAGGGATGGTACATTTGGCCTGGAGATACTGAGGAGATGGTGGTGGTTGATGATGGCATCTACCATTTATTACTTGAGGCTAGCAATGTTTCAGCCATGGTGTTGAGCACATTACGTTATTTTTTTGACCCTTACATTAATATTGAAATAAAAAATGATCACCTCCATTTCACAGATGGAGAAACCGAGTATTAAGAAAGGAAAAGCAACTACCCAAGGTCACAGCTGAAGAGGTAGAGCCACCCTGGACCTTAGGTGGACCTAACCACAGGCCTGTGCCCTGGGCCCCTCTGTTGCATTTTAAGGGGTCAGCAATGCAGATACGTATGGTTTGGGGGCATTAAAAATGGTTGGTGCAGAGATAACTAGAGTGAAGATGATATATACCTTCCTGGTTCAGAGACATATTGTCCTCATCATTTTCCTGGCACCCATGCCATCCTGCACTTAAAAGAAAGACATAAAAGCAAATGAGAGAAATAAAACAGAGCCTCATAGAAAGGATGAAACAAGAGAGTAAAAAAATAGGCAGGCTTTCAAACAAAACAAATAGAAAGCTGCTCTGTCCTATTTAGAAATCATAGGATGCAATAAAACAAGAGCTGAGAGACAAGAAGTCAAGGAGGGCCATAGAGAGGTGAGGGTCCCCTCCTACATCCCCCACCCCCGGTCGGGGAGAGCCTCGGCCAGAAGACCTAGGCCTCAGCAATGCGGGGGATGCAGATACTGTCCTCTTGCTTCTTGTGAGAGGTCTGCACGCTCTTCCTGACCGGTCAGCAAGCAGGAGGAGCCACTGCAGCCTTTCTGCCCTCTGGTCCCAGGGACCCATGTACCACCTCTGAAGACCTTCCTCTGATTTGAAAAGGATGCTTTACAATGTAAAGGCCACCAACCCCAAAGAGGGCTTTCAGCTTTGATGTTTCTCTGTTTACTTTTGTTGGAACCGAACCAGTATTTGTTTGTAGCTCAAATCATTATGATTTAAGACCTTGCACATTAAACATGACTCACAGAATTCTCACCCTGTCAATTCAATCCCAAACAATAGGAACGACTGAGACATTTTCTACTTGACCTCTCAGTCTCTCAGACATATCATTATTCCATAAATTATTCTATCAGGGATTTCCGGGACAAACTTGTCTCCATAGCTTAGATGCATAGGGCCAAAAAAAAAAAAAATATCTTATCAAATTTTCAGATTGTGCATTGAAGAAGCAAGAGCACTCACATTTAGCCCTGGCTGGTTTGGCTCAGTGGATAGAGCATTGGCCTGTGGACTGAAGAGTCCCGGGTTTGATTCCAGTCGAGGGCACGTGCCCGGGTTGTGGGTTTGGTCCCTAGTGAAGGCATGCAGGAGGCAGCCCATCGATGATTCTGTCATCATTGATGTTTCTATCTCTCTCTCTCCTTCTCCCTTTCTCTCTGAAATCAATAAAAATATATAAAAAAGAGAGCACTCACGTTTATTGAGTGCTTGCTAGTGACAATGACTGTACCATATTACTTACTCATCTAGACTCTGTGCTTTTTTTCTTTTTTATCTCTGCTATTTCCCTAGACAGTGATTTTCAACCTTTCTTATCTAATGGCACACATAAACTAATTACTAAAATTCTGCTGCATACCAAAAAAGAAAATATATCTTTGCCAATCTGACAAAAAAAATAGGTGTAATTTTGATTCATTCACACCAGACAGCTACTGTTGTATTGGCTGTTGTCATTTTTTAATTTGACAATCTAAGGAAAAAGAGATCAGTGCCCCTGACTAAATAGTCAGGTATTGCATGTTTAAAAAATCACCAGCTGAAAATCGCCTAGAATCCAATATTGTAGATGCGCTAATGTTAAATCTAATTAGAATTTTCTGTTGAAAAAAACTCAAAGAATTTACTAATGTTCTCATTTATGTCAATGATTTCTTGATCTAATTTGGTGCACAGTATCAAATGATTGAAATTCTCATGAATATTTTCATTATGCATTGAGTATGATAGGCTATTTTATATTCACTTACATAGACATCATTTTTGAAGAACGATTTTATAATAATACTGAAAGACGTTTTTGATTAAAGGCAGTGCCAGTAATAATTGGAATTCTGACGGCTTCATTTATAGTTCTATTTAGCTAAATATTATAGGAGTATAATTCCTACTTAGAGTTGAGAAAATTAGAATACAGAATTTACTCATTCAAATAGCTCTTAACTTGAGGTCCATAAAAGTAGTACTGAGGAAAACTATAAGCAATTTATAAAGTTTGAAAAGGTCCAAGAGAAATTATCTCTATATATAAAAGCCTAAGTGACGGTTACAACTGAACGACTGGTTGCTATGATGTGCACTGACCATCAGAGGGCAGACGCTCAACGCAGAAGCTGCCTCTTGGTGGTCAGTGCTCTCCTACAGCCAACGTCCCACGGTCCCTCCCCCTGGCTGGTCCCGATCAACCTGATGGCTGGCCAGGCTGAGGGACCCCACGCGTGCATGAATTCATGCACCGGGCCTCTAGTACAATGATATGAGGCAACCTATGCCACTTTCATGAAAAATCTTATGCCTTCTGATTTAAAAAATACACATATATATATCTACAGCAATTTTTCCATATATCTGTGCAGTATGGGAACATTGGTCATTTCATCCTGCTCATCAAATATATCAGATTATGTTTGTTCTTGATTACTAAAAATAGGCAATGAATTCTATTAAAAAATGCAGTTTGGCAGGTAAATGTTTGAAACCACAGGATTCAAGGGAGGTGGTGGTGGTGGGGAATAACAAGAGGGTCTTGGCAGAAAGATGAGAACCACAATTTGATGTTATATGAGTAGAATGGAATCTAATGATGGGAAACCAGTGGTTTTTGAAATTTTCTTTTTATTGGCAGCTGCAGGGGGAGCTGATGGTCCAAACACGTAAGTCCTCTGTGGTGACCTTGGGCACGTGACTTCACTACACTGGCTTTTGCCTGCTGATGTGTAAAATGTGAGGATTGGAGAAAACGACTCCCAGCTCAGCGTTAGCATCAAAACAAATGCATCTGCACTCTACCAGCTTGGCGGTTGGACTTGCACAGTAGTGTCCCTTCTACAGCACAGCCAAATTCTAGAGCGAGAATGTCCTCACTGCCAAGACTGGGGAAAAAAGCCAAGAGGGATAAAACAGGGGCCCGGGACTTTCCAGTTTGGGGTGGGGACAGGTGGTGGTAGCATAGAAAAATAACTCTTGGCTCATTGCAAACAAAATAACATGTTCTTCAGGGACTACATTTTTGTTGGGAAAAATTATTTTCAATTCGTTTGAAGGACCTTGCACCTACATATGTGCAACTGCTGTGGACTTTAGTGGCATGTGGGAGATTAGAGAGGATGATAGGTCCTGACAGAACCCTGGTAGGTTAAGGTTGTTATTTGTGTTAGAAGTTGGGGGAGAGATGTGCTGGGCAATTCTTGGTGACAACAGGCTTGAAGGAGTTCATCGGAATGGTGATGGTGTGATAATGGTGGTCAATGATGATGATGGTGGTGACAATTGAGGTGGGGTGGGGAACAGGGACAATGGGGCTAGGGTTAGGAGTTTAGGAGAAGCCAAAGGTTGTAAAGAGTGGCTTCTTGGAAGAACTCAGGAGTTGTTGGTAAAGAAATCATTTCCTCCCCACAACTCTTCTGCTTCCATATTTCACCCTATAAAGCCTCGTTCTCTTAACATTTCAACTTCCTGGTCACTTGGCTGCAGCTCAAGTTTGGAAAGTGAAGTTGTTCTACAACTAATTGTCTTAGAGGCCTCAGGAGTTTTGAGAGAAGATTTTCACTAATCTGGCTGGATTTGGTGTGATTTCATTAACTTGGTCTTTTCATTAACAGTGTCTCTCTCAGGAGAACTTCAGGAAGTTAAAGAGACCGGGGAGGGATGGGAGAACAGAGACAATCAGAGTGCAGGAGGCCAGTTTTCTTTAGGTAGACTATATGGCAAGGTCCGATTCTATACTCACTCATATTATATAAATGGTCACTGTTCCTTCTGTTTTCTGTTCCTTTTGCGTTTGTGTTTAAAAAGAAGGGCTATATATTAGCTGTGCAGAAA
Organism: Myotis brandtii; assembly: GCF_000412655.1. NCBI lineage: Eukaryota > Metazoa > Chordata > Mammalia > Chiroptera > Vespertilionidae > Myotis > Myotis brandtii. The sequence goes on from NW_005356674.1 coordinate 13,359,130, forward strand.
TTCTCGGTTTTCTTTATTTCCTCCTTGTTATGGTAGAAACTGGAGAAAATCTTGAACTGAGGTGCTGGTCTCCTCCCTTCCCCATACTGGACACCATGGGGTGACTTTCCCCCTCTTCTACCCATTTGTGGGTGACAAGAGAAAATATGTAAAAATTATAAACATTTATGGTTTTCCCTTCCCTTGCTTTCTAAGGTGTATTCCTTAGAAGAGAAATTCTGTTTATTCGCTGAGTGGGGTCTTAAAAGGGTTGGGGGATTGGGAGAAGAAGGTGAAGGGATTTAGAAGAACAAATTGGTAGTCACAAATAGTCCCAGGGATGTAAAAAACAGCATAGAGAATATAGTCAATAACATTATGATAACTATGTGTGGTGCCAGGCTGGTACTAGAAATAGTGGAGGGGATCACTTTGTACAGTATATGATTGTCTAACCTCTCTGTTGTACACCTGAAACTAATACCAAATAATTATAATATTGAAAGTAGAGTGTAATTGAAAAACTAGAAATTAAAATGAAAAAAAAAAAAGGGATGTAATGGGAGCGGTGGGGAGAAGGTGCTATAATCTTCAAGGATATGAGCAGCTGGGGCTACCAGGTGAGAGCAGGGAGGATCCAAACTGCAGGGGGAGGGAAACAGTGTGTGCAGCATCAACACACAAAGATTTTTAGCCTTCGGGATGAGGGGGAGAAGATTACATGAGGTTTCAGCAGTTACCATGAGGAGTGATGCGTGGGAGAGATGTCGGAGGAGGAATTTAAAGATTTTCAGTGTGATGTGTGTAGCAGCCTTGCTTCTGCCCTCAAGGCATTTCCAGGGAAGACTGATGTTTCATTTCTAGCCTCCTTGCAGTGAGATTTTTAAACATTAATTTATTTTTATTGTTGAGAGTATTACGATTATTTTTTAAAGAAGTGACACCATGCTGAGGAGGGAGCTGCTTCGTGGGGTTAAATACCCAAGACATAGAATCAAAGATCCTTTTTGTCATTGGCTCCACCGACAGGCGAGCTAGCTATTTGGGCAACTTGGTAGTTTTCTTTCTCCAAAACTATTTGTGGCAACATATGTATTGTGCATAGACGGCTCTATGGAATTGAAGGCCACATTTTATTTTTGGCCACAACTGGGGAAACAGGAATTTGGAAGAAACTGAAACACGCCTCCAGATGCCTTTTCAGAATAATTACGCCAGGAGTGTGTCAATCAATATAAAGCCTCCCAGTCCTGGGGTAACATGGGAAAGGAAGCGGAGACCACGTCTGGCTTCGGTGGTTATGTCCTTCACAGGGGTAACCAGTACAAAGGCCTGGGCTTTGGCTGTCCTGACTTTGGGAGAAGGGACAGAAGAATTTCCAGGTTTTGCTTTTCCTGTCCCCAAAGGCTAGGACTGGGTACTGTGGGTGGATGGTTGGTGCATAAAAGGTAAATATGAGATTGTGTTTGTTGAGAAAATCTCTGACTTTAGTCATTCCTGTGTTTAATGAAAAAGAACTACATACTGAAATAGAAATGTTAACTCTTTATAAAAAACCCACTGAATTCTGTCCCTCTGTACTTATAAGAACACATTTATAAGCTTGATAACAAAGGCATAGATCATAGAATGACACCTCAATAGAGCTCACTATATACAAACTAAAAGCTTTTGTATGTCAAAGAATGCCATGCTATCATGTTTACAACTTACTAGTAAGTGGTTCAAAATAAAAATTATGTAATAGATAAACATAATTGCTTCCTTTCCCATGTTACCCCAGGACTGGGAGGCTTTATGTAATTATGAGATAGAAAGAGAGAGGAAAAGAATTAAGCAAATGTGATAAAATGTTAACATTCGAGGACTCTGGGTAAAGGATAGCTGGGAATTATTTGAATTAATCTTGCAACTTTTCTGTTATTAAGGAATTACTTCAAAAGAAAAAAAGATTTAAAAGGTCAAATATTACCATAAGCAAAAAGCAGAGGCAAATACTAAAATGTGAAAAATATTTGTAATATTTGATAATGAATTAATTTCTTAATATACAAATCATAGGAAAAAGACAAATGGCACAATAGATTAGTTAGATGAACAGGTAAGTTACAAATGAAGACCGTTAAGTGGCCACTCAATGTGTGTGTGTGTAGTCAAATTCATTATAAGTAAGAAAAATGTAAGTTTTAAAAAGTGTGCTAAAATTTTGCCTAATAAATAGCCTCCTCAAAAATAAACTACCAAAAACAAATCCAAGGTTGGAGAGAATGTGATGAAATGGACGCTGCACTGCTGATGGGTCCCTCAACTGGCCAATGATCTGGTGCCATTTGGCAACAGAAAAGGTTTTTAGAGATGTTCATTCCCCCTGAGCCAGCATTTTACTTAGTAGAATGTGATCCTGAGGAAATAATCAGAGGTGCAATGGGATGTACAATGCAGTTCGTTATAACATTACTGACATAGCATTATATTAAAAGCTTAACAATTAGGGACTGTCTCATTGTACGATGACTAAGTAGCCACGAACGCAATCGTTTGTGGCATTTATTGACAATGGGAAATGTTAACGATATGTATGCTGCTAACATGATATGTTATAGTTGAGAGTGTCATTATTTTGTTGCCAACAACTTTTTGATCCCACGGAAAGACATTGTACTTAGGTTGCAGGACATGAGTGTAACTGTGATTCTCTTTCTGAAGGAATGATACGGTCATTAGGGAGCAGCTGAAAAGCCCAAGGAACACTTGGAGGGTCACCTTTGAAAAATGACGTGGACTTTACAATAAGATACCGAGTTTCGCCAAATTAGATGTTTTGTTTGCCTCTGAAAAATTTGTCCAGTAGGATAGTCTCAAAACACAAACTACCTTGCTCCAGGGCACCCTTTTCCTTTACACCAAGCATGTCAAACTCAGAGGCTAACATTCAAAGACCAAATAAATGAGGCATGTGGCCCACTGGCCGCGAGTTTGACATGCTTGCTTTATATCAACCATCAACGCGCCCATGTCGTACTTTATGAAAGTGTGATTTATAAGCCTTCAAATGTTAAGTATAGATAATCTAATCTTAAAAGTAAGTGGAAGGGGAGCTAGAGATGAATTAGTCTTACTTTTCTCCTTTAATTGATAAGGATTTCAAGATCTAGATCAGTGATGGCGAACCTATGACACGTGTGTCAGAGGTGACACGAAAACTCATTTTTTGGTTGATTTTTCTTTGTTAAATGGCATTTAAATATATAAAATAAATATCAAAAATATAAGTGTTTGTTTTACTATGGTTGCAAATATCAAAAAATTTCTATATGTGACACGGCACCAGAGTTAAGTTAGGGTTTTTCAAAATGCTGACATGCCGAGCTCAAAAGGTTTGCCATCACTAATCTAGATGGATTAGGTAACTTGCTTAGTTACTATCCTTAATCTATACTAATAAAAGCCTATGTGGTTGTGATGCCCTCATGCTGTAACTACTGATCACCAGGAGGCTGTGTGCACAGCAGGCGCCCGCGGATGGGCGGGGCGGCATGCGTGGCAAGGTGCGTGTGGGTGGGTGGGGACTTGACACTGCCTGCATGGCGCGGAGGCGGGTACCGCGGCTCCGCAAGGTAAGGCCGGGGGTCCCGCGGCTCCACACGGTGAGGCCTGGGGTCCTGCCAGCACAGCGGGTCTGGGTCTTGCGCGATTTTGTGCGCTGGGCCCCTAGTATATAATAAATGACTCCAACATATAATAGAAAAACATAATATCCACAAAGGGGAACTGGACAATAAATGTGAACAACTGAGTTGCAGATGAAATGCAAATGGGCAATAAACATGAAAATATTTAACCTAAAGGAATAATGGGAGATGCCAGTTTTAAAAAAACATCTTTGCAATTCTCCATTTTCCTTAATGAATGTCTCCATCCCGACAAGGAAGCAAACACTCTGAAGATGACCATGAAAGCACATGGGCAACAACAGAGAAAGCTCCTGTCATATCCTTGCAAACACCCCTCTCCTAGACCTGGAGTGCACTCAACAGTAATGCCTTGAGGAAAAAAAGACAACATCACAACAGGGCTCAACTTTGTATCATATATTAATTTCATGAAGCCAGGTTCAGTGCCAACATAATAGATCCTGTTTCTGGCCTTTAGGAGTCTGAGTTCTTAGTTTCCTTTCCAACCACGGCCAAAAGCCTCAAACTTTGCTATTTAACATTTTAGGTATTCATATCGTAGGACAAACTCCTTTATGCTGTGAATCATGGTTTTATGCAAAGTAGAGCTCATTATAATGTCACAAATGTTAGTAGAATTCCCCTCAGATTATCTAGGAAGCAACACTTAATTCTAGATTAATAAAATATATTAAGGCACTTTCTTTATTCTTTATAAATCAGTATTTTCAGTGAGTTATTTCACACAGTCCTAATTTCAAATTAGTTTAAGAAAGCAGTGAGAAAATTTTGGCATGATCTAATTCCATCATAGCTGATATTAAGTAACCCTAGAAAATAATTTTCCATTTGAGTTTATACAAAATATAACTTTAATAAGCAGTGTGTCTGAGGTGGCTTTTTAATTCAAAAATGCTGGTCTTCTTAGTTTTAGGAAAAGAGATTCAATGTTCTTACTCCTGTTCATGTAAAATAATGGTTTTCTTTTCATAAAGGTTAATTGGTTTTCTATACTGCATAACAATAATATTACCTATTACGTTTTTCAAAGAAGAAATTATGCATATTTGCCCTTTAAATTATGCTCCTAAAGCAAGGGCTTAGTTGCGACATGTTACAACTTTATTATGGTCTCCCTTTAGGTTTTAAAAATAAACATGTAGTACAAGACCACAGCAAAAGAGAGAGAAGAGGCACATTTTTTACTTCATCTACAAACAAAGGAGTCTAAAGTGATAATTTTCTCAGCTGAATCCATTAACATACTGGGCATATGTGTGTATGGAGTAGATTCCTCTTGAAAATAGAACTACTGTTACTTCTACTCTAAGAAGCAAAGCTGGAAAGCAAAAGCTCACTGGGAGGCAGCTGGGTTTCAACTCAGCCTGCAAGGAAAGCATTCGGCTTCCACAAGACGGGCTGAAAGCGGGCTTAGTCCAGAATTGTTCTGGAGCGGGCCCAGAGTCCTAGCTCAGTCCTGGAGATCAGCTGTCTTGGTCTTGGAGGTTCTGCTCAACAGTAAGATGTTCTGGACTATCTTGGACTCTAGAACAGGGGTCAGCTAACTCTAGTCCTTGGGCCAAAGCTGGTTTGCTACCTGTTTTGTAAATAAAGTTTTATTGAGACACAGACAAGCCCACGGCTTTTCATGCTACAATGGCAGAATGGCCAAGTGTGTAAAGCCAGAGATATTTACTATCTGGCCCTTAAAAAAAAGTTGCTGACCCCTACTCTATAAGAATCTAGGATAGATGTTCAGTACCACACTCTATCTAGAACCAACCTCAAAGGAACCAAAAACCATTGGATCACCCACTTTTACACCAAGTTTTACTATGTTCATGTCTCAGGAGGGTGCGTTCTTTGAGATCATATCTTTGGAGGCTTTTTCAGGAGGGGACAGATTATCAAGGAGTAGAGAGCCACCATGTGTCACACTTGATCCCACACTGTCCTTGATCAGAGGGCACTTTCCCTTGGTTCTCAGTACTGCTGTTGGCGCCTGTGTGCTCACACATGCCTGTGACTGCAAAGACTTAGGCCACCACTCCTGGTTGAGATTCCCACTCAGAGCAGCAAACACATGGAGGCTTAGCTAAGCTTGATCTACACAAATTTCCCACTGAATGAGCAGGTTTATGACACAGAAAGTGTGAAATTTAAGTGGGGAAGAGGATTGGCCAGGTCGTCAGTGGAATAGAAATGGGAGTGGGTACATTGTGATGGCTGTTTATGAGAAATGAGGCGAGAAGGTGATTCTGAGATCCTCACTTCTTATGGGTGTGAAGCATTCTGGCATTCTATCTTGTTGCACCAGGAACACGAGTGTAGATGGGTAGAGGCAGGGCAGTGATGCTGGGAGATACAATGTAATGGTCATTGCATAAGGCTTGTAAACTTCCAGAAGGCTGAGCAGCAACTTTCAGTTGCTTCAACTTCTCAGTGCTACTGGGGCATGAATTCTGGGAAGAATTGTCCTGTCCATTTAGTTTGTCACTGGGTGGGGAGGTGACATAAATAGATTATCAAAAGTGAGGGTGTACCCATGACACACAGAAGTCTATGGGTACTGCCCTCCTATCATAGTAACCAAAAGGACAGCCATGGCCTGGTGCTGGGCTGCAAGTTGGATGCAGAGGTTGTAAACTGACAGTCCACGGTTGATTCCAGTCAGCAGACATTTTGATGGGCCCATGAGTTTTTAATATTTTTATACATTTATTGCTTACATTTACAATTGGGAGTATTTTATTTAAAACCTGGATTTCTAACTTTTGAAAAGTCAACATCTCTGGACACACAGGGCTTCATCTCTGCTTGTCAGTGATTGCCTAGAGTGGAGGACTGGCTTCTCTTCAGAGGGGAGAGTTTTGTTTATACACCCAATCTGTGTCAGGCCTTGGCATATCTGCCTGGTCCCTGGGGCTTTGAGTTTGCAAACCCTACGCTATGTGTTGCACAAATAATTCGTGCTTTTGCAATCTTATGTCCCTCAGGGGTCATATTGTTGTTCCTCTGTCCCTTGCTAAGAGTTTCTAGCTCACTTTATCTTATGTGGTTGAATCATATTCCATTCTGATTCTACTGCTGAATGGAATAGACAGCCCACTCTGGGGAAGATGCCTGGACTCTGGTCTGTAAGTGTGAAGAGCTATTTATTACATTGATCTGAGTGAAAGTACTCAGTGATGAGAGTGATCCTAGGATGGCTAAAAACTAGCCTTTGACAGTGAGTTCTCATTTCCTCCCCATCATGTCTGTGGTGATGACACATCTCATAGTTTCTGAAGATGAGAGCATATTTGTAGAGATGTATTCCTGGGATGCACTTGCATTTCATAACACTTGTTGGTTTGGAAATTATTGTTGCTAAGACTCTCAGGCTGGTCTTCTAGACACCTTATGTTCTCAATTAAGTGGAACAAAAAACGGAGACACATCAAGAAAAATTAAAAAGCACAGATACCTGTCATACTGTTGGGAGTCATAGGTTAGTAATCATTCTGGACCCCTTTTTTCACTGACATCTCCTACAAAGAAAAAGACAAGAAAAAAAACACCACAGGTTATAACCTGCATTTTCCATATTTTTTTTGTTCCAAACAATACCACATGTGTTAATCAGCAATTTGTTACTCTCAAGTCCGAACTGGGGAAGTTGAAGCATAGGGGCTAGGTCAGTGGTCGGCAAACTCATTAGTCAACAGATCCAAATATCAACAGTACAACGATTGAAATTTCTTTTGAGAGCCAAATTTTTAAAATTTAAACTATATAGGTAGGTACATTGTTATTAACTTAATTAGGGTACTCCTAAGGCTTAGGAAGAGCCACACTCAAGGGGTCAAAGAGCCGCATGTGGCTCGTGAGCTGCAGTTTGCTGACCACTGGTCTAGGTGATGGGTGGAAGGAATTACATGTGAAGCAGAAAGAATCCAGGAACAGGGAAAGAAAATCTTATATTTAGTATTCTAGTACTTTAGTAGGACTATACTATTACCATTACCATAGCATTACTAATAGATTAGTATTACTCTTATTCTATTACTACCATTAGTATAGAATTAATAGTATATAACTATTACTATAGTACTTTAGTATTTAGTAAATTTAGTGCTATTTTCCCTAAAATGAGTTCTAGAGTTTTAAAATATAATTTTAAAATAGGCAGGTGTCTAGGGCCCATTGCATGGGGTCCTGTAACACACAGTGTGGCAGAGAAGGTGCCCTCCAGAGCCATGGCTGGGGCCTGGGGCTCACCAGCCGGTCATGGGGTCAAGGGAGAAAACAAAATCCCAAGAGCTTAATACTAAAGAAAGCTGAGCTGTTTTATTTGCCAGGAAGGGCAACAAATACAGCAAAGAGCCTCACTGAGTAGGTCAGTGGGGAGGAGGGTTGGCGCGATGTGTTAGAAGGGGGAGGGGGACTATGCTAATGAAAGACTGGCAATGAACTTGGCAATGAACTCTGTCCAGGAAGGATGAGGCACAGGTCTGCATGTCACTGGATAGAACAGGCTGGGAAGTCTTTGGCTAGATCCAGTGAGGGCCCTTCAAAGTTGATGGTCCTTTAACAGCTTGAACATTTCAGCATCAATGACTGACCAGGAGAATGACATTCAGTTTAGGCTCCTAGGCAAATGCTCCCGAAATGGAGAATATGCCTTTTACATGAGCCATTTATTTGGTTGGTCAGTGGAGAGGCCTCGATTAAGAGCCTACTATGTCCAGCCTTGGCTTTATCCAGAGATAGCACTCCAGCCTGTCCACCAGGGGCTTCCAATCTAACAGAGGGAGAGAACCACACTAAAAAACAGATGCAAAAGTGTATATATGTTTTCCCTTAAGTGTCTCGTCAGAGAGGACGGGGACACAGAGGAAGCAGAGACCATTTCTACCTGGGGTAATCTGGAGAGGCTTCCCAGTGGAGGTGACCCTGGACCCAAAGGCTTTTCTTTTCAGCAGGCCTCCCCTGTGTCGTGATTTAATGCTCTATTCTCACCCCGACACTCCTGAGGCACATGGGCTACTCTGCAAGAATGAGCCTTGTGTAGAAAAACAGGGAAACTCCTTTAAATCATGTAGCTTTCAAGCAAGGGAGTAATATGATCAATTTAAGTTTGTAAAGCTTCCCAGTGGCTGCTGAGTGAAAGCAGACCAGCGAGGGGGCCACAGCAGGGGGGAGGGGAGTGGAGAGAGACGAAAGTGGCCAGTGGTGGCAGTGGAGGTGGTGAGCAGAGGGGGAGGGGTTCAAGTGACATATAGGAGGAGGAAATACGAAGACAGTGATGAATGTGCTGTGAGCATTTAATACTGGAATAAACACCCAGGATGCAAATAGGTTAAGATCACAGGCTCTCAGTCCTCAAGGGATTTACAATCCATTTTACAAACTGGCTGAAAAGGCAGAACTATTGGCAAGGAGCAGTTAAAAATACAAGCCACGATGCCATGGGCCAAGGGGCGGTGCTGAGACACTCAGGGCTGAGCCTGCCTCCGGGATAAAAGGTGTGGCTCACAAACAACGTTAAGAGCAAAAGGGACAGCAGCTTGGCACAGGACATATGATCGGGGTGGGGAGGGGGCAGGCACTGGCAAAGAATGAAGCTGCAAATGTTGTTTAGGGCCCCATGGTAGAGTCTTGAAAGGTTTGCTATCAAAGTTGGACTTGATCCTGTGGGAAACGGGGAGCCATGGAAGGTCCTAAGGGCATGACCCTATTTGAGAAAGATCACTCTGCCAGCGTGTGGAGGAGGCTAACCCTCTGGGGGCACCTCTGCTTGGGATCCTTGCTGTTTTTCTGACTTCATGTTCAAGGTCAAAAAGCTAGATCGACAAGGCCCACAGAGAACACCCCAACTCCGTCTTGTAAAGCTCCAGTGCACTCGCCCTGATGGCACGCTCGTCATCCCTGTGTGTTTCCATTTTCCCCACAGAAACTACAACATGGAAGGGACAACTGTAAAAATGACCCCTTTAAAAATCTCTCCATATGGACCTACTGAGTCATTGCTTAGACAATCCGTACATAATTAAAGTGAAACACTGCACCCTGTCCCACTTGGCCATCGATACTGCTCTGCCTATGGCATCTGGAAACGCAGCTGGTGAAGGCAAATGGCTGTCTTTTCAGTGGGCCACACCCACGCTAGGAGAGCAAAGGGGTTGTGGAACTCTGCTGGGTGCCTCTTGCCCCCACTTTGAAAAGCACCTCTTTCCCTCCTAGAGTTTCCTTTCCATCCCCTCCCCCTCAAAGGGAAACACCTCTTCCCATCAAACCTTTCACCCTGACATTCAGGAAACATTTTTAAGAACAAGTTCAATCCCAGACATGGAGGAGAGACTGGACTGGAGTCATTCCAGGTGGTTTGGAGTCTAGGCTCAGTAGTTTGGCCGTCTTGGACAGGTTGTTTAATTCCCTGAGCCTCATCTGTAAAGTGAAATCACAGTTCCCACCCTTTAGGTTACCATGGGGACCAAGGGAATTTGAAAATGCTTTGTAAATATAAAAGTAGTTATTGGAATATTTCTTCATTATTATAGTTACTGTTATTATGATCTCCTCATCTCCTGACCAGCCTCAATCATCCCTAAGGATGGGAAATTGGAACTATGATCTGGCCTCCACTTCGAAGGGTCCTGAGGTGGTTTAAAGACTCATAGCAGCACAGAAGCCGACTGCCTGGACCAGTGGTCAGCAAACTGTGGCTCGCGAGCCACATGTGGCTCTTTGGCCCCTTGAGTGTGGCCACAAAGTATCAATTGCACTGTACGTGTGCGCCCGCACGTGGTATTTTGTGGAAGAGCCACACTCAAGGGGCCGCAGTTTGCCGACCACTGGCCTAGACCCATCACTACACCAAGATAAAATGGAGGTGGAATTCCTCCCCTCCCCACTGCCATTCTCCTCCTCTAAGACTGAATTTTATGTTGTTGTTGTTGTTTTTTAATTCCCCCCTTTCAAGATTACCTTTCATGCTCATTTAAATTTGTTTTGAGGGGCAAGGAAGGTTGGGCACACAGATGAATGTGCACCCAATTTTATAGCATCCTTAATGCAGTGGAGTTGTCCTTGCCTGAGATTTTTGCATTTTAATAGTAAATCTAACATCCAAGGAAGTGAATCTATATATATATAAAAGCCTAAGTGACTGTTCCAACTAGTTGAAAGAATGACTGGTCGACAGGTCGCTATGACATGCACTGACCACCATGGGGTAGGCGCTCAATGCAGGAGCTGCCCCCTGGTCGTCAGTGAGCTCCCACAGCCAACCTCCCGCGATCCCTCACACCCGGCTGGCCAACCCCGATCAGGACTGGGTGAAACTCCCCGATCAGCTCTGATCGCTGGCCAGGCCGAGGGACCCCACCTGTGCATAAATTCATGCACCAGGCCTCTAGTATATAATGGTTGAATTTCTGATGATGGCAATAACTTTGAGAACTCAAAGAAAAGAGATAAGGTATACTCAAATCATACCACACTATAATCCACATTTTCCACTGGTAAAACTAACCCTTTTTGGGTGAAGTATAAAAAATAAGTAAGAACAATTTTTTTAAAGCCAGCACAATTAGACAGATGAGGCTGGTTAAAAAGGAACCTATGACTCTGAGTTAATAAACATGGAAACATAGTAGGAGCTCTGCCTTGTGCTGTGGCTCAGTGTTAGTCCTAGTGGACCACCTCCTAGAGCAGAAGACAGGGTCAGAATTCCTCTGCCGGGGATGGTGGGAAACTAGGGTCCCACATAAAAGACATCAGCAAATGACTATTGAATGGCAAAGCTATAATTTGCGTTTCAGATTTTCGGTAGTCGCTGTGTTTTGCCTTGAGGGAGTGAGACAATACAATCAGGATCTGTGGTTGAAATTGAGCTTAATTTGCTGTGGCTGATTATTTTGTTCTTAATCATTGCAAAATGATTAATCTTTACTCCTACCCCACCCACCCCTTTTACTTCAAGCTCAACAACTTCATGATGGGGCTCATTTCTACTCTTTATCATAACCCATGTCCATGCCACATCATTATCTTCTTCTCTCCCTCTCCCCTTCTCTTTTTCCTTCTCTATTCAGGCAAAGCCACCATGGCATGGAAAGAGTGTGGGCCCAGCCACTGACCAACAGAATGACAGAAGGGATGTTAAGAGCCATGGGCTGCATTCCCAAGCTATCAATATGTATAAGGCCATTCACTACACAGGGGAATGCATGAATTAAATAGGATAGGTGCACTTGACACATAGAATTCTTCCATCCTCGTGTGCAGGGTTCTGGGGCTGCAGCCTGAGTAAGTTCCTGTTTCTGCTGTGAGGACTAGGTCAGCAGTGGGAGGGGGGCTCTTGGGGCCAGAGTGGGCTTTAAAACAAACACAAAAGCCCCTGTGAATATAAAGCAATCTGCTGCCACATCTAAGTTATTGGCACACTGAGTGAAACTTGGAACAATTTCTAGCCACATAACACGGTGACGGAAAAGTCAAGAAAAAACCAACCAGTAAAAGTTTTATGAGACCAACGCTAAAAGAATCAGACTGAGTGCCCGCTCTGTTTATAGTGTATTTTCCTTGTAGCTACCTTTTCTCTACAGGTGGACTATCATCTCCGAATGTTTCTAAGAAATGGAAACTAGCCCTAGCTGGTTTGGCTCAGTGGATAGAATCGGCCGGCAGACTTAAGGGTCCTGGTTTCGATTCTGGTCAAGGGCACATGCCCGGGTTGCCGGCTCGATCCCCAGTGTCTGGTGTGCAGGAGGCAGGCAATCTATGATTGTCTCTCATCATTGATGTTTCTGTCTCTCTCTCTCCATTCCTCTCTGAAATCAATAAAAATCTATTTGAAAAAAGAAAAGAAATGGGAGCTAGTCTCTTTAGAGGAAGCAGATGGGTGGCTTAGAAACAACTTAACAGATGCCCTGTTGGTCAAAGCAAGTAGTTAAAACTGACTCTACTGACACCTGGTGGAGAGTAGGGTAGCTTTCCTGTGCCAAAGAAAATAAACGTGTGTGGTGTGTGTGTGTGTGTGTGTGTGTGTGTGTGTGTGTGTGTGTGTGTGTGTTTCGGAGGGGATAGAAACACATTCATCATGTCCGGGGAGTTAAATAACTCTGGAGGAATGAGGGTGTTACAAAGAACCACCAGATGCCTGAATATATAATTGTGGTTAGATGACTCACTGAAACACGTGCATGAAAAAAACAAACAAACAAGAATGTGAAAATAAAACATTAGGAGTAAAGCAAATAATTCATTACTGACTTCTCAAAAGTGTTTGCTGATGAATAAGACAACAACAACAAAGAACCCACTCTTGCCCGCAACCCTGGACAGCTTCATGAGAAAAGATTCTAGCACCTGATCACTTGAAAGAGCTATCTACATCCCAGGATGCTACCTCCTCCAGACTGAGCCAATGCTTTGCTGCCTTTAGAATCCGCAGTGAGCTCACTGCAGATGTTCAATTCTGGGATAAAAAGAAGAATCTTCCTAAAAAGGTGTTGGGAAGGCTGCTTTGCCCCTAAAATTCCTTGAAGATGAAATAAAATTCTTCTGGTAAATATAGTTATAATTGGTTATTACTTAAATGCTAAGTGGTGGGCAGGGGAGGGGGACTACAGTGCAGAGTCCCTACAGAAATATACTTCATAAACTTTACACGGTCTCCATTTCCCGGTCATTGGCTTCTTGTTCGACACTGCTTGAAGAAGGTTCCTTTGGCTAAGTTTATTGGCAAATTTCTATGGTTCCCTGTGAGGTGTTATGTACATACTACAGCACACACACAGCCTAGATTTAGTCTTTCAATAATCTGCTTTAAGGGTGATTTTCAGGAATGCACCAGAGCAATTATTAACCGAAGTTTGTAAGAATTAACCCATTGTGTTTAGGTGATAAAGGGCTGGGACACCAAATGAGAATTTAGGATATTTTTATTATTATTATTATTTTAAATCAAAGGAACCATAGTTAAGGGATGAATTAGGGAGTTGGGCTGAGTAGATCTAGGTATGAAGGTTAAGAAAAAAAGAAGAAGCCTGTAAAAGATTCATGTATTTACAATTTTCTTATAGTTTTCTCCCTGACATTTAAGTTAAATTTAGAATATATATATTTCCTTAAATGTTCTGGCTCTACATGATTATGACCAGAAAGTGTACAGTTAAAATATACTTCCTCCTGGTGTGATTCTAGAATACCGACATTCCCAACTCTCTCAAGCCATGTCACCCTCAGTATTCCAGTAATTTTCTTTCACAGTCAAAGGAAATACTTAAATATTGTATTTATTAATGAATTAGGTCCAAATAGCCTAATCGTATTTGTGTGGTGTCTGACAGTTATGTGTTTCCCTCAAAATTTAAACACATTCCTATGGGTTTGCTGTGACACTCCCAGGGTGCCTTGGTACAGAGTTTCGGCACTATGGCTGTAAGAGTTTGGGAAATCAGTGAAAAGTTCAAAGGTGTGGTTTACATGATCTTATTTTGGTACCATTGTAATTAGCTAGTTATTAATAATAGGAAATGAGCAAAGGGGAGATCAGATGTTATAAGCATGGCCATTTGGGCAGCTTCACCAGGAAGCTGCAACTTTACACCCAGGGAACCACTGATCCACTCCTGCAGATCACTGGAGGAAGGGACTGGACAAAGGGTAAGATAGGTGCAATGAGTCAGGGTGATATAGGGCAGGTGCCTGCCAGTTAAACCTGGAAACAAAGATAACTGATTAGAGGGGTTGAGACCCCTGCAAGTCCATGAAAATTTGAGAATACGTAATTCCCCCAGACAAGGAGCTCTTGTCTTTCCTGGTTCCTGTGGCTCTTTTGCCTTCGCTCATGTTTCCTCCATAGTCATGCGGACCCCCACATGCAGCGGACTGACGGATCAGCTGGAAACACGAACTAAGCTAGCCTGATGCGGGATTGGACTGTGCCCCAACATGGAATGGAAACTCTGGGCAACAGCTTTCATTCTAGCCCTTCCAAAGACACAGCTGGTGGGATGAAGGGAAACGAGACCTTGGAAACCAGGGATTTAACTCCTTGCAAATAAATGCCACTCATTCTCCTGTGCAAGTCTCAGAAAATTCTTTTTCTCATGACATCGCAAGAAACCTACTTCAACCAGCAACTGGTGGGGATGAAGAGAGCTCCCACTAATATCAATTTCCCCCCTTACTCTTTGAGAGACCATGCCCATATAATTTTACCTTTTAGCTTCATACAGCTAAGTGAGTCAGCCTGCCTTACTATTTTGGAGTAGAGAATAAGAGAATGAGACACAGAGAAGCTTTGCAGGATATAAGCTAGTCTTTGGAATAAATAATACTTGACCATCATTCAGAATTTCCTCATGAGCTCCTATCATTTGGGGAGGTTGTGATAAAGTCTCTAAAAAGTAAAAGAACCCAGCCCTTGCATCATCTAAGGAGGGGGATGCAATAAGTCCCATTAGCACTGGGAATTATAGGATTGCCCAAAGGTAGTCAAGAAGTTGGCCTGATACTATTATCTTAGGTGAAAATCTGACAAATGAGCATGAAATGTTTACTATGCCAGAATACTTAAATGAGTAGATCTATAAATGACAGCTTGCCTGCTTTTCCATCCTGTTCTGTTCTCAAACTTGGGCAAGCACCTGTAAGTTTTGTTAAATCAGATTGCTAGGCTCCACCCCCAGAAATTCTGATTTAGCCAGTCTGCAGGTGGGGGTGGGTGGGTGAGTCTGAGTTTCTGTATTTATAACAAGTTCCCAGGTGATCTGACTAGCTATACTCTCCAGGAATCACATGTTAGGAGCTACAGCCTAAGCCATGGGGGAACATGTTAGAGGAACTGAGGTGCCATGTTGGTCAGCTACACCTGTTGCTGGGCCGGCATCCATACTTCTTTCCAAGGCATAGTCCTCCCTGTCTAGAACATTACCAGTGAAAAGGTGATGCCAAGGCACCAGGCTCTGTTGGTGAACAGTTACCTTCTCGAAGGCCATTTGCATTTAAGTGGGCACCCTTGAATTTGAGATACTCAAGTCCTCCGGTAATAAAGTGACAATGCAACACGATATATGCAGAAGTTTTACATTTTCAAAGGGGTTGGCTTTGCACTCTGCTAACATAAGTTTGGGGCACAATCATGGAGGCTGTAGAAAAAGTGGTACTTAATTCAAAGGAGGGAGTTCACGGCAGAATCAGCAGAGAAGACTTGCTCCCCATCTTTAGGGCTGGGCTCAGGCATGTGTACCTCGAAAAGGCCTCCCTGCTGATCCTATTGAGAACTTCTACTCATGAAAGAAGCTCTTCAGAATGAGCACGAGTGTGGGGATAGGTCACCCCCTGTTACTCTCTTACCCGCTGCTATGAGTCCACATGCATGCTCATTGGTTGGATTCACTGCTGTCTTATGTTCTGTTTGAGTTCTACAGGCCTGCAGAAAAGTTTCTTCCCCTGCCTCTTCCTTGGGTGGTAGCAAAATCACAGGTAGTGTGGTTTATCCAAAGTACATTGCTAATTAAAAACCATTAGCTACACATTGGAGAACACATTTAAAAAGTGGCATCTTCACAGTACCAGCAGGTCCCTTGCACCTTGTCAGTGGAACTTCTATACTCAACTCACACTCACCCTCTTCTCCTGCCTTATGTTTTTATTTTCTTAGAGGAGGGTGGTCCCCAGGTCAGTAACATCAGCATCACCTGGGAACTCTTTTTGGAAATGGAGATGCTCAAGCTCAGCTCAGACCCACTGAATCAGAAGCTCTATGAGTGGGGCGCAGCGGTCTGTGTTCTAACAAGCCCTCCGGTATGACCCTGATGCATGCCGGGGTTCGGCAACTAGTGATTTATAGTATCTCTGCACTTCCCTGCTCATTGCATCGATGAGAAGGTCTTTCAAAGGTGGGGACTGCTCCTTTCCTCTCCCCACCAGCTGGCCCAGTGATCAGAGTAGAGCAGGTACTCAGGACACATTTGTTAGTTACTGAAGCTGGGGCAGCTCTACTTCATCATGTGTGGATAAACACAGCCCCCTCCCCCTGCGTTACCAATGCTGCATCTAAACCATTTCCCTTCTCATGGGTTGAATTTTTCATATTTACAAATCAGATTTATGTAAATCCTCTGAGTTTTTTTTTACATTCCTTTGACCCCAGGAAACCAAAAACAAGATGCAATGTTTTAGCCGGTGTCTGTTTCCTGCTGGGGGAAAGGGCTTTTCTACACGATGATGATTATTTTTGTGTGTAGGCATTAGAAATATGTTATTGATATTTTCCCTGGTTTGAACTTATTTACCAAAATTCATATTCCTTATTTCATCACCCTGAACATTTTTTTGCAGCCTACTTCCAGCATCATACTTATTTTCTGAACAATACAACGAGATTGCTGATTCATGTTCGGCTCACGGCTCCAAGCATCTTTTTTTCTGCTGTACTTGTGCCCGTGCAACACAATGATGGTCTATTCATCCCTCTGAATTAGAAATGCCAACAGCTCAGATATGCAACTGAAGGGTGCCCCTCCCTTTCGTTTATTTAAAGCCTTCCCACAAATAACACATTTTGAAATATTATACGGCATTCACTTGGAGCCATTTCACTTGGGCAAGGACCGTTAGAGCTTAGCATTTTATCAGTAGATCCTCAAACAATGCTTGGCACACTGTAACTATAATTCTCAAAAAATTATTGTTTGAACGAATCACATACCCACTTCCAGCTTTATACTTCTATTCCGCTCTGTCCGGTGTAGAGAGAAAGCTTGGCTCTCCCATTCAGAGGCTGAAGTTTGGATCCAAGCCAAAGAATGGGAGCGGATTCCTCAAGGTGTGTGTGGAGGTCCAGGTGGGCTCCATCCAGCCCCATCCCGGTAGGAACACTGTCTGCAGTGCCCATTCTGGCCTTGCCGTGGCAGTGAGATATCTGGTTGCCTCAAAACAGCCTTGCCAATAAGCTTTGCCAATAGGCAGACCGGGCCAGCTGAGGTTTTTGTTTCCCAGCTGCAAAGTCAAACAGGTGGGACTGCCGAGTGCTCCTAAAACTCTCATGGTCAACCTGAGCTGCACATACAAATCGCCTGGGCAGCTTCACAAAGTCTCAGTGCCCGGGCTGCACCCAAACCAATTAGTGTTTTGTAGCTCAGGCCTCAGTTTTGTAAAGCTGCCCAGGTGATTCGGATATGCTGCCAAGGTTGAGAACCACTGCCCTAAAGTGGCCTCTAAGATGGTATCCGGGCCGCCTCCCTATTCTGGCCTGGCTCCCTTCTGATCTCTTCTCTCATAGCGGTCAGAATGGTCCCCTGAGAATATAATTTAGTGCGTGGCAGCTGCAGCTCAAAACCTCGCCGTGGCTTCTATGATCTGCCCCACTGGCTTCTCTGTGGTGATCTCCTGCTTTTCACCCCATTTCAGCTTCACCAACCTCCTTGCTATTCCTCTAACATGTCATCTGTGCCCTCAGCAGAGGGTCTTTGCAGTGCCAGTGTCCAAGAAATGCCCGTCCCACAGACACTGCTCAGGTCGCTCCCTCTCCTCATGAGACTTGCAAACCTTAACTTCTTGGGGATGCCCACCTTTACCATGCCTGTCCGTCCGGACCTGCCAGCCGCTGTGCACCGGCCTTCCTAAGGCCCCTTATCCAGCTCCACCCTTTCTTGTCCCCACAGTATGCAGCATCTTTGAACCCACTGCACAGTTTAGTTCTGGTTTTGTTGTTGTTGCATATTGTTTCGTCTCTCTCTGCTAGGAGAGCAGCTCCTTGAGATCAGGGGCCTTTGGTTTGCTCACTGACTACTGCAAGTTCTCAACCCATGTAGGGTACACAGGGGACCTTAATAAATACTTGTTAAATGACTAACGATGGTCACCTCGTAGGTGGTGGTGAAAGATACAACTGAATGGAGGAGGGAAAGCTCAGTGATGCATGAAGAACAAACATTTTCTCAAAAATAACAGATTTTGAGAGGATACTGATAATTTTTTTTCTAATTATAAGTCAAGAGATGGGATTGCCAGGCAATGTCTAGATTAAAAAAATCACTCTTATGTGATAATCACAAAGTGAATTAGTGGTTATCGAGGGCTGGGCAGTAGGGGTGAGGGTGGGAGGGGGATACGTGCAGGGACAGGGGTGACTGCTAATGAGTATAAGGGTTCTTTTTGGGGTGATAAAAATGTCCTAAAATGAGATTATGGTGATAGCTGTGTCACTCTGTAAATAAACTAAATCCACTGAATTGTACACTTCAATAGGTGAACTTTATGTAAATGATGTCTCAATAAAACTTTTATAAATGCACACTTCAACTTGAAGCATCATACAGAGTGTTAAAACTAGAACTAAAAAGAAACATAGGCTATTAATATTTCTTTTAATTTATTATGCATTAAATTTAAGTTAGATGGTCAGGATTAAGACTGGCCCTTTTATAAAATTGTATTTTTTATTTTTATTGACCTTTAGAGAGAGAGATGAAGGGTATGGGACAGAGAGAGAGAAACCCCAATGTGAGAGTGAAACATCAACCAACTGCCTCCTGCATGCCTCCTACTGGGGATTAAGCCTGCAACCCGGACATGTGCCCTGACCAGGAATCAAACCACCAACCTTTTGGTGCACAGGACAACACCCAACCAACTGAGTCACACTGGCCAGGGCTATTAATATTTCTTGTCAACTAGCTCAGACTATCAGGCAGCTGAAGTTTTAATGTATAGAACACAAAGTTTGGTCTGGTTGACACAAATTATTTGAAAGGTTCTCTTTGGATGAGTCTGAAATCCTCTCACACCTATTAGTAAGACACCTATTGACTAAATGCAGGCAAACACTTCTTATTAGAGATGAGACATTTCCTGAGTTAGATAAAGGTTACCTGGTTGTTCAGGAAATGAGAAGTTCTATTAATAATCCCTGATCTATTTGATTGAGGATATTATTCCCATTATTTTTACAGTTGAGTTCATGAGAATAAGCCCCACAAGTGTACCAGCTGAGTAGGAGTGTGTGAAAACGAATTGCCCTTGAGTCCCGACTCCTCACATGCTACCAGGCTCAATCCCATTTTGATGCTGCCAGAAAAGTTGATAATAAAGGGATTACCAATGAATACTTTCTTAATAAAGGAAAGGTGTTTTTCTTGAAAAGCCAAGAGATATATTTGGAAATTTAGGACGTCAGTAGTTGTTCAAAGGAAAGTTTTAGAATAGGACAATGGGAGAAAGTTGGCTGGCTGTCACTTACAAACCACCAAAAGCTGGGTGCCAGATTGCCACCTATTGTCCTTCAGCTCCAAGTCCGCCCTTCTGTTCTCGGCTCTGTGATGCTGAGGTTGGGACCTTTGCAAGCTCTTTTCTTTCCTGGAGTCCCAGGCCAGAGGCTTTCTATTTGATTCTGCCAATAGGAGGCGCAAGAGGGTGACTGAAAGGTGAGAAGAGAGAAGCGCTTCTTACATCCCTGTTTCTTCATGTCCCCCCCATGAGTGAGCATCTGCCAGCAGGGGCTGTTGGCTGAGCCTCCTGTCCCTTTTGGCATTTCCAGAAGCAGCCTCTGCATCCCTCAGAGGTTCTAGTGCTAACTGGTTGGCCCCCTTTCTGAGTGCCCCCAGCACCAGCTCTACAGGACTGCTCTCTGAGCTCCTGTATCCCTGTAACCCCATCTTTCAGGGTGACAGCTACTTCCTGCAACTAGGTGACCTCAGTGTTTCTCTGCTTTTTGGTGCTCTAGTGCTAGCCCCCTTTCTTAGTGCCCTCAGCACCAGCTCTACAGGACTGCTCTCTGAGCTCCTGGATCCCTGTAACCCTGTAACCCAGGGTGACAGCTACTTCCTGCAACTAGGTGACCTCAGTGTTTCTCTTTGCTTTTTGGTGCTCTAGCGCCCATGTAGTAACTAATTCCCCGCACTAAATCCTGTGTGAATTACCAGCGTCATTTCGTTTTCCTGCCTGGCATGTGGGTGGCATGCTTGCAACATGTATCAGTTCTTAACAACAGTGAGGCACCAGAAACAACAGCATTGTCTGCGCTCCACCCTGCTTCTGCTAAGGGTAAGGAATGATGATTTCCAGCCAAGAACTGTGCACGTATGAGAAATTATAACCCCATGCTGAAGAGTGGTAGAGTAGAAGGCTTCAAAAGGTCACATTTTAAAAAATTATTTTTTAAGCATAAAAATAACACCTGTCCACATGGAAAGGTTTGCAAACA
Organism: Myotis brandtii; assembly: GCF_000412655.1. Classification (NCBI taxonomy): domain Eukaryota; kingdom Metazoa; phylum Chordata; class Mammalia; order Chiroptera; family Vespertilionidae; genus Myotis; species Myotis brandtii. Next base: position 13,379,983 of record NW_005356674.1, read on the forward strand.
CAGAAAGTATAAAAGAAAAAAATTAAAACCTGTCCTAGAATTAACCACTAATATTTTGACATATTCTTTCAAACCTCTACGTATTTGAAAGATTATTTTTAACCAATGCGTGGTCTCTGGTATTTTCACACGACAAGATGAGGAACTCAGCTCTAAGAGGGGTGTGACCTTGCTTCTTCACAAGGAAGACTGGTCTTTTTTGCATCGGGACTGGATCTCTGTGGCAGGGGCTGCTGACCTGTGACCCAGAAACTAGACAACGGCCAGGGCTACAGGCTCCCATCTCTGGTATGTCTGTTATGCCCTCTCAGTTGGGATCATAGAGTAAGTAAGAAATCAGTATACATTCAGGAGGAATGCTTCGTGCATTACGGGCTGGCTCCTGGGGTGAGTCTGTGAACATTTTGGGAGGAATACAGAGTACAGCAGTCTGCCCTGGAAGAAGTGGCACGTTAGGTCAGAGAGGCAGCAAGACACAGTGTTAAGTGAGAAAAAGAAACTGTCTATGTGTAGGTGACATCTATGAATACAAAGAGAAAGGAGAATGTGTAAATGTGTATACGGAGGATATCTACAGCTGGACCCACAAGAAACTGACATCACTGCTGGCCTATGAGGAGGAAACCTCATGGTTAAGGGGTGGGAGTTGCAGGAAGACTTTTTGCTACAGGCTTTCCCAATACATTTTGAATTCTCAACCACGTACAGAACTTAGTATCTGCTCCAAAGGATGAGATGGATATAACGCGATGAAGCGAAATATTGCATATAAAGGTGGAAAAATTTGAGGGAAAATTCAGAGACAAAGAGCACTTTACAAAATTGCTTTGAAGACTAAATGCAAACACACTGCGATAGTGGCATCAACGAAGTAATACAGCAAAGAAAATGAAGTGTAGAGAGGCCAGAAAACGTTCTTGACTTATAAGAAGGTGAAAATTGGTCTTTTCTTCTACTGAGTATGACTCTAGAGAACAAGGCTTATAAACTCCACTGCCCATGGGGGCTAGACATTCATTCATTCAACAGGTGTACATCACTGCCAGCTACCCACGAGGCACTGGGGACAGAGCAGAGAATAAACACAGGACAAAATCCCTGCCCTCATGAGCTTTCAGTCTAGAGCAGCGGTTCTCAACCTGTGGGTCGCGGCCCCTTTGGCGGTCGAACGACCCTTTCACAGGGGTCGCCTAAGACCATCCTGCATATCAGATATTTACATTACAATTCATAACAGTAGCAACATTACAGTTATGAAGTAGCAACGAAAATAATTTTATGGTTGGGTCACAACATGAGGAACTGTATTTAAAGGGCCAGAAGGTTGAGAACCACTGGTCTAGAGGGAGATGGTACAGGCTATTAAAGCAACACATGTCACACAGAACAACAAAGAGCAAAGGGGAGAGGGAGTGCGGCTATAAATGTGAGGTCAGGGCGGTCAATAATGGCAGTCAGGGGCGCAGGCCTGACGGTTTCCTTTGTAAAGGAGGCGACAGGTATACTGTTCCAGGAGGGGATTGTCACGTGGGTTGTGGGAACAGTTTAGCCAGATCTTCAGATTTTCCAGAGAATACCAGAAATCCAAACATGCACTTGAAATCTTCTGATTTTTGAATCCTGACTCAATTTTTCAATAAAACCACCATGTTGGCCAAATAAAACACATCTTGCTGGCCAAGGCTGGCCTGTGGGGCGGCCAGTTCAAATCTCTAAAGAAATGAGATTGAGTTTTAAAACAAACACATTGGAATTTGTAAGCCCTGTCATCTGATGAAGCTATGCATGTTTTCCATTTCTTCAAACGTTTATGGAACTCTTCACTGAAAACCAGTTGTCTCTGTAGAACCTTTCTTTCTTATTTTTTTTTTTCTACGTAAGAAAACCTGTATCTTTTGGACTTAAATATTGTTTGGACCAAATGTTCGGCTTGACCCCTGATTAATTCACCAGATTTGATTCTTCAAAACATTGGTTTTTTCTAAAAATCAGATTTACCCTCAAAAGGCTGAGGATGTGTTTAATAATAATAATAATATACTCTTGGCCTTGAAGATTGTCCCAAAGAGGAGTTGCAAATATTTGGAGAAAGGGCAGTATTACTAAAATAAATACATTTCCCACTAAGATAACTATTGAAGAGGATTGCACTTAAATGTGTAGGAGTCAACACAAATGGCCTCGCCTCATAGGCATTTAGTAAAAGGCTCGGTACTTTGGATTCAGTTGATTGCTAGAGGGTGTATATATATGTGTGTTTAACAGCTCAATTCTTTGGACCTGATTGGATGCTATAAAGTAGTTTATCCTAGGGATCCTTGGCATGCATATTTGCCCAAACAGAGGTTTTGTGCCAAACACAACCAGAACATACAGCATTTTTATTTTCCTGTGACCAATGGCTTAGTTTCTGTGGTTGGCTAATGACATTAGTCATGTAGAATCACGGTGAGGAAGAATGCAGAGCTATTTACGACCCTGTGACAGCTTGGAGTTTCCTCTCTAACACGTGTATGAATCAGAAGCCACACGTTTGCATTTTAGTAATATTTGTGGTAGTTAAGAAACACACACTACACTTGTTATTGTTATTATATTCCCATAGAAATAGAATGTCCCTGGGAAGAGTATAAAAGCGGCATGGAGATGTCCACCAAGGTGCCAACCTCAACAACCCCACTGTTGTCAAATGCTTATGTTTCCCTTGCTCTTAGTTAATGGAAAATCTGCACAATATTCATCCCATCAGTCTAGTAGCTATGCTGAAGTATAATACCTTAGATCAAATACATCATAACTGTCCATCCATCTATTCACTCACTCTCCTTATCTTCCCTCCTCTCTCCCTTCCTCTTTCCATCTATTCTTTCATGAAATATGTATTGAGTGCCGACTACTGATCAACCATTGCTAGGTACACAACATAAAACAAAAATAATACACAGTATCTATTCTTATAGAGCTTAGTGCCTTTTGGGAGAGAACAGATATTTATCAAGTGAATTATTCAATTTAATGTAAAATTGTAGCTAAGTGTTATAAGTGAAAGGCTAAAAAGCAGGATTTGACTTAAGTCAAAGAAAGAAGTCTTTGTAGAAGACAGGATGAGATTCCTAGACAAAGAATGAGTAGGAGTTGCCCAGGTGGAAAGGGAGAGAAGGACAACCCCAAGCATAAAGATAGAATGTGCAAGGCTCATTCTGGAGCGGTGG
>NW_005356674.1:13383224-13438929 GCF_000412655.1 Myotis brandtii
GCCCATATAAGCAGTGATAAAGGGCTGGTGCAGGAGGAGGAGTGAGAGTAGGGAGCTGGGGATGAGATGGGGCTGTGGAGGCAGAGAGGAGGCTAGCCAGGCAGGACCTTTGAGACCATAGACACGGTTTTATATGTATCCTAAGTTGAAGACTCTTAAATCAAATGGAAATGATTAGATTTGCCTTTCAAAAAAATCACTGTGTGCTGAGTTAGAGGAAGTCTTCATTTGCATATAGAGAAATGGTAACTGGAGGTGGAACTTGACATGGATGAGATTGCTTAAGGATTACAAATCAACCAAGAGACGTCTGTATAATCAACATTTGGGGAAATCTAATATTGAAAAGTCAGGAGGAAAAAGTGAGCTAATGAAGGAATCAGATCAGCAGGTGAGCTAGCTGGAGAGCCTGTGAGGTACAGAGAAGTCCTGGAGTGCTGTATGTCTTGGAATCCAAGGGAAGAGTATTATGTCAAGAAAGAGAGAGTGATCAATGGTACTGAATGGTATGAGAGGTCTGGAAAATGTTCACTGCACTTAACAACATGAAGATCATCAGCGACTTTAGCAAGTGTTATCTGGTTGGTGAGAGGGCACCTGGAGCCAGATTAGACTGAAGACAATTGGGAGATGAGGACACAGACAGTGCAAATTGATGACACTTTAGGGAAGTTCGGCTGTGAGTGAGAGAAGAAATAGTTAGGAGTTAGCTTCAGGAGGTGTGTGGGTAAGTGGCTTAAAAAATATAAGGGATGTGAACAAGCTTAAAAACTGATGAGAAGGATGCAATGTGTGTGTGTGTGTGTGTGTGTGTGTATGTGTGTGTGTGTGTGTATGTGTTTGTGTGTGAGAGAGAGACAGAGAGAGAGAGAGAGAGAGAGAGAGAGAGAGAGAGGCATTGAAAAATAAATTCCTGGGAAGGGTTTCCATCCATCCAGAGAAGGAACAACTCTCCTATTGGAAGGGAGGAAGGAAGGAAGGGAGGAAGGGAGGAAGGGAGGATGGGTACTGATATAGGTGGGTTCATGAGTTTGGTGTCAGGACAATTGGTTTCTGTGGGATAGGTTTCATTTTCTCTAAAGCAGAAGGTGAGGTTATCTGATGAGAATAAGGGAGGACAAGGGGGTGTTAGAGGTCCTGAAAGATTAAGAAGTCTGAAACAGTCATTACAGATGGTGGAAGAGTATGTTGAACAGAGACTCTTTTAAAAACATTTTTTAAAAATTGATTTCAGAGAGGAAGGAAGAGAGAGATATAGAAACATCAATGATGAGAGAATCATTAATCAGCTGTCTTTTGCATGCCCCACACTAGGGATTGAGCCTGTAACCTGGGCATGTGCCCTTAGTCAGAATCGAACCATGACCTCCTGGTCCATAGGTTGATGCTCAACCACTGAGCAACACTGGCCAGGCTGAACAGAGACTCTTAGTAGGACCTCCGGGCAATGTTGATGGCCGATTTGAGGCTGGTCATCTGAATTCATAGTAGCACCAATCGGCCCTGCTCACTGACATTGTTAACAGAGTTGGCAAAAGCCCTGGGCAGGAAGTTAGGAGCCTGGGTTATGGGCCATGACAGCCATAACTCTGTCATGAGACTCAGGGCACATCCGTTAGTTCCCAGGTTCTTCAACTTATGAAATGATGAGGTCAGATTAGATGCTACTCTTCCCAGTCTTAAACGTTCCTGGATGACCTCAACCTTCACAGAGAGGCCCCTTAGCTTATCAATATTATTCTGTTGATATTTTACGTTTTAATTTAAAAATGAAATGGAGCTTTATAATATCTATAAAAAATACATGCTTCACTGGAAAAAAGAAAACTAGATAATTTATATGGCTATACTCAATGGACCTATCATATGTGGTGTCTCTACATCTGAATCAGGGTTGGCAAATTTTACCTGAACAGGATCAGATAGTAAATTATTTCAGGCTTTTGGGGCCAAATCATCTCCTTTGCAATGACTCCACCATGCTGTGTCATGTGAAAGCAGCCATAAACAATGAATCAGTGAGCCCAATAAAACTGTACTTATGGGTTAGGTCTGGCTCTCAGACTGCGGTTTGCTGACCCCTGATCTAAATAGTGGATCACTCCAGTTTCTTTTATTGGGGGATATTCTTAACTGGCCCCCAAAATGAAGCACTTTCCCTAATTTACATGCCATGAATTATGTAATATGTGACACGCACTAACCAAGCAAGTGAATGCACGTTGGTATACACACATGGAGCATCTCCCACAATCATGATGAAGCCTTAAGAGTTATAGCCGAGGCCAACATTGAGCCGTTGGGTACTCAGCTTCTGCTAGCTCAGTTCATGGAACTCTGCAGTTGGGAGCTCAGTTATGTGGTTTGGCACCTCCAACCCAGAGCAAAATTTGTAAACCAGCGAGTGCACTGACAAGAAACTGACCGCTCAAAGGACCCTTCTATAGCTTTCTGACATTGAATTGGTGCAGTAAGTCAAAACCCTCTCTTTGTATTAATAATTTATTAACCACAGCGTTGGAGAGGTGTTCCTTTGAACAGAGCAGAGAGGGAGTTGAAAAGAAGGAGAAAGCATGCTAGGAAGCAGGACTAGGCACCAAGACTGGGGCCTAGAAATCATTTGGGGGAAGATGAGAAACTTAAAAAGGGCACCCAGCAAGGCGGGCGACGCCTGAGAGCCAACGGGGTGGGAGGGTCCTGTCTGTCTGAGGCTCAGAGACAGGAAAAGGCTGAAGGGTCTGTTGCTTGGTTAGCTCCCCTGGGTGGGCCTGGTTTCAATACCAAAATAAACTTGGGAGAGCCAGAGGGGAGGAAGGAAAGAAACAAACAAACAAGAACTTCAGTTTACGTTTTCTCCCAACCAACAGTCCCGGCTCTGAACTGAGCTGCCTGAAACTCGAGTTCTTGTGTTTGCTGTCTAACCCTTTCCTGGATGGTTGCTTCGTACACTAGATGGCTAATAATCTCACGTGTGCTTTGCTCCCCAGATAGACTAAAAGTGTGTGCAGGGTCATCTCTTGCTTGTGTTGAGTTGTGTATAGATGCATCATTATCATAAATACTAATAACTCTCAGTCCATCACAAGTCCTGTGATTAGTAACTTTTAGTCTGTACCTAGGCAGCAGATATGATTCTTCTTCTTATTTTTTTTGACAGGATGTAACTGAGGCATAGAGGGGCGAAAGAATTAGAACTAGGTTACTAGTAAGTAGTAAATCCAGAATTCTAACCAGGTCCTACTGACTCTTGGACCCCAGCTGTTCGCTTCTCAGAAGTTCAACACCTTTCTAGATGTTAGAGTTGGAAAGAACCCCTCCTTATTTTGAGATATGAAAAGGCCACAGAACCACTGGCCGAAAATCTAACTTGGCCCCCTGATGCTTCCTTCATGGTCTGACTGCTAAGTCCCATGCTGTTCAAAGTATATCCAATAACTCCCCCATGTATACCCATCAAAAATAGAGGGTGGGACCTGGCTGGTATGGCTCAGTTGGTTGATCGTTGTCCTATGTACTGAGAGGTTGGTGGTTCGATTCCTGGTCAGGGCACATACCCAGGCTGTGGTTTGATACCTGATCGGGGTGTGTATGGGAGGTAAATTCTCTCTTACATCCATGTTTCTCTCTCCCTCTCCATTCTTCTCTCTCTAAAATCAATAAAAATAGAAAAAGTATATTAAAAAAATAAAGGGTGAACAATCAGTCACCCTCAATTTATTTTCCGATACTGAAAGGCAGGACTATGTGATCTTGAGACTCTTCCTACACAAAGACAAAGTGGCCAAGATGAACGATTGAGGAGTCACTTAGATCACCAGGAACATGAGGTAAAAAAAGTGCCAGCATGTTTTAAAAGAGAAACAAGTGGCACATTTCAACGATGGTATGGAAAGGGGTGAGCTTCCCTAAGCTTAGAGCAAAAAAGTTAATGTAAAAGTGAAAATGAGGACACCATTAGTGCTCAGCCACGAAGCTGACGAAAGCAGAAATGAATTTGTTCTTAATGGCATATGCCTCTTTGACAAAAGAGGAACTTATCACCTTAAGACTCCTGGGAACATTTGTTTTGATTTGTTTGAGAGGGCCTAGCTTTGAAAAGTAGAATTAATAGCAGCTTTTAGTCCAAGTTTTCCACAACAAAGCACTACAAAATGGGAATTGGCTTTTTTTCTTATTTTCCTTCAAAAAAGAAACTTAACTTCTAGAAGTTATTTTCTGGGCCTAGAAATCATTTGGGGGAAGATGAGAAACTTAAAAAGGGGGTATCTATATCCCCCAATATAGATATTATAAAGCTCCATTTCATTTTTAAATATTTTTGATATTCTATATCAAAAAGTTCTCAGCATTTGAAGTAAGCTCTTCTATTTAAAGTTAAATGCAATAACTTTAACTTTATCGCATTTAACAAATCATAGGTCTAAATGATTTGGTTTATTTTCATTAATAAGCCCTCGATATTCATCTATTCTATACAAATAAGTAATTAAGCTTTTAGGACAGCTTTAAGCTATGATTCCTATACCATACAATTTACCTATCTAAAGTGTATACTTCAGTGGATCCTAGTATATTCACAGATATATGCAATCACCACCGCAGTGGATTTTAGAACATTTTCATCATCTCAGGAAGAAACTCCATATTCTTTAGTTATGATTCCCTCCTCTCCCCTAATCAACCAGTAATCTACTTTCTGTCTCTATAGATTAGCCTCTTCTGGACATTTCACATAAATAGAATCATACAATATGTGGCCTTTTGTGACTGGCAAGTTTTTGTTTAAATAATGATTTTTTTTTCCAAAGAGGAAAATATGGTGGGCATGGGAGGAAATGAAGAGATAGTTCTTTCTGGGAACTCTGTGGGTGCATAGTTTTGCTCTGACTAGTTTGCCATCTGACTAGTCTGGCAGCTCTGGCATATGTAGCACCGGGGACTTGTGAACTGCACGATGGTGGCAAGATTGCAGACCTGGCTCTTTCACCAAGCTCTCCTTGTATATATTACTATCTACTTTTGCTCCATAGAGTTTTTCACCTTCTAATATACCACATAATTTACTTTTAAAAGATTATTTATTGCCTATTTCTTTTCCACTAGATTATAACCACTATTAGGACAGGATTCCCCCCCACACCCCTATTTTGTTCATTGCTCTGTATCCAGCATCCACAATAATGCTGGGCACATAGCAATTACTCTATATATTTATTTGTAGAATTTATTCTTTTAAGACTTCTTTTACCCAATGTAGATGGTGGGTTAAAAATAAAAATTTCTTCTAGAGTATCTGGGCCTAGAATTGAAAGACAATGAATATTATATAGAGTTTGATATAGAGGAGCAAAGCATTCCATTATTAGTTTCAAACATAATAGAAGACGATATTTCTCTTCAGCTATTTTATGACTTCCAGCCATTTATGTACAACAACTTTGAGTAACTGTCATTTTTGGCATTCTGCCAATCCCAACTCGCCTGCTGGACTGTTTCCAATTTCCTTTTCTCTCCTTTCCTTTTCTTCTCACTCAACAGCTGCCATGCATTGAGTGTGTATGCCAGACACTTTGCACACATTATTTCATTTAATTGTTATAAAACTACTGCAAATTAGGGAGCATTATCTCTGTTTATCAAGTGATGGGACAGATGCACAGAGAGGTAAACTGACTTGTTCAAGATCACATAGCTAACAAGAAAGTGAAAGGAAAATTTTCACCCCTTCTCCCAAGCAGACACTTTAAAAATGATATTGTGATGCTATGAATATGCATAATAGACTAACACATCCAATTTCCTAGCATTTAAATTTAGCATTTTACCTTCAATTATTTTTGAAGATGAAACTGGGCATGATTTCAGGATACATTTTAAGTCATTCCTGTTTCAGGTGGATTAAAATGTACTAATCTGGTACCTGAAAATCAGTAAGTCTCAGGTATTTGACACTTGGAAAAAAAAACCTTGGGAAACCCCCCCCCCCCCCCCCCCCGCAAAACAAAAAGCCCGTCCTTAACAAAAAATAAAGCCAGACTTAGTGCCTTTAGTAGTAATATCATAAAAGCCCACAAGAGGGCAGTCCCCCTCACAGCAGAAGGGCACCACAGCTGTTAGGTGGGTCCAAGGAAGTGATGGTATGGGTGCTTACCTCAGCACCCATACCATCAATCAGAGCCATTATTTTATTACTAGTGACCCGGTGCACGGATTTGTGCACATTGAAAGGAAATTAATTAGAAGAAATATTTTAATATCACTATTTGCCCTTTCTCTATAATAGAAGTGTCAACCAAATTCACAATTGACAATGTCATATTGAAACACACACATGCGATTGACGCCAGCGAGAGCTTTATATGTATCTATCGTGCATGCACAAGTCAACTTAGCCTTTTATAGATACAGAATAACCTGCTTAATTAGACCTGCTTCCTGATTTAGCTAAACTTTTTCCAGCCCAGTGAAGTAGCCCAACTTCTCTTTCAGGTAATTGTCAGCAACACAGCAGTAAATATCAACACAAAGCAGATTATTATTGTAGATCACACAGGGAGAACAAAGGGTAAAATATTTAACTGCAGCAGTGTTTGACTATATTCTGAAAAACCTGAAGTCATTTTCAAGGTCCACCATTTCTTGCTTCCTTTCAGTCAGGTTAAGTTTCTAAACTTTCTAAATCTCAATTTTCAAGCTAATGAAAAGAAAATAGGATCTATTGAGTCTCCTATCTACCTATTCCAGGACTTCTGTGAAGATCAAATGAGATGAGGCATGTAAAAATGCTTCACAGATATTTGGTTACAGTGTAAAATGTTTGCACCTGGCTATAAAGCAAGTCGTGTTCCTGGGCTGAAGAAACTCCAAGGAGGCTAGTAGCTAGGGTGAGGAAGCCAGGGGTTGCTATGTGACGTCATTACCTGGTGCCAACAGCTACCGTTTTCCAGGCTGGGCTGGGCTGTGGGTTGCATTTTGCACCATGGGGTATCAGCAGCATTGGCTGCGATTTGGTGGGCTGTTGCTCTGGGGTAGTGGTGTGGCCTGTGTCCCACTTGGGGGCCGAGTTGTTGGTTTGTCGGCACCAGGTCCGTGGTGCCATTTCTTTTTAAATGGCCAGTGTGCATCATGGCAGCTCCTGTGTTGAGCATCTGCCCCATGGTGGTCAGTGCGCATCATAGCTACCAGTCGGACGATCGGGTGGATACTTAGGCTATTATATATAGATTATTATTTTATAGAACCATTATTAAGATACTTTTAAGTGGTGTAAAGTACTATGAAGGAGATAAAGTAGAATAATGGAACAGAGAATAACTTGAGGGAAAGTTAATGAGAACATTGGCTAAGCAGAGAACTAACCCTTAAATGAGAAAGTACCAACTCTGAGTAGATTGGGGGAAGCATGTTACATTTGAAGAAATAGCAGGGTCCAAGTGGAATATGATCTTTGCCTGTGTGAGGGACAGAAAGAAAGGTCATTGTCATCAGAACATAATGAAGAAGGAGGTAAAGAGGGAGGTGCAGAAGGGCATCTGATCATGCAAGTGACACAGTTGAGATTGGATCCTATGTATTTCTGACCCCAGAGTTTGTGCACTGAATCACTATGCTACTCTGAACTCTGTAGAAAAATCCAAAGGGCACTGATCAAGGCAGTAAAAGTGATACTTTTTTTGAAGAAATTTAGAAAATGCCTCAGTGGCTTTCATGAAATAATTAATCAGAATTCACATGATTTTAGACCTTGAATTTATGGTGAAACAAAACAGTAAGATACATATACCTAAATTTATTCAATATGTGATGCCCCAAAAATTCATCTGGTGCAAGATTTTTCTTTATCTCCCTTATCTGTTTAATAATCAAGGTTTATAATGGTTATTACTGACATATTTTAAAGGGAGTACAAATAAAGATTTTCATAGAAAGATGTTCATCCTAGCATTAATGTTTATAAAAAATATAAATAAATGTTCAACAATAGGAGATTATTTGAATACATTAGCATGCTTCCAAATGATTAAAATACTTTTCCAAATATTAAAGGCTATGTTAAATGCTCATAGTGTACTGTTAGAGACAAAACAATCAAGAAACTAAAAACCATATATAAAGTGTGAATTCAAATTCTAAAAGCTATACACAGACAAGCAAAGTACTAAAACACACCAAAATATTATGAGTGAATGCCTATGTATTCTTTACAATGCTTTTCTGTATTAAATTATTTTTCAAAGAATGCATTATTTTATAATCATAAAATAATTAAATTAAATATTTGGCATGGAAATTTTTATCTTCATTTAAAACTTTTCAAAATCTTGGCAGTGTTATTATTTTTTTTATAGAAACTAATGTGGTTTTTGAGATGATAGGGAGAAAGATCATTGTGTGACATTAGATCACGGTTCTCCCTCCTTTAATAGTTAATGAATGAACAAAACATATATTAAAATAGTATAAATCAAAATAAAAAATTCTCATCAACTACAAAACCAAAAATATAACCCAAGAAAATTTGAAAAATTTTCTGAGTACTCAATTTACAACAAGAGATTAAAACAAATGTTTAAAAGAATAGAGTAACAAAAAGGGAGATGGCAGAACAAAGCAAACAAACAGAACCAAAATGCCACTGTTATAGAAATAAAAATATTGAAACAGTAAGGAATAAAAAGTTAAAATAGTAAGAAGAAAGACTTCATAAAATAGTCAATGGAGGGAGAAGAGATAAAGTTTATAGCAGTTAGACAAGTGGCTAGAGTCAGAGATTAAAGACAAAAGAACCTAAGGATAATTGGTGTTTCCAGAGACAAGGAATGTAAAAAAATAAAAAAAATTGCAAAGGTGTAATACTGGAAACTTTTCCAGAAATGAAAGAAGACTTTAATCTGCAGATCAAAAGGACATGCAATGTCCCAGGAAGAAACTGAACAAGAATGATAGACCAAGAGTCATATCGTAGTCAGATTATGAACTTCAAGGTGAAAAAATAATCTTTTAGTCAACAAGACAGAAAAAGAAAGTTTCCCGTAAGTTTGGCCAGCCCAAGATTTCTACACTATGACATCCAACCTCAAAGGCAATGGGGCAATTGTTTTCAAAGTACCGAGGAAAAGCAAGTGGACCCAGCTAACATCGGTGAGATATAAAAGACATGCATTCTAAAAGGTGGGGGGGACTTAGGGAATTAAAGCACCCCGGAGTGCTATAATTCTTTTTTTTTAAATATATTTTATTGATTTTTTTACAGAGAGGAAGGAAGAGGGATAGAGAGTTAGAAACATCGATGAGAGAGAAACATCAATCAGCTGCCTCCTGCACACCCCCTACTGGGGATGTGCCCACAACCAAGGTACATGCCCTTGACCGGAATCAAACCCGGGACCCTTCAGTCCGCAGGCCGACACTCTATCCACTGAGCCAAACCGGTTACGGCAGTGCTATAATTCTTGAAAACAAAAAACCAACACAAAACAAAAACAAAGCAAAACACTTCACAATGAAATTCAGCCAAAAACGAGATTAGAGAAGCCAGGGTGAAAGGGCCATTGGTGAGCACCACCGGTTTACACATAGAGTATGCCTAAACAATCAGCTAAAGTAGAAGTTGTGTTATAAATCTTGACAAAGTAAAAATAACATAACTAACAAAAGCTAAAAGAATGGGAAAGGTAAAGTGGGGAAAATGCAATTCTTCCTTTTTTTTTAATTGGTGTAGTTAATATTATTTAGAATGGAGACAATGAAAAAAGGAATGCTCTCATTTTAAAAAATATTTTCATTTCGTAGGGATCTTTGAAATCTAATATCCTTTGGGTGAAGAAACATTTAGCCAAAATTCAGCAATTTCTTCAGTTTCTTTTCAGATAAATTCAAGTAAAATTGAATTTAGCACATTTTAAAGTGGCATTTATAATGTGATGACATATTTATAAAATTACTTCCATGCATCCATCCTTCCTTTTTCCTTTTCTCCAACTTTGTACATATGCATGGAGAAATAATATAGAAAGAACGTTCTCCAAATGTTAGTGCTGTTTTTTTTTTTCTGGATGATAGAATTTGGAATTATATTCTGCATTATTTCTTATATTTTTTCTGTTATATTTAAATTTTTATAGTAAATGCTATATTCTATTACATAAAAATGTAGACAATATACATTAATATAGTATACAAGCAACATTCTAAATATAAGAAGTAGAGTACTTTCTTATACACTCTAGCACTGGCATGTGACGCCAGTTGTGGGTAGGCACTGCTGGCCATCCAGGCAGGCACAGCCCATGTCCTCAGGACATTGTACAGTGTGTGGCAGTGACTTAGTCCCCAGAAGGACACAGAATTAAGACAGTATTGACATTTTGCACCAATGACTGTCTTTTTAAAAAAATATATATTTTATTGATTTTTTTACAGAGAGGATGGGAGAGGGATAGAGAGCCAGAAACATCGATGAGAGAGAAACATCGATCAGCTGCCTCCTGCACGCCCCCCACTGGGGATGTGTCCGCAACCAAGGTACATGCCCTTGACCAGAATCGAACCCGGGACCCTTGAGTCTGCAGGCCGGCGCTCTATCCACTGAGCCAAACCGGTTCTGGCCCCAATGACTGTCTTAGTCATTCCTCCACAGGTATGAAATGCTGCTTTCTTGCTAATGAATGTTGTTGATTTGACTTAAAGTAATGGAAACATGTAATGTGAAAGAAGACAGATTAAATTCTTAAGGATTTACTAATGTTATCCCCATGAAAAGGTCAACACTGCCTCTTAGTCAACAAGGGCAGAAGTTCCCACAGCTTACTGAAATGGATAAATATATATACAGGGTGTTCCAAAAAAATGTATACACACTTTGAATAATTATAAAGGCAGTATTTATTAAAATACATCTCATTTTCAAAATGTAATAGAATCTATAGATGATTAATTAATATATATATACATTTTTTTGGGATACCCTGTATATATTTCTTGTTTTGATCAATTTCTTATGTTTTTGCTTTATATATTAAATTCATAAATGAATTTAAATATAAGAAATATGGCAAAATATAAAAAACATATTTGAATTTAAATATAAGAAATAAAGGCCAAAAAATATATCACTTAAATTATTTCTGATTAAGGGTAACAACATCAGCTTTTGTGTTCCATCTCTAGTTTATTCACCTTGACAAGAAATTTGAGCAGAGGTGTCCATTATATTAGTAAGAAGTTGAGTATAAAATTCTTTTTTGATATAAAGATTAGTGATTTATACAAGTATAATTTTGGTTCTTTCTTATTTGTTTTTTTAAAAAATTATTTTCTTCTAAAACTATTATTTATTTTATTATTTTTTCAACATTGAATGTATCTCAGCATTGGTAAATTCAACAATGCTATTTAACTTCTTACAAATGGGTGGTATTTACTAAGATTGGGAAATGGAAAATAAATTATTTTAAAAAATGTGATCATATAGATCAGAATTTGATATTTTGGAAACATAAATGATAACAGATGGTTCCATTGAAAATGGCAAAAAAAATTTTAAACTGAAACTTTAAGGCAGTATTGCATCTTTGTTTTTAACAAATTGTCTTGTTTCCTATCTTTAAAAAACAAACAGGCCATTAAAAGCATGCATGATGTTCTAGACACTTAACCAGGTTTATTACAGGATAGGGTACAATTTTATTAAACTTTAAACACATTTTAATGAGCTACAGGTACAGTTTGTTCTGCAAAGTTACAATGAATTACTCATTCCATGACTCACTTCAGAAATGAAATACAAGTGTTGGGTCAGAGATGAACTGGAAATCCCATCCAATTATCAAAATAACAAGAATGTAAAGGCATCCACGCTGCCATTCAATCAAAGGAACCTGCAGTCTTGGGCGCTAACATTATAAGCATCTATCTATAATGCCATTACTCAGGCTGGTTAGAAATTAGATACTTCCTACCCCTTCCAGCTGGGACTTATTAGAAGCATTGCTAGCATCTGTGCAATTCTTGCAAGGTTCTGAAAAGGAACTGAATTAGCAGGGAATGATGGGTCCATTAATCAGGACGCGGAGACTTAAGTCAGAGAGTTTCCTGGAAATGGCACTGGACTGGGATTGGCTGACGTGAAGTCCAGCCTCACCCCTGTCCTGGACCAGGCGGAGCTTTCGCCCAAGTCTTCCTGCCCTTTGAATATCTTGGTAAATGTAGAGGCTCGACTAGTTTATTTCTAAAGTTATTTCCTAGCCTAACATCATTTGATTATTAAAAACATGGGTTTTCATCTAGCACAGAAATGTTTTGAATTCTACCAACGTGGGACGCCTGACAGGGTTCATTCATATGATTCAAGAGTGTAGAGAAGGCTTTTTTTTTTTTTCAGAATACCTTTTCCCAGGATGCTCTGGTCTAAGCAATTTTTCTTTTAGACATACACTTTCAAAGTGTATAGCCCTCCCTAGGCATGTGCAAATAATAACTCGACACTGTTTCCTCTGAGTAAATGGTTTACTGGAGACTTTAATTTATTAGTATATTTGTATGTTATGATCTGAGTCAGTAAAAAGTTCTATATACCAAGAGGATATTCAGTCCTGGAGGCAAAGTGCAATTCTCTCTTACAAATCAAACCATCTTTTTTTTTTTTTTTAAAAAAAAAAACCAACCAAACAAACAAATAAACAAAAAACAGGGCATTTTACACTCTACTTATATCCATGTGGCTTATGAAAATGCCAAATACATCAGAACTTGTTCTTTTTTTTTTCTATCCCACCTCCCAAGATTTGAAGCTCTAGAAAAGGAGAGACAAGACTTGGACTTCTCTGGAATATTCATTGCTGATTTTGGCTAAATTTGGAAAGCGGATGGCTACCAAGCCAAGGAATGAGGTTATTAAAGCACTTTGACAGGGCAAAGGTTGGGATTCTCATATCCTTAGGAAGCAGCACTCTGAACATATTGGGGAGAAACACAATTTTCTCCCAAATTTTCTCAAATAGAGGTTCTTAGAAGAAAAGAAACCCACTGGGCCGCCTTTGAATAGCAGGAAGCCTCTGATCTTATCAGAATTAGTAAAAAAAAAAAAAAAAGTAACTTTCAAGTCCAAATAGATGTCCTGCATATTCCTACAACCTAATTTCTCAATCAATTACACAACTGTTTGTCTCATCATGTACTATGTGTCCTATGACAACAGCACTTTTTTTTAGAAATAAGCTTTTTTTTTAAAAAAAAAATTTGTTTTATTGCTTAAAGTATTACACAGAGTATTACATATGTCTCCTTTTTTTTTCTCCCCTTGACCTTCCCCTGGCTAATTTAATAGTCAGCCTGCAGCATGCAGGCTCCAGAGAATTTTGTTTCTCAGTGTAAAAGTTGAAGGGCAACATACTTATCACATGGTAAAAGATGTCAAGACAAGAGTAAAGGTCTCAAGTTAATGTTTGTATTTTAGTTCAAGATCCTTAAATAAAGATATACATTCTTATACATAGGCAAATTATAGAGTACTTATGTTCAAAGCACAGCTAAATACAAATAATAATATTCACTTTTATATTTCAAGTGGTTTGTAAGTGTGAGTCTAATGCAATGCCAGAGAAAATTTTCTGGTAACGTCTTGTTCACAGATAGTGGGGGAGCTTGAGTTTAAACTTGAGTTTAAAGTCTTCAATATTTAGATATCCTCCAGTAGTAACTACATCATTTAGTTATCTCATTGGAATTTTTTAAGGGGATAGATCATCATGAAGATGCCCGGCATTCAAGTTGTTCAAGAGTAAGATTCTTTGTTGTTTTATCCATTTCATTCTGTTTGTAGTTTTAAAGCTTCTCCCCCTTTCAAGAAGAAAGCTATGGGAAGCCCAGT
This sequence comes from Myotis brandtii, assembly GCF_000412655.1. Classification (NCBI taxonomy): domain Eukaryota; kingdom Metazoa; phylum Chordata; class Mammalia; order Chiroptera; family Vespertilionidae; genus Myotis; species Myotis brandtii. The sequence continues at coordinate 13,397,095 of NW_005356674.1, forward strand.
AAGTAAAACAGATTCACTCAGAGAAGCATTTATTACAGATGGAGAAAGGGGTGAGGGAGAAAGAGGAAGTCTGGAACCTCACCTGCTCCCCTTCTGCCCACCTATGTCAGCCTCCATAGGAACAGCCGGACCTCCTGGGGTTCTCTGTAGCACCCCTTTGTTCTCATCTCCCGGGAGCTTATTAGAAACGCAGAATCTCAGGGTCCACCCAAGACCTGCTGAATCAGAATCTGCCAGCCATTTGCATGCACCTTGGAGTGTGATAAGCACTGGCCTAGAAGAGTGAGAGAGATTTCATACAGAAAAGGAGACCAAGTTCTACACCACTGATTCGCAAATTTAGCTGCAACAGAATCACCTGCAGGGCTTGATAGAATACAGACTTCTGGGACTCCACTTCCAGAGGTTCTGATTCTGGGATGGTTACCCAAAATTTTTATTTCTAATAAGTTTTCAGGTACCACCCTCAGAGAACCATTGGTCTATGCCAGTGATGGCGAACCTATGACACGTGTGTCAGAGGTGACACGCGAACTCATTTTTTTGGTTGATTTTTCTTTGTTAAATGGCATTTAAATATATAAAATAGATATCAAAAATATGTCTTTGTTTTACTATGGTTGCAAATATCAAAAAATTTCTGTATGTGACACGGCACCAGAGTTAAGTTAGGGTTTTTCAAAATGCTGATACGCCGAGCTCAAAAGGTTCGCCATCACTGGTCTATGCTATTGTATCTTTACTTCCTACCTCTCACCTTCCACCTCCTCCCTTACTCACTTCCATTGCCTGTCTTCTCATCTGTTTCTCCGCTCCCCTCCTATTTTCCCCTTCCTTTCTTTCTCCTTCCTTCCCCTCCTCTCCTCTTTCTCATCAACTGGGGGGACAACAGGGTGAATACTTAGTTTCAACTTGCTGTAGCTATTCATCTCTCACCTCCTTTAAGGCTCTGAGTGTTAAAAAGTGATGTTCACCAATCTTTCCCCCAGGTGCTGTCAGTTCTTTAGGTTAGATCAGGGGTGGGCAAACTTTTTGACTCGAGGGCCACAATGGGTTCTTAAACTGGACAGGAGGGCCGGAACAAAAGCATGGATGGAGTGTTTTGTGAACTAATATAAATTCAAAGTAAACATCATTACATAAAAGGGTACAGTCTTTTTTTTTTTTTTAGTTTTATTCATTTCAAACAGGCCGGATCCGGCCCGCGGGCCGTAGTTTGCCCACGGCTGGGTTAGATCAAACCAGCACACAAATATCTATAACATAATATAGGAAAAGATAAATGCCCTAGTAGTTATCCTACTAGGAGGAGAGGACCAGCTACCATTTGTGTGAATTCTTTGGTTAGGACATTGTATCTCTAAATATATTTTTGACAAACTATCGTACAATCTACTTATAATAAAATGTAGGGAGGAACACAGGTCACAGCTATTCAGATGGAAGGGGTCCTAGGGAGAAGGAAGGGAGCGCACAGTGACCTCCTTGGCTAGTGGACACTTAGCCATGCCCAACCGGAGATACACTGGCATGGAGCCAAAGCACGGCCTTTGATTTTCCTTCTCCCACTGGGTACCAATGCTCCAGCTCAACCGATGGTCACATACCAGACCCACCACAACCTTCTTCTAGAATAAAGTGTAAATTACAAGACCAGCCAAGTGCATCTTTGTCACGTGCAGAGTTAAAAAGGCTGTAGAGTCAAGTTCATTAGCAACATGGTAAATGGCATAGTTAGGAGCAAGTTTTTTGCTGGGCTGTAATCTGCCCGTTAGATTCTCCTCTCCCTGCCAGAATGAGAGATACCCAAGAAGATATGCTTCCGTTGAGCCAGCTTGAATAGGGCTGATTCTAGGAAGGCCCAAAATAGCAAGGTTCAGCTCCACCCACCAGGGAAATAAAGGTGAACCTGAAAAAGGAAAAAGGATCCCAAGAGATAAGCCAGGAGCACAGAAAAATGCAAATGGTAGAGGAGCAGGTACTAAGGTGGGTCCATGGGATCTGAGATAAATCAGCAGGAGAAAGGAAGGAGGGGAAGATAGAACCACAGGAAGAAGGCACTTTTATACTGTGGGCTCAGGAGTTCCCACTCTTTAAGGAGTCCTCATAAATTCTGTTGGCCCACAGACAATGCCCCCAAGGCAAAAGAGAAAATGGGATTTTTTTTTTGAGTGGGTGTGACAGAGTTAGGGTTTAGAGGAAGGCATGATGTATCCAGACCTGTTAGCATTTTCTTAGCTAAAATTAGCATTGAGCAGATCAATACCTTTTCAAAATGTTATGAAAAGGACCAAGGGAAATCCAAAATACAGATATACTAGTAGCGCAGGCCCGGGGACCTTTGGTTTTCTGACTTGAAGCTCTGAAGACAGATGACGTGTACTTCAGGTCATGGGGGTCATAGAACAGCAGGCAACACATCTCGGGCGGTCTCCTGGTACAGACTCTTGAGACAAATTTGCTGCTAGTCATTTTCCCTTAAAAAGAAGTCCATTATTTTATTCTCTTGGGAATTGAAGCTGGTAACCTGAGGCCTGATGCTGTTGCAAAGGGAAAGGTGGCAATGAGGAGTTGCCAAGGGTGATTAGCACAATGTGGCTGCTATAGGCTGTGGCCTGGATCTGATCCGACTGGAAGTGGCAAGGAGTGTTCATGCCAGTGCCTCATCCTCTTCTGCCTACAGCCATCCTGGGCCCAACACCAATCATTTCCTAGACCTCCAGAGTGCAGAGCGCCCTCTGGAGAACAGTACAACAATATTCCATGTTGCACATCTTTTGTGACTGAAGAACCATCTATAACTTTTATGGTCTTATTTCAAATATCAGCCTTATTTTAAAGGTTCTTTTCACTTTCAAGACTCAGTATCTACTTACTAAATCAAATTTCATATGCCCCAAAGCACCTCTGCCAATTTCTAACACATACTGGGATAGTCAATGCATTTGTTCAAGGAATGGAGTGATGATTTATAGTTTTAATTACACTTGGCAATATTTTCTTTGATTTATTTTTATGGAGAATCTTTTCTTAAAGGTTGTACTTTAGAAATTCTGTAATTCTTTTCTGGTGGTGCCTGGCAAAACTATAAGTAAAAGTTTCATTATTTCAGATATAACATGGTACAAGAAAACAATTAATTGGACAATTAAATTTCTATGCATCTACAGGGTGGGTCAAAAGTAGGTTGGTTTATAGTTGTCAGTATGCAGAACACAGTTTATTCTTGTATTATTATTTATAGATTACTATGTTCTTTTCCATACAAACAACTGTAACCTACTTTTGCCCCACTCTGTTTCAGAATGAACAGTTTCAATAACTAGGTAAGAAAATAATGGCAAGTTGAAAAGATTATTAGCTGAGATGAATTGCTTTTGACTTTATGGGTAATTTATTGTCATAAGCAATGGCAGAAGATGAAAAGACTCAACAGAAAAAAAATGAATTATAATTATTGGAATTGCTCGTTGTTGGATAACAATGACCTTTATACCAGAGAGCCACACACTTTCAAAGTGTTTCATGCTACTAACATGGCTGGAGAAAGGCCCTGTGGCACAGTAGACAGCATACAGATTAGACGGAGCTGGATTACAACCCCCACTTTGTTACTGTGGTATAAACTTAGACAGTTATTTAACCTTTTTGAATTCTAATTTCCTGAACTGTAAAATGGGAGTGGGGGCAGTGATACCAACTCTTAAGTTTGTAAGATGAGTAACATTCATTGTATAGTGCTTGCAAAGAGTGAGCACTCACTAAGTGAGAGCTATTGTGATTATGATGGTCAAGGGGTTGTTGTGTTTCAAAGGTAATGCCTACTTTCTAGTAATTGAGCTCTATAATTTTTAAGTAGATACGATTTAAAATTTCAATATGCACTGTGGTTGGTAAGTGCCTGCAGGATTTTGTCTTAGTTCTGAAAAAGATCGCCAATAATTTATGGTGTGCAGACATGTTGCCTTTATTTAAGAGACCATGATACTGCCTTTTTCTTGGTTGGGTATAGTTCTTTCCCCCCCTGGCAAATAAGTTTTTCTCATTTAATCACACTTTTTTCAAAACCATGCTCCTATGTGTCAAGGGAAGAGAACCAAATTAACTTTCCTTCTGGAAGAATTAGGCCACAATTACATGAGTTCCTCTTTGACATCACATTTTTGTCCTGCTGCAGTCATATTTTGTTGTGACCATAAAGAGGAATCTAGATCCTTGGTGGCTAGGCAGTTTTTCTATTTAAAAAAAAATATATATTTTTATTGATTTCAGAGAGGAAGGGAGAGGGGGAGAGAGATAGAAACATCAATGATGAGAGAGAATCATTGATCGGCTGCCTCCTGCATGCCCCACACTGGAGATCGAGCCCACAACCCAGGCATGTGCCCTTGACTGGAACCAAATCTGGGATACTTCAGTCCACAGGCAGACGTTCTATCCACTGAGCCAAACCAGCTATTGCTAAGCAGTTTCTTTGGAAAATCTCACTGAATTATTTTACTGAATTATTTTATTATTTCCACTGAATTATTTTACTATTTATTTTTCCCCTATTAAAGTTCATTGACCTCTCTGGATCCAAAATAGCAAAGAAAATGAAATATTCTGCCTTTAAAAAATAATCATCAGAACCAAATACTTATTAGTGTTGACTCAGAGTTTCAGATGATTCCATGTATGACATCATCTGGAACTCTCTTATCCAAATTCTGTTTACAACCGAAGAACCAGTGGGAAGCACTCACATAAACATGTAATTTTTTTTCCATAAAAAGAATCTAACAGGTTGCTCTGAATTGAACACACACACACACACACACACACACACACACACACACACACACACCAGTAATTCAATTCTCTATATCCATGAGCTGTCAATGATTATTTTAGTATTTGCAAGGGCTGTTAACTTGAAAATATTGGTATTTCATTTTTTTAAAACAAATACTGAACACTTATAATGTGTCAGGCACTCTTTTAAGTGCTTAGGATACATCAGTGACCAAAACAGACATCGCTGCCTCATGGAACTTACATTGTAACAGGTGACCATTTGGAAAATTCTTCAATAATATTCGAGTACAACATAACATGAACTAATAAATCTCATTACCAGAGGGTTATGGTTATACCAGTAATTGGAGAAATAGAAGAAATTATATGATCAGAGGCCAAACATACACTCCATGCATCATGCTCACACTGGTGCCCGTCAGTGATAGAGTAGTCCATGATTCACAACCAAGTGAGAAGAAAAAGGGCAATGCTATAGAATATATGGGCAGAATTCCTTATTTGTAATATCAAAATAAAAAAATTTCTAAAAACTGAAAGTTTTCCATAACTTATTTGGTGGTAAAAGTGGACCTGATTTCATTTGGGTGTTCCATAAATCTCTACTGACTCAACTTAGTGTGTGTTCATATGTTTCACTGCAGAAATATTAAAATATTTGATATGGTACTGGATGTTCCCTCAGATGCCACAGTACTACCTCATACCTTCCTAGAACCCCCTCCCACCCAATAAAAAATATCTACATTCTGAAGCTTGTATGGCAAGTATTTTGGTTAAGGGACTGTGGACCAGCATGTATGTATCTTTGTAGGGTTGCCAACCATATTTTCTTGGACAGATCTATCTTTTCTTTCGAATATTATCTTTCTGCTTTTGGAGGCAATAAAATATTCTTTCTTTTATATGGTAATAGCAGATAGTAAACTATGTTTTGTACTGTTTTTAAATATCTTTATTTGGCAAAATAGAAAGGTTGGAAGCCTTCCATTTCTTTTTAAACTTGACGTTCATCTGTGCAAGGTGAAATTCAGGGTGATGCTGATCTAGTCTTGCAAGCCCACTTCCTAGTCCCTCATATTTCACCCTCAACCCATCTGCCCTATTATTTAACGACTGCAGTTTTTTAAATGGACCCAGTTAAAAAACTGAAATAAACTTTACAAAGAAAATATTATATCACTACTATAAATGGAAAGCCAGTACCATTTGCCATAAACAGGATGTCACTGAAAAATGAATATTTTAGAAACAAAACAAGATCTTTTGGTCCACCTAAAATCACCTGGGGGATCTAGCACATGCTTCTATTGAAATTGGTCCTATATACAGCATTTTAGGTTTCTTTCTAGCTGACCTTCATTTCTCCCAAGATAATTTGATTTCCTTTTGTTCTAGCTTGTAAGGGTAAATCACCAAACTTCTTCCAAGTATTTCATATATCCCACAATGATAATCAAATCACATCTTTTTATGTTTTGCTTTGTTTTTTTTTCTCCCCTCGGGTGGTTGTGGTGATACTTTGATCTCAACTTCTCCAGGGTAGCCTTGGATTTCTTTCCCGTTACAAGGGGATAGCTCATGCTTCTCAAACTTGAACATGTGCTTGAATCCGCAGAGTACCTCATTGAAATGCAGGCTTGGATTCAGCAGGTCGAGAGAGTCTGAGATTTGCATTTCTTACAAGCTCCCAGTTGTGCTGATGCTGCTGGTCTCAGGACCACACTTTGAGTAGAACGGTGTCTTTGGCAATGAGAGTGTCAGCACTGACCGGTAGTATGGACTAGATTATCTTTGGAGTTTTTCTCTGTTCTTCTTTGCCCTGTAATTTCAAGGCGTGCTTTCCTAAGAGTGATTGGGAGAGCCAAGCCTTGAGTTCTTTTTATTTCCATTCAGTAATTGAGTTTGTGGTAAATTGACTTTTCTTAATCTCTAATTCTATGCATCTGATGATCCTATATTGGCATACTGTTTATATGGACTTAAATGATAAAATATCCAGAGCAAAAAATCAAAAGGGATAAACAATTAAGGTTAACTGGGGAAGCAAATTAGTGTAACTATATTTAAGTCCCTACAGATTCACTTGTGTTCTCTTTCTTTGTGGGTGACATTCATGAATAATATTATCTAACTTTTTAAAAAAGACTATTCAAGAGATTAGGGATGAATGTAGGCATAAATAATCAGTGAAACCTTTGTAAATGACCACTTTTGATGACTCATTCTTTCTGTTTCCCTTTTCTCCTTTTCCTTCTTTCTATCTTGTCTAATTCTCTTTTTTTATTATCATAATCAAAAGCATTTCTATTTTGATTGTGACATACAAAGAGGTTGAAATTCACAGGGTACCTGACTAAAGAAAATGAGGCAAAGATTCATTACATTTAGGTCACTGCAAAAAACACCATATTGTTGCTTTGCCAGTTAGTGGTTATTGGTTAATTTAATTTTAAGAAATACTGTGTGCCTAACAGAAATTGTACTGCCAGCAAAATTTTCCCACAAATATATTGTTTGCTTTTCAACTTGTTTTTCTCTGAGAGGGTGTTTTTATACTCTCCGATCAGGTTTATACTTACATAGTATACAATACCTAAAGTCTAAATATATGTATGTATATTAGAATTTAGGCATGAGTCTATTTTTCTTTATCTATCCATCGAGGCATCAATTGAAGGGAAAGTGAGAAAGGGCAACCAAGCAAGTGCGCTTTGGCTCTGGCTCCACACTGCAGCCCTTCCACTTGGTAGTGGAATAACTACAATCCCTTTGAGCCTCCTTTTACTCATCTATAAAAGGGGATAATTAGAGTACGTATCTCACCGTGGAGAATTAAGTGATGTAATTCTTATAAAGCACTTCACACAGAGCCCAGTTCATTGAGCTCAATAAAACTATTATTCTAACATCCCACGGGAACAGATATTATTGTTACTCCAATAGGCTCTTGGGTTTTCTTTTAAGGAAATTTTGTGTCATTGTTTGTAGAATCTTTACTTAGATTTTGGAAACGACTGGGTTTGCCAAGAGACAGAGTTGATTTTTAAATATTTGTTGTCTCAATTTATATTAAATAATAGTGCCATTTCAGGCAAGTCATAACCTCTTTTGGCCCATTTTTTTCTATATCTATACAGTGAAGGTATTGGACTAGATCAGTGGTCAGCGAACTGCAGCTCGTGAGCCACAGGTGGCTCTTTGGCCCCTTGAGTGTGGCCACGAAGTTTCAATCGCACTGTACGTGCGCACCGCACGTGGTATTTTGTGGAAGAGCCACACTCAAGGGGCCACAGTTTACCGACCACTGGACTAGATGATCTATAATAAGAAATATATTTTGCATTGGGACTCCCCTCACATACAAAAAAAGTTTCATGAAACAGTAATTTTCTAGGAGGGATGTATTATGATAGCTTCTATTCTTACTTACTATTGTTCATGAAAAAAAAGGCTGGATATGACCCCTGTCATTCATTTCGTGCTCACTATTCATCACAACTTGCAGTTTGAAAACCCTGGCCCCCATGATCTCTAGACTTCTGCTTTGCCAACAGGAACAATCTCCAATTCCAGCGGGTTGTGAATAGAACGCTTTCGAGGACTAAAGTAGCCTTCTAATATTTTCTAACCTGAGTTTTAGTACCAGCTCCATTCTCAGTTCAACCCACTGTTTTTCTGCTCCCACAGAATGCACTGTTTATGGATTTGTAAACCGAGACTCAGGGAGTCTAAGTGATATGTTCTTATCAGAGAACGCGACATTGTTCCAGGTCTCTCCTTTGCTTTCCCCAGCGAACCACTTGGTTCCTGGCTGGCAGTATCCTCTTTCAAATATTTTTGAAACAGGAAGTTTGCCTCTTGGGTTTCAACACAAACAGAAATGTTTGTTTGGAAAAGGAATACAGAACACAGTCATTTGAAATGCACATAAGGATCAATGCAATGTTATAGTTTTGCACAACTGAAAATTAAACATTATCTTTTTTAAAAAAATGCACTGGCAGCTTGCCCAGCGTATTAGTAATCACTTCCAAATTTATGAAACTTTTAAAGTTGAGCAACATCAACTGTCTCACCTTAATCTATTAATGAGGACACCGGAATGAACAATCTTTGAGGACATTTCTCACTCTTTTGAAGAATGTTCCATTTGGAAAGGGCCCCCGACAGTTAGGCACCTTTGCTGCTACTTTACCTGCTGCTGAAACTTTATTGTTTGATATTTTCTCTTATGAGGAGAAAAGAAGTAAAAAAAAAAAGAAATTGCCAGTGATTCTGAGAGCCTTGTTTCACAGACATCATCACATCAAACTGTCTTTGGCCACACTGATATTTCTTATTTGGCTCTGTCCTGAGCAGGACGAAAATGCCTATTTTTGTTCAGCTTTTTGAGAGCAACTTAGCTCTGGAACTGACTAAAATGGGCTTTTTCCTGCCATCTTCTTTGGACTGTAGGAACTGCTTAGGAGAAGATAATCAAAGGCAGTGTACAGCCAATCACCTGGGGACTTTTAACATGAGTGAAGAGACCCGGCCATCCCCTTTGAGATTCTGACTCAGTAGGTCTCACTGCACCTCCTGCAACCCTCTGCATCTGGAAAATGCTCTCCCTGGTGATTTGAGGTGCTGAATAACTGCTGGACTTAGTAGGTACATCCATGGGCTTTGTCCTCACCCCTAAACTGCCTTGTTCCCAGGAACTGAAATGTTCAGGCACTGAAAGGAAAGAAAGGAGTCTGGAAATACTCCCTAGCCTCTTCTATTTCTCTCATTAGTCTCTTTTTCATGTTCTCATAGACAGCCTTTGAGTTAAGCCACTCCCTATCACTTGGAGACTTAGGGCCAAGTTCAACTGTCTTTATTGTATACAACTTCACTGAGTAGTACTGTTTTGTGTCAGTTTCTGAACCATCGTCCAAAAAGTTGCCAGCTAGTGTTTTAATAATCGATATTCACATTGTACAATTGATTGATGAGTGAACTTTTAGGTAATTCATCTGAAAGCTCTCATCAATAGCTTGAAATAATCAAGTCAATATTCATTCGTTTATGTATTCATTCATCCTTCATTGAAGAGTAAGTGCATCCACCAGACATTTATTAAGCACTTACAATAGTGCAATGATTAACAGCCTGAGATCAAGGAGTTCCTGGGTTCAAAGCCAGCTCCATCATTTCTCAACTTTTTGACCTTGAGCAAAGTATCTAAGTTTATAAATCTCAATTTCTTATCCGCAAACAGAAACAATGATGAAACGTGCGTCATTGGCTGTGGTATGAGAAAAGAAACTTACAAAACACTTAGCCTAGTGCCTAGGATATGACAACTATGCAGTAAAGGTCAGCCATTAATACTATCATAATATGTAAGGCCCCAGTCTTGGTCCTGAGGATACAAAGATGGACAAGATTAGAAGATGTAGTGCATAGAAGTGAGAAGCCAAACACCAATTAGACACATTGTAAATGTGTGGGGAACAGCTGGGTGGATCTCCTGTCTGTTTTGGGTAGGCCAGGGAGGGAGAGTGCTGTGGACTCAGGGAAGTCTGAATGATACAAGTAAAGTTCTGAAGTAAGATTAATAATAAATGACAAGATGTAATTTATCTATAGTAAAGGTAATTTTAAATGAAATTGACCCTTGAGATTAGAAGCTTTTAGCATTTTTAATGTTCCTTTTAGGGTTATGCTTTGCTACGAGCTGAAAGTTTATATCCCCTCAAAATTCATATGCTGAAGCTCTGACCCTGGAACCTTCCTGATGGGATTGGTGTCCTTATAAGAAGAGGAAGACAGAAAACTCTCATTCTCTCTGAATGCACGCACCAAGGGAAGGCCACGTGAGGACATAGTGAGAAGACAGCCATCTACAAACCCAGAAGAGGGACCTCACCGGACATCAGATCTGCCAGCATTTTGATGTTGAACTTCCCAGCCGCCATAACTGTGAGAAATACATTTTGGCTTTTTAATCCATGCAATCCATGGTATTTTGTTATAGTAGCCCGAGTTGACTAATACATGCCTCTTTTCATTTACAAGCCTTTATCAGCCATGCAGGATTTATCAACACCAGCATGCTCTCACAAAATAGTAATCTCTAAAGAAAGCATTAAATATTATTTTTCAGTTGGTTCAAGAAGATGCCTAGAGATGCAAAGATAGAAGGAAATCCTGAAAATGCTCCATTTCTTTACTGCTCAACCCTGTTATCATCACCAAGCTGAGAAGCAAGAAAGGAATTTTGTGTGTAGCCGACTTAATGCACATGGTTTAATATTTCAGCCCCAACTGGTAGGGTTTTCTCCTCTAAATGTCTCAAAAAGCTGCATTTGGACAAATGGCTAGATCATTTGTGGATATAGCTGAAGAATGTTGAGCCACTCTTAGGCCGAGGTCACCCACATCAAGCTTCACCCATGTCACCAGCAGCTTTGCTTATTCATGTTGAAAGTGGCACAGTTTCAAGGCTTAATACCATGGTGTGACCAGAAGAAATAGAAATTTTATATCGAAACAAAATTTTCTCATCATGGCAACATCTCTCTCTTCCCATAAAAACACCATTCTTACATACCCTTCTTACTCTGATAAACAATCATGTTTGTATGAGGAAGGGCAGAGTACATTTCTTACCACCAGCAAGGGTGGGATGGGGTGCAGAACCAGAACACAAGAATGGGGTTTAAATGGCCCTCCTTACTTTCAACTTCAATGTGCTCCTGTAAATGAAGAAGTTGAAGATCAAGTTTGATGGAAGTTAGTTAAAGTTGGGTAAATTCCAATGAATAATAGCCAACATTCATGAGTTGTAGGTAATTTCAAGCAACACTTAGAGGCCCTGCAGCTTGTGGTGGGAATCTAGGCTCTTCTTGGGAGTTTTTGGAATATCCAGTATAACCTGAAGACACAATGGGGGGGCGGGATTTACACAGCCCCCTTAGACAGGCTTCCTTTTCATGTCCTTTCTTTGCCACTGAATACCTCTGCTTATCTCTCTCTCCACCTGGTGCCCCTGGTTTAAGGCTCCTCCTTTATTCAGATCTAAGTCCTTCATAATCAGCATAAAAATCTGAATCCTAGGGCTAAGAGGACTTAAACAGTCCCCTCACCCCTATCCTTACATCCCTAAGCCCTTCTCTGCATTAGGTCTGGACTGATTGAAAACAGAAAGGAACCTAGATATTGAACTTTGTTTGTCACAGTATTTCATGTGCATGATTTGATGCTCACATCCATTCTATGAGCAACGTAGGCCAAGAGTGGTTTTCCTCGTTTACAGAAGCAGAAAGTTAGTTGTTGGGAAGTATAACTTCTCTTAGGCCACAGTCCCCTGATTTGTAGGTGACATGAGAGTCATCCTCCGGGGTTCTGATACCCCTGTTGAATATTCTTCCAACTCTTCCTGGTTGGTCTGTTTGTGAGAGATAAGAAAACCAACTTTCAATGGGAGAAATGTTCCAGCTTTCTTCTGCAATCTCCAAGAATCTTTATCATCAGAGCTTCTCTTGATGGCCTTTCCGTGTTTTCTGGGTGGTGCTGAGAACATAAAAGTGTGAAGGCAGATCACCTCCAGTGGTCCCTATGAAGTTGAACTTGATGTTACATTGTAGGAAGACAATTAAAACCTAGGCTCCTGGACTGATTACATCCAGTCCACCTTTGGCTATCACCTGATAAATCCCCATCCTCGTTAGGCATGAGGTTAAAAAGGAAACACCAGTAGCCAAAGACTAAGAGGAAAAAAGAACATTTACTCATATAACTCATGGAAACTGCCAAGCACAGAATTTCCTGTGCACTTATCTTGGATGTTAGAGCTGCCACAAAAGCTGCAGCTCTGAAGTTGGACTGAATAGGATTCTGATTTGGTACATGAATACATCATGGTATCAGGTACACCCGATACACAATTTCCTTCGCGTTTAAAGAATGTCTTTTAGTTGGTCCCAAATCGAGAAAACAAATTTTTACCCTGGTGGCCAGAGCAGAACAGATTTGGCCCAAGGTAATAAAAGGAAGGCTGGGGAAGGCCAGGAGATGGAGGAAGAAAGCCAGTGGCTGCCAGCCCAGAGGAGACTCAGTTCCTGGTCCCAACAAGAAGCGAGGCATGATTGGCAGTTGTGGAGGGAGGCTTTCTAAATCAACATCCTGAGTTTTCTTTTCCACCGCCTGCATCTGAAATACCTACATTCCTCACTACCTGGAAAACCGGCCCACCTTCTTTTGTTATCAGCTGAGAACGGGGCTTGAAGGCAACGTTCTAACATTAGAATTTGTGGGATTCCATCTACCTTCTGACTGTAGGGCAGCATTCTTTTTTAACCCCTTGTTATTTTTTTGGCTGAGGCACTCTTCCATTAATAGACTTAATACCTGTTTATCCCACTGCTATTAAAAAGTCTTCTGAAAGCTGCCAAAGGATGTTTTTACCGTGTTCCTAGCAATGAATAATCCTGCCTTTTTCTGCCGATATAAGCCAGCCTGTGACTGACTGCCAAACTTAAAATTCCCGGGCTGAACCAAGGACACTAAAGCAGTGTTTCTCAAACTATGGGTCCCAGCCCATGAGTGCGCTGTGGCATCAATTTAGAGGGGGAGCAAGAAGTATCTTTTTAAAAATTAAAGTCAACCGGAACGTGTCAGAGTTCGTTGCATTGCCTACGAGTAAAACTTGTTTTGTGAAACTTTTGTTTGGGTTTGCAGACACACACCACCCCTGGGCTCAATAGTTATGTAAAGTGTATTTCTTACTGTGGGCTGTGGTCATCAATTTGAAAGCCACTGCACCAAAGCAATGCCAGAAACGCTGAAAGAAGTGACTTGCTGAAGGAAATAGAGCCCTTCTGATTTCTGACTGTGGTCCAGAGGGCTGGCTCAGAGAGGGGAGGGGACGAAGAGACTCACAGAAAATGGACAAGAGCCCAGGATGGGGTTTCAAATTAGAGGCTTGCTGGCCAAATGGGAGGGTTGGCAAATGGACAAACAAGGGCTTTATTATTGCGGCTTAATAGGTGCACGAAGACTAAAGAGTTTTTAAAGAAATTGAGCACATAGGATTGAAAACACCAACAAGATCTCCAGGTACACAGCTTCACTTTGAGAGAGGTATTTTATAAACTGCGTGGTTGACGATTTGCACAACGTTCTAAACCAGTGGTCGGCAAACTGCGGCTCGCGAGCCACATGCGGCTCTTTGGCCCCTTGAGTGTGGCTCTTCCTAAGCCTTAGGAGTACCCTAATTAAGTTAATAACAATGTACCTACCTATATAGTTTAAGTTTAAAAAATTTGGCTCTCAAAAGAAATTTCAATCGTTGTACTGTTGATATTTGGCTCTGTTGACTAATGAGTTTGCCGACCACTGTTCTAGATGCTTAGTAAATGCAAACAACAGTTTAAGAGTGATTGACATGCACCTTCTATTAGGTAGAAACATAACGATCTGGTCATTTTAACCTACAAAAATTACAATTTTATATGGTTCTGCCTTCAAAGAAATGGCATTCCAATTTTTCTTCAGGCAAAACAGTGTGCTGGTATATATTCATCTATCTGTTTATCCATCTATCAATTCTTTTTAGGGGGAGAGTTAGGGGACTAAGGATTAAAATATAGGTTTGCCTTTCAGAAATGAAGTGAAACTTAAAGTATCGCTTTATTTATTTCAGCTGCACTTACAGGAAACCTAATTATCTTGAGAGGGTTTGTTTCTTGGTTGGTGGGTATTAAACACAGTCCAGACTAAAACAACTCAAAAGACTGTCAATTTTTATTTCATGAAATCTCTCTAAAATATTTTTAAATACCCTGAGACTGACATCAGTTTCTTACTTACTGACACGACTGAAAATTCTCTTCTCTGACAAAAACTCAGAGTACTGGGCTGTTCCCCAACCTGCTGACAAATGTAGACTCTCTTCAACTTGACCTATTCATTCCTCTATCCCCAGCAAAGAGCTCTGATTCTGATGTCCATCACAAAACCACTTCCTTATTTTCCAAGGCAATACTTAGCTTCTCTCCTGATTTCTAACTGTGGCCGACAGCATTGATTCTTCTGAATGTCACTTCCTAGTAGAAAAGAAATGAACCAAGTTGTGTTTCCTTTTTATTTCCTTGGCCTCCCGGAAACGCCTGCAAGGCAACAGTTTCCACATCTGAGTGAGCCAAGAAAAATCCCAAAACACTGGCAGGAAGAAAAATATTTGGTGCTTAGTTATGGTGTGTGTGTGTGTGTGTGTGTGTGTGTGTGTGTGTGTGTCTGTGTGTGTGTTTTTAAGATATGAAGGAGGAAAAAGAAGGTTTCCAGAAAGTTTACAAAGTTGTTTTGATTTCATGCAATGCACGTGTCTCTCTCCGTGGGCCATGCCCTTCTCAGAGTGCTGTCTGTCAGGTCCCAGACCCTTTATAAATGTCCGAATTGATACAGATGCATCTTGCAAACAAAATGTTCTTTCAAGTCAGCCTCATATCCTAGGCATGTCCACTGTACACACCCAAAACTGTACTCAAAAAGATTTGAAACAAAAAGATTATGAATAAAAACTCCTCCTCAGATACACTCAAAAGGATTTTAGTCATTAAAAGTGTTCTGACAATGCAATTCAATTCAGTGCACAACACAATTCATTGTGCATTGAGACACGATACACAATGAAGTGGTTAAAATATCCTAATTAAACAGATATTGAAAAAACATCTTTCTGACAAGAGGAGGCTCATTTTTCTAGCAATTGCTGATCCTGGGCTGGTGGTGAAATCGGTCAGAGCAGCAGAACTGCAGAGGAATGACTAACCTTCCCTTCTCCTTGGAGGCCCCAGAGCAGTCATCTAGCCCTGGAAGCTAATATGTTTCTATGCTCTCAGGCGTGCAACTTCCTCACCGGATATTGAGTGATTAGAGGGTGCTTTTTATGGCCACATAGCATTTTGACTTAAGTGTACAGACAAGTTTTGTTCAGAAGTGAAGAAGTTTTCCACTTAACATAGTTACTATGCCATGAATTTTTTACTTACAAATTTTATTTTGGTAAGTTTGCTTAGTGCAATAGCACCAAATGGCTATTTTGTACTTCAGAATTTAATTGAGGTTTGCTAGTCTTCCTCATTTTCTTTGACCCACACAGACAATTTATACAATGAAAGCGGGCAAATATCACAGCATGGAGTGTTATGGGACCAGCCTGGGGTTCCTGAGGTTGGGTCTCAGGCCTGGCCTACTGTGTGTCCTTGGGCCAATCCCTGAACTCCAGCTATCAGGATTCCCACCTGTAAAAAGACAGGATTTATCCAGTGCTATCCAGTAGAACTTACTGTGATAATGGCAGAGTTCTACATCTGCACTGTCCAATATGATAGCCATCAGCCACATGTGGCTAGTGTGACGGACGAACTGAATGTTTAATTTTCTTTCATTTTATTCATTTATATTTAAATTAAGTAGCCCCCTGTGGCCAGTGGTTGCAGCATTGGACAGCACAGATTGATGATCCAGGTCCCTTCTTATCTAAATGGTATTACTCCTCCTATCCCAACCATAAACTTAGTACTTTCTTTCCTACACCCACCTTTCCAACTCCACTGTCTTTTTTACCTCACTTAGAATCAAAGATCATATATGCCTCCATTGCCATTCCAGTTTAGAGTCCAGAGCTTAGAATTAACCTGCAGTATTAACCCACTTCTTGAAATGGAGAAAAGGACCAGGTCTTAAGAGCCTCTTTGATCTTCCATTAGAGCCCAGTTGGAGAGTCAGAGTTATTTGGATGGAATGAAATCTGACATCTATCGAGACAAAAGGCACACTGATGTGGCTTCCTATTTTAGGATAATGTCAGCTTTAGTTAGACGCTGCACTGTCCAAAACTTCTGCTAGTAAATGTGGCCATATTATCAGAATGGGAAATTCCTTTGCCAAACACTGTCTACTGTCATTCCTATTACATGCCAAACCTAGAACTGAGTTCTGAGGCTGGGACTATAAGTAAGACCCCCTCCTCTCCTAAGAAGAGCCCACGTCTAACAGAAGAGCCTGGCCAGAGGCAGAATATTTCTAACACAAGATAGCACATCTTAGAGCCAGTGTGAACAATGTGCTGTAAGAATACAGAGGAGAGAGCAAATCCTCCCCTCCTTCCTGGCAAACTAGGGAAGGTTTCGAAAGGAGGTATTAAAGCATCAAGGACAGAGGAAGGCATTTCTGACAGAGAAGCATATCCACAAGCTTTATGTCTGACTTTCGGAGGAAAAAAGCAAGGCTTCAGAGCTGATTTTGCCACCTCTCACCAAAGAGTCCTTTAGCTAAACAATTTCTCAAACAGCTAAAATGAACCAAACCTTTGGTTCTCTTGGCTTCTTTCAAGGGGCAACTTGCACTTCCTTGATGAATGATGAGAGGCCCTACCCCTTCCAATCCCACTCGACTCCACCTCTTGGACACAATAAAGGAAATTCTAGGGCGTATCAGAGAGAAGTCTTTTGAAGGTACTGAGTGCAAGGTCAAATCCATGGGTTAGAGAGGAAGCAAAGGATTTGGAAGTTGTGTAAATAGTGAGTACTGTCATCTGGAGCATTGATTTCCCAATCAAAACAAAACCACTCAGTTACCACCAGAGTAACTGAATTTTGGAATGTGAACCTTACTTCGGAGAGTCTCATAGTCTCCTCTGTGACAGATATTTTATCTCCAAGAACAGTTTGCTTTCCTGCCTCTCCTCTTCCTACAGCGAAGTCATTGGGGCAGGTGGGATAGAAAATGGTGGGGTTTGGTCTCTGGTGAGCTGCAGAAAGGAACTGCTGCCTTCTTGGGATCATCCATTTAACTGCAGCACTTAGTTGCTTGTGGGAGCAGTTACCCCGCCCTCGTCCCTGCCTTTTAGAAATTTACAGGCTAAAAGGAGGAGGAGGACACAGACAGGATATTAAGGCCTTATAAACAAATACATAATCATTATAGCTACATGCAATAAATATTTGCTTTATGTGAAAGCCACAGGCCAGGATAAATGGTGGGTGGAGTGCTGGCAGCTTGGACTTGGGGCAGTTAAATGAGGCTGCAGTTCCCTCGCTGGTCTCACCTGCTGTTGATAAACACCCATAGGAGATTCCCAAGCTGCTTTCCTTGGTTCTTGACAGTTGTTCACAAATGTTGCTTAGCACATTAGAATCACCTGGGGAGCTTTAAAAAGTCTGGGTGCCCAGGTCACTCCCTAGATCAATTCATTAGAAGCTTTGGGGCTGGAACCAGCCCTCAATAGCTCTTAAGCTCCTCAAGGGATTCCAACATGCAGCAAAGTTTAAGCACCTCTGCTTTAGACTTCAGAGCCGTGGTTCCTAATTTTGGAGTTCAAACAATACAGATTTCTGGGCCCCAGTCCAGACCTACCGAGTCACCATCTCTAGGGGAGGATCTTGATCTTTGATTTTTAAAAAACTTTGAAGCTAGTCTGATGCCCACACTTAGTTGAAAACCTCTGTTCTACAATACTGATTTCTCTCTCGCTCTCTCTCTGATGTGCCTATGATAGATAGATTCAAATAAAAAAAAAATGAGGTCCATTGCCCTGGCTGGTGTGGCTCAGTTGGTTGGAGCATCATACAATACACCGAAATGTCTCGGGTTTTATTCTCAGTTAGTGCACATGCCCAGGTTGCAGGTTTGATCCTAGGTCAGGGCAAGTGTAGGAGGCAAATGATCCATGTTTCATTCTTCTCTCTCTCTCTCTCTCTCTCTCTCTCTCTCTCTCTCTTCCTCTAAAATCAATAAAAAATATCTATGTCCTTGGGTTAGAATTAAAAAATAAGAGTCCATTAAAGACTAAGTCGAGGATCTTTACTATTGAGACATCTCTTTTCTTTTTTCATTTGGCTTCAACTTCTTATTAAAGCGTAACACACTTATAGATGCATGCACAGAATGTAAGTGTATAAACTGCAACCAGCATTCAGATCAAAACCCTGAAGCTGATCAGTCACTCAGGACCTTCCCTTGGCAGACGCTGCCCAGCCCCATGGGAACCACAAACCTGGTTTCCAACATCTCTTCTTCTTTTTAAAGTTTTATTTGTTCCCATTACCAAATTGCAGCAAAGTTGGCATATTTAGATGTAAATAAGTATCCAGAGATAATAAAGAAGCCAATAGCATTCTGAGGATAAATGGCCCAATACATCTTGTATTGCTCTTGCTTGCAGTTATTTAAAACAAGGAAGAAGAAAATGGGGAAGAAATATTGTCCTGGATTTTCATCTCTTGTTAGTTATTGCTGCAATTTTCTAACACTTTATAACATCAACTCTAAGCTTTGTAACACCTCTGCAAAGGTAAGAATTATCTCTACTTAATAGATGAAAAAATGGAGGCTTAGCGAGGAAGCCAGTTGCCAAGATGTGGCTGTAGGCCCCTGTTATGCAGAAGGCCTTTCCCTCCAAGCTGCACACTCTTTCACATTTGTAACCCACAGAGAGTTTAATCTCCTATAAATATTAACATGAAAAAAGGTCTTTAGGCATTCATGCTATGAATTCTGCTTATGGATTGTAACTATTTCTTTAAAAATCCATTGCAAAAATACTTTATGAGCTGCAATTCTCAAAAGGCAGAGATGAGTTTTTAGTTAACGTGTTTTTCTTTTCCGATTAAAAAAGTAATTTGTATTCATAGCAGAGTAAGACACACACATAGAAGAAGAATCTAAGAATCATGTGCTATACCTAAGGGTTCTTTAAAAATAAGAAGGCCCTTTAAGAGCCCAGCTTCTCCAGGAGGAAGGAAGAGTTACTTGATCTTTGGGTGTTTTCTAAGAGATCTGATGTGGATAAGTCATTTCTAAGTAGCTCGAAGTGTTCTGGAGTTGGTACAGACCTGGCGCTCCACTCCAGACGGTGCGCAAATGTGCAAATGATTTGAAAGGCTCAATGACAATCTCATCTCAGGTTTTCACAGATTACCAGGTTTAACAACATTTCCTCACAATTAAAAACAAAACAAACAAACCCCCCCCCCCCACACTGTTCCTAGGATCAAAGGCTTTTATCTACTTGTTGATATTGTTGACTGAAATTATGGTGTTTAGAAATTTATCATCAGTACATCTGAACTCTTAACAGAGATTCCAGGAAGCCTTGAGGTTTCAGGGCAAGTGTGTCTCCCCTCCCCACCCCCCCTTTTTTTTAAACAAACATACCAGGGTTTTTTAGTTTTATTTATTTATTATTGTTTTGTTTTGTTTTGTTTTTTAGAGAGGCCAGAAGGGAGAGAGAAGGAGAGAGAGAAACATTGCTGTGAGAGAGAAACAACTGGTTGCCTCCTGTAGGTGCCCTGACTAGGGATCGAACCCAAAACCTGGGTCTGTGCCCTGGCAGGGACTTGAAGCCATGACCTTTTGGTGTACTGGATGATGCTCCAACCAACTGAGCCACTTGGTCAGGGTGGGTTTTTTACCTTTAAATGCCTGGGTTTTATTTTTTATTTTTATTTTTTCTGGAGGAGGAAGCTATGTATCTTTTTCAACGTGTTCCCATTGCTCAAAATATTCTGGGGGATTCAGGAAGAAGGGGCGACATATCCCAGTTCCCGTACACAACGGCACAGGAATTTTCTCACTTCGCAATGATTCTGTCAAAAGCCACTGATTACATTTCTAGATCTGTCCAGTCAAAGCACAAAACAATATTCTCATTATGCCTCAAGGAGGGAAGAACCAAAACACGTTGCTCCTCCTGGAATTCAGCGCATACTCACAGGATGAAGGAGCTTGAGAGATGAGCGTGGGCTCCCTCCTACCTGAGCTTGAGCAACTAGAGACTCAGGGTGGCAGGTTACACAGGACTTTGTTCAGTTACACCACGAATTAGGGAATCAAGACATTTATACAGGATCATAGGCATTGTGACTCAAAAGAAAGTCATTTTTCCAGTTGAAACCTCAAACATGAATTCTTGCATGCTTTACCAATCTCTTTGCCCATTATAAAAAGTGATACTTATCCTTCCATATATTTCTCAAATCGTACACACACACACACACACACACACACCCATTATATAGGTGTACCATAATTTTTTTCAACCATTCCCCAATTACTGGGCATTCGTTTAGTTTCCAGATTCTTCTTTCTCCTCACCACAGCAATGATGCAATAACATTCTTGTATACAGAGTCTTGCACACTGGTGCTTTTGCTTTTACGGGCTAGTTTCCCAGAAGCTGAATCATGTAATATATGGTATGTGTGTTTTTGCATTTATAGAGTTTGCTAGATTGCTTTTCAAAGATTCACAAGACCACAGCAGTGTATGAGAATCCCACCCCTCATCTTTCCATATATCACAGTTGTGGGTATAACCATTCTTTTAAAATTTTTACCAATTTGATGGGAGGGATGATATCTCATTGTAATAGCTGAATGAACGGTTACCCCCGCCCCCCCCCCACCAAAAAAAGAGATATGTCTAAATTCTCATCCCCAGAATCTAGGAATAATATCTTCTTTGGAAAAAGGGTCTTTGAAGATATAACTAAGGATCTCTAGATGAGATCATCCTGGATTATCTGGTGGGCGCTAAAGTACATGACAAGTATGCTTCTGAGAGACCCTCAGGGGACAGATCCACAGGGAGAAGAGGAGGGAACCATGTGAAGAAAGAGGCAGAAGTTGAAGTTATGCCCATACAAGCTGGAGAATACCTGAGACCACAGACACTGGAAAATGCAGGGAGGAATCTCCCCTAGAGCCTTCAGAAGGAGAAAGGCCCCGACTTGGATTTCAGTCTTCTTGCTATGAAAATACATTTTGTTATTTTAAATTACCACAAGTTTGTGGTAACTTGTCATGGCAGCCCTAGGAACTGAATACATGTAATCATTGTTACCATAAACTTATGTTTTTCTAAAAAATACTAAGGCTGAGCATTTTTTCATGTGTTTTTATTGGCCATTTGGATTGGCTTTTCTGCAAATTGGCTATTCAGATATTTATCCCGTTTTTTAAACGTTGGTTGTTTTCTATCAATTCTTACGAATGCTGTAAAAACGCAGATATGAACATTTCCCACATGTTATAAGACATTTAGCTTATGTCTTTGAGTTCCTTTAGGATATGTTTGGTCATTTAGATAAAAAAAAGAAAGAAAACGACATGGCATCTTTTCCTTTATCCTTTATAAGTTAGTTCCTGTTGACATTTCCCTGACTATGGGTCACAAAAATATTCTTCCTAAATCTTATCTAAAAGTTTGTGGGGCACAAAGATGGTCCCCAAAGATGTCCGTTTATACACACTCATCCTGGGAACCTGTGAAGATGCTACCTTCCATGACAAAAAGGACTTTGCAGATGTGATTGATAATACAGATTTTGAGATGGCAAGATTATCTGGAATTATCCAGGTGGGCCCAATCATGAGTGAGTCCTTAATTAAAGCAGTGTTTCACTGGAGTTCCTTGACTTTTGTAGGTACACAATGCCATCAACAAAAAAATGATATCACTTTTTTTGCTGCGTGAAATATACCAATTATTTCTTGTCCCCACTAATTCACTAGAAACTCTGAAACAATGATGAATAATATTAGTGATAGCAGAGGTCCCTACCTGTTGAGCAGCGATTTTCAGCCTTTTCATCCCCTGGCACACATAAACTCATTACTAAAATTTTGTGGCATACCCAAAACTTTATTTTTTGCTGATCTGACAAAAAATTACATATAGTTTTTATTCATTCACACCAGATGAATATTGTGTTGGCTGTTGTCCTTTTTTTTTTTTTTTTGCAATCTAAGGGAAAAGAGGTCAGTGCCCCCGACTCACTGGCACACTGGTTGAAATTGCTGTTGTAGAAGATTGCACAGATGGTCTCAAATTTCCATGTCTGTGACCTTTGCCATGAAACTCTGCAATGCTCTCACACAGAGTCTAGGCTGAGCCATGTAAGTACTTTGGCCAATGGGGTGTTAGCATATATGATGCAAGCAGAGGCCTGAAAAGTGCTTCTGATAATGGGCTTACTCTTGCTCTTGGTCCTCTGTCACTACCATAAGAGCAAGCCTGGGCTAGCCTCCTGGGAGAGGAGAACATGTTCTGTAGGGTACAATGTTCCCAATCGTTCTGGCAGAAGCCATCATAGATGAGTCCACAGCCACCCAGCCCCAGACACGTGAGCAAGCCCAGCCCAGTTCCCCTGATCCCCACTAACTGTGAGCTACTTATGTGTTCAACATTATATGTCTGTGAAGTTGAGTAGCTGTTCTGCAGCATTTTTGTGATAATAAATCATTCATCTACTCTCTTATGCCTGATTTTAATATAAAGATCCATAGAGTGTCACCACTTGGAATTTTGTTCTTTGTTAATTTTTGGTGGGTAGTCTTTATCACATTGAAGTAAAACAGAAACAGACAATAATTAAGGTTTTTAAAATTAAAAATGGCTGGATTTTACAAATGCCTTTTCCACTTGTATTGCTACAGTCACTTTTTCCTTTCCTTAATCTTTCTTGGTCATAGTGCATTATTCTTTTGAGATGCCTCTGGATTTTACTTGGTAATAATTCATTTAGAAGTTTGTACCTATGTGTGTAAGTGAAATTGGTCCATGTTTTCTAGTCTGTATTTTGTTTATAAAGTTTGGAATAAAGGTTATGCTGGCTTTAGAAAATGATTTGGGGCCTTTCAAAATTAAATTGATTAAGGAGCCCAAATACAAGAAAGAACATAAAGATCTGAAAAACATAAGTTACACAATCTAATAGATTTGTGCAGAGAACTTGCATTACAAGGCTGAAAAGAAAATTTTAACTTACTTTAAAAAGTAGATACTTTTATAGATCATAATCTTAGATCCTAAGAAATAAAAATGATATTATATAAGAAAGCACTAGCTAGTCAATGTTAACTACTTGAAAAATTCTAGGATTAATGAGAAAAGCAAAATTTAAATTATGAGCTATCTAGAACCAATGAAAAGGAGAATATTTATTTCCTTCTGAAACTCATGGAAGACAGTTAAAGCTATATTCAGAGAAAAACATATAAGTTATGGCTATGGTAGTTTTGCTATTAAAAGACTTATAATAAATGAACATACTACTTATACTAAAAAATTCCATGAAGAACAAAAGATTAAACCTAAATAAAGTATGAAGAAGTTAACAAAGATAAATACTGAAATAAATGAAAGTGGAAAACAAAAATGGGAAAAAGAACAAATAAATTCAAAAGCTGGTTCCTTTATAAAAGATATAATCCTATCCTGAGTATGATTATGGAAAGAACAGAGGAAAATATTATTATTGAAAAAATAAACACACAAATAGATGAAAATAAGTATAAGAAAGAACTTATTGAATCCTACTGCAAAGGATATAAAAATCTAGAGGGAATGGATTACTTCTTAACAAGGTAAGAATGAACCCAAGAAGAAGTAGAAAAATTGAATAAAAGGAGATTGAAACAGTGATTAAAATTCTATCATTTAAAAGTATCAGGTTAAATAATTTCACAGCTGGGCTCCAACTAACTTTTAAAGATGGTTTTAGTGCCATTTAAACTATTCTAGATTGCCACAAAAAAAATGAACACCACCAAAATTAATTTTACGAATTAAATAGATCAGTGGTTCTCAAAGTATCTCCTGGACCTGCAACATCAGCATTGTCAGGAAACTTGTTAGAAATGCAAATGATCTGGCCCCAGCCCAGACCTACTGCATCAGAAACTCTGGGGGTGAGGGTCCAGGAATCCAAGGCTGTTGAGTGATTCAAGGACATGCTGAAGTTTGAGAACCTCTGCTGTAAATGGAGCCAGCATCTATAATAATAAAAGTGTAATATGCTAATTAGACTGGACGTCCTTCCAGACGACCTTTCGGATGAAACCCAGGCTGCGAGGGCCAAGGCAAGCCGCAGTGGCTGCGAGGGCCGAGTCCCTTGCACGAATTTCGTGCATCAGGCCTCTAGTACATCTATATACAAAAGGCTGTAAGTTGTTCCATCTCCAGGAATAAACATCTCCTAATTTTACCTGCTTTGCTTTCCTTTTTCTCAAGATCATAATCTATCTTTCAAACATATTATATTGAACTTGCTCAGACAATTCTTCCCTCCCACAAATTTTGTTATTGCATAACAAATATCTTCCATGTATAAACACATCCAGGCATTGACTTTGATAATTACCTGAAAAATCATTTCTATAGGATGCATGGACTGTGGACTGTTTATGGTAATGTTGGATGGGAATGTGTAAGTAGCATGAAAACCTGGTATTGGGGTTTGTGCTGACAATAGACGTTGCATGTGTGAGATGAGGTTAAGGCTGATGGTGCAGGTATTAATATTAGCATCTATTTATATATTGATAGAAATAATGGGTAGTAATCAATCCCAAACTAAGTTAGACATGACCATTTGCAAGTTGCCTTCTAATAACCAAATGAGAAGTACATTTTCCCAGTAAGGGCAAATTGGTCACAATGGATTGGAAGCATTTTAATATTTTTAAATCATGAGATAATGAGGTATGTGAAACGCATACCACAAAAGCAAGGTGTTTCACATCCATTATATCATTTCTCCTGATATCTACTGTGAAAAGTATTTATTATAAGCTCCATTTTTTTTTTAATGAGGAAATAAAGGGTAAAAAAATTCAGGAGCTTGTCCAAGGACACCCAGTTCTATGCAGGATTCAAAATCAGGTTTGCCTTGCTCTAATCTACTATCTTAGAACTTTTTTTCTAAGACCAAGTTGGCTCCCAAGAAATCTGAGTCTATCTCCTCCTCCCATGGACCAACTCCTTCAGAAAGAGTCTTTTCCCAACAGATAACATACTTCCTTCCTTGTTCATTTAGATGCGCTCAAAGTTAAAGCGCTTCAATGATGTTTTTATTTTGTTTGCCCAGAAACTAACAAATCCTTACACACGCTTCATAAAAGAAATCATTTTAATATCAATAGCCGAGTCTTTTGGGGATTAAGGGCTTGGGGTTTGCTTTGGCATGCAGAAGGGAATATTAGTTACCTGTAATTCTGGTTTTGGGGAGGCTCCTAGCTGTAACAGATAACAGCTCCCTGCATCGAAATTTCCTGGCACATGACAGGCCCAAGCTGGAAAGCTCCGATTTCCCTGCTTCTGACCACCCACAGGGAGGAGGCATGAATCTGTCAACAGTGTGGTCTCCTCTATAAAGCTGCCTTCCTCAGAAGTCTCTGGTTCCTCACACTGAGACGCAGTGCTCAGGCCAAGATGATTGGGTTGTCATAAATATAGACTCCCTGAGAGCAGAAATTATAACCGGGCTGAGCAACAGGGAAAAATTCTCCAAAACAGAGGAGCATAAGTTTTCTTAGTATTTGCCTGCTCACAGCTGACTAACTTGGTCGCTAGGGATTGAGGTGGGTGAATCACCAAATTTTCAAGGTGATCAGGGTAGCTGGGCTTGTTTTTTTTCCAAGGGATAGAAAATGGTTTCACAAATGGGTAAAGAAAGAAAATGTTAGGTTTAAACCCTCTGCTACTAGTCCACTGCTCAAAGTCCTTGATTTAACTATGTAGATCATAATATATAGCCTTGTAACTTGTAACTGTGTAGGCCTTTGGGAGCTGATGAAATTTCTAAAGAGATCTAAAATATGTCTGCATGCAAATAGTTTTCTTTTTACTTTCCTACAATTAATTGACAAAATTTGGAAATCAATTAGGGAGGTATATAATTTATTATGACTCAATTAATTACCCTTGCATATCTGGTTCTTAAAAAAAGTCACTTTTTTTTTTTTTTAAAGCAATCCATGGCTATACCTCATTCTCATGTTCCTCATAATAAAGAATGGAAATCTTCCGTGAGAGTTCTTAATTGTTTTTATAAATACAATCAACAACAAATGATAAACTATTAATGTTGCTTTATTACTGGGAAGTTATTGGTGATTAAACTAGACAAGTGTATGTTTATTGATGTTGGAAAGCAAATTT
The DNA here is from genome assembly GCF_000412655.1 of Myotis brandtii. Lineage (NCBI taxonomy): Eukaryota > Metazoa > Chordata > Mammalia > Chiroptera > Vespertilionidae > Myotis > Myotis brandtii. Next base: position 13,423,867 of record NW_005356674.1, read on the forward strand.
TGGTATCCTACACTGTGCCCTATGTATGCTAAATACTATCTAAAACCATGAATTATTTTTATATTCATTGAATAGGAATAACATGATAATGTATGAGTTAAAATTTGTTTTGGAACATAAAAGGGCTATATGTTCATTATAGACAAAACAAAATATATAGACAAGTATAAAAAACAATGACTAGTCCTGGAACTATCCAGCCCTCTCAACTCATACTTTCTTTCTAGTTTTTCTATGCATCTGTTTTATATATAGTTGAATTTATATAATACATTCCAACTTTTATCATTTCCACCTATAACTTCACCATTTTCCTATCTATGATCTCTTCATAAGTAGTGCTTTTAATGTCTTAAAATAGTCCACTGTATTATATAGATATAATAACATCTATTTAAATTCTCCCATTGAAAGTTATTTGGTCGATTTTCAAATACAAATAATGCCACAAATAACATTTCTGTGCCAACATCTGTCTCTGAATTCTGGCTTATTTCTTTAGAAAAAAATTTCAGAAGTATTCTAGAAGATTCTCAAATTACTGCTTCAAAAAATATGAACATTTGGTGGGGCTCTTGATACAACTGCAAATTGTTGTGTCCCAAATTGTCACGAATTTTCTCTGTCAATACTGAGAGTTTTTCCTGGATTCCAGCTGCCTTGACTCCAGAGTTTCCAGACCACTTGTCAATGATCTGAGACTCCACAGTCTACCGTAGTCAAGTTAGGACTGTGAATATATACTGGAGACCACTGAAATGGCTTTTGTTGCCATTTGCTGTAGAATTCTGCCCATCTGGCAAAAACAAACACACAAACAAACAAATAAAAAAGGGAGGTTGAGTTTTGAAGAAGCTGCAGGCTGTTTGTTTTCAGGAAGGCAGGGGAAGGGATGCTTATAAAAGAAGCTTAGGCAGTTGGACTGAATGAGATAGCAAGAAGATAGATACTAATAATGATAGTTTAATAACAATAACAACAAATTTGTTATAAACATAGACATACCCGCTATCAAAGTGCTGGCTTTAGAATTTGGGACTCTAGGAAAGCGTTAGGAAGTCTTAGGTTCACGAGTAGGGTGTTATAGAGTCCTAAGTCTCTGCAAAATGTCGAAGTCCTAGACTATAAAATCACCATTGGATACACAACATCCCTATCTTTTGAAATATGGACAAGAGCGAATAATCTAATTAAGCAGAAACCACTCTGTTATCTAACTGGGCAGAAACCATTCTGGAGTGAATGAAATCTTTGTTATATAAAGCCAAACACAGGAAAATAAATTTGAGGCATGAGGAATAGGCCTTCTTAAAAAGGAGCACGGCCAACTTTCACTAATAAGTAAATTGTAATCCTTGGTCTTTTGTTGTGTCTAAGTGTACGTACAACCCTACACTTACATCTTAAACGCTTGTTCATTTTTTAATTCACCATAGTGTAAATATTTGTTCATGGTAAAAACTCAATAAATATTTGCTACATTTTAATTGAATATATTGTTTCTTTCTATGAGTTATCTGAATTGGGAATTTTCCATGTCTTTGAAGTGAAATCTATCTGTGTTTATGGAATAGATTCATGCCTCTCTTGTTTTTGTGCCACTATCAACCAAAAGTTCTAGAATTTTCCTTCCTTAGAAGGAAGGAAACGAACTGTCCATTTTCTTTGCCATTTAGTTGCCACACTCCAGGTATTCAGGCCCCAGACAGAACCTTTGCACCTGCTGTTCCCTTTGTCTGGAAGGCTTGCTTGTCTCCTCTTTCCTGCTGGCTCTCACTCCTGGGCCAGGTGCAGCTGGGATGCTATTTCATCAGAGAGGCCGTCTCTGGTTCTGCCTCCCTGCACTTGACATTTTTTGTTATTTTCTCTCTCAGCCTCTTAGCCTTTTCCTAGCATGTATTCCAATTTGAAATCATTTCATTTATTTCTGTATTTTGAAAACTTCAGTATATTTCAAACTTTTAAAACTCATGATGAGAAATGTTTTACATTGATTCATGCTCTCACACATACATAGAAATGAAACAATAGTTTGATGAAATAACACATTTAAGTCTGGGAGAATGAAGTCTAGTTTTTCATTCTATTCTAGTTTGTTCATTAAACAATCACAGAATGGTTTGTGACCCATTAAATTGATCTTATAACCCATGAACAGGGTACAACCCAGAATTTGAAGTATTGGGCTATTTCTTTTGTTTCCCCCTGCCTCCAAAAAATGTAAGCTCCATGAGGTCAGAGAATATATATTTGCCTTATTCACTGGTATAGAGTCGACACTCAATATTTTTTGAGCAAATCAATACATGAAAAAAAGAATACATTAATGAACAAAATCTTATTAAGTTTATCTTTCTTACTTGGGCATATAAGTGCTCTTAAGTAAAAAAAAAATCTAAGTGGATCGCCATTTCCCTTTCCAATAAAATGATTTTCAGAATCCAATCTAATGTTCAGGGACCCAATAGGCATTTCATGAAGGACATTGACATCACTGAATTGGTTAGTAGCTCACAGAATTTGAAAATACATTTGAAGACTAGAATTTATACCTGAACTTTTATAATTTATAGGATGCATTATAAGACTGCTCTTTAACTAAACCAGAAAACTCCACTCCCTTATTTAGAGCTGCTTGGGTGGCAAAGAGGCCAGTGAACAAACAGGTAAAAAAAAAAAAAGGAAGCTAAGAAAAAAAAACAAAGGAAGGTGTCCCTTACACTGACATCTGTCTTTGCTTTCTAAACGCTATTGAAGCAGGGGCGGATGAGCAGGCTGGCTACCCTAAATGGAAGCTTGGGGTCACATTTCTATTCTACTTGTGGAAAGTTTTTCCACATGCTTATTTGAAATCTCTCTTTGTCAATGTGATACCAAATCACGCTGTTACTGTTTGATCTTTGTGAACTAAGGAAAAATATTCTGTTCAGAGTAACAAACTTTTTATGTGATTTAAGAATTGTTGTCTACCTGCAAGAATAAACTGACAAGCAAAATAGATCCAGAGGCATGGTAGCATGCAACAGACTGAGGATTCTCAGAGGGGAGGGGCAGAGGAGATCAACCAAAGAAGTTATATGCATATATGCATAATCCACGGACACAGGCAATAGTGGGGTCAAGGCCTGGGGAGGGTACAGGAGTGGGGAGGACGGGAGTCAGTGGGGGTGACAAAGGGGACATCTGTAATACTTTCAACAATAAAGATGAATTAAACAAACAAACAAAAAGAATCTCCATAGTAGGAAACTACTTATCAATAATCTTTGCCTTTTGGAAAAGCAATGATGTACTTTCACTTCCTTCACTGAGAGGGAAAGGAAAAGAAAAGAGAGAAGACCTTCTTGTATTCATCATTTTTTAAAAATAGATAACTATTTCTTGGGAAACTTGAGTGACCATTCCTTGCTCTTGAGCAGAGCCTCTCCAACTTTAGTGTGCATCCAAATCACAGGCAGGCTTCTTAAACAGACTGCTGGCTCCTACACGGAGAGTTTCTTTCTCAGTAGGTGTGGGTTGTGGCCACACAATTTACATTTCTAATTAGTTTTCAGTTGGTGCTGAGGCTCCCTGTCTGAGCACCACATTTTGAGACCCACTGCTCTGAAATAATGGTTCTCAATTGGGAGCGATTTTTCCCCGGAATTGGACATTTGGCAATGTCTAGAGACGTATTTGATTGTCACAACTAGGTGTGCGTGTGGGGGTATCTGCTGGCATCTAGTGGGTAGAGTCTAGGGATGCTGCTAAATACCCTACAATGCACAGGATAGGTGCCCACAACAAAGAATAGTCCAGCCCCAAATGTCAGTCAGGCCAAAGTTGAGAAACCTTGCTTTAAAGGAACTCTTTCTCATGCAGCCACTTTGTTTAATAAGAGTTTAAATTACAGGTAAAACAAGAGCTACTCATTGCAGAAGCCTTCAACTAAAGTGGGATGATGTCACAGAAATTATATTAATTGGGTGGTGTCTCAAGCACATATCTACTGTCATCTATTTCGGTGTTGGTCTGTTTCTCCCACATTCACATGTCCATTAAGCTTATAAAACACTACACAGTCCAGACATTTACTCATCCAAAATGTAAATGAGGACCTGTGTATGGCTGAAGAGGGATGTGAAGGCAGTTGAGATGAATAAACATTTTTACTCCCCAATGAGCTGCAAGAACAACCTTGTCCCAAACAGATAAGATTACAGGCACACCTTGACTGTGGAAAATGTAAATACCATGTACCACAAAACAATGGAGCTGGAAAGGACTTTGCTATTATCTAGTAGACTCAATATTTCTGTTTAATATTATTTATTAATGACAAAAGAACTTGGTTGGCACCTTGGCAAAGGCTTAAGCAAAAGTGAGGAGTTAATGATTGCCTTGGGTACCTTCTGGTATCTCCTCTCCATTTTTCATAGACTCTTGCAACCATCTATTTTCAGAATTTATGGAGCCCATACCACAAATAAAACCTGCCCTCAGATTTAAAAAAACAAACTTCACTATCAGGTATGACTTCTGTGGGAGGGTACAGGAGCCCTCCTGTTACAGCTGAGACCCTATCTCAGCAAATGAAAAAAACAAACTTCACTATCAGGTATGACTTCTGTCCATCTTTTCCCAGCCCTCCTGTTACAGCTGAGACCCTATCTCAGCAAATGGTACCCTGAAAGAGGTTTCCCATGGTGAAAACGAATCAGTGTTTTTGCTTTTCCCCCCTCATTTGCCTCTGTATTATTCAGTCCATCTCCAAATCTTGTGGATTATTCTTTCTAAATCTCTCTTCTGGACATCCCTCAATCATTTCTACCTTTATGTTGGTTTATACCAACATCCTTTCTCTGCTGGATTATGAACAGGCTTTCCACTGGCCTGCCAATTGTTGGACATGACCCCTCTACATATGCTATCCAGAGTGAGGTCTCTAAAACACATATCAGATCATGTCATCCCACTGCTTAAAACCCTTTATTTGCTACTAATAGGTCCAGAGACCTTATGATGACTTACAAGACTCTATTTACACAGGCCACTGCTTACTTTTGATATTGTGTTCCTCTTTTCTCTACTCCCCCAACCTTCCTATTATGCCACAATCATCCTGATTTTTTTTTTGGTTTACATGGAAGTGTCATGTTCTCCCTTAATAACATACCTTTGCATGTGCTGTTTCCCCTGCCAAGAACACTTGAATACTTGCACCTATCTTCTGCCACACATCCCACTGTTCCTTCAGGTCTCAGCTAAACTGGTACTTCCCTTGGAAAGTTTTCCTTGACCTCCCAAGTCAGAGTTAGGTGCCCGCCCTTGTGTTCTCATGGCATCTTGTAAAGCTCCTCATTGTGATTATCTTCTGTTATAATTGTCTTCATCCCCCAGTCGTCCAAAGACACTAAGAAGGTGGGGTTTCCATGTCTTTTGTTCTCATGTCATCATAGTTCCTGTACTTAGCATAGTACTTGGCACACAGTAAATACTGGCTGTACTTCTTGGTGGGAATTTAATAAAATATATTATCCTAGGAGAGAAGTTACTGAAGCTGGTTGGGGAGATAAATTTTGAGATACAAAAGGAGCCTTCCCTGGGGTGGAGGGTCCTTGAATTCAAACCACGCTGCTGACGTTTTCTACGTACACACCCACATTTGTGTGGCAGAATCATTGCAAGGCCCAGCTCTCCTCCTAATTCAGAGAGTTGATCTCCTGATATAGCCTTCAGTAATGTTCACATTCTTTCCTCTCTATTGTACATCTAAGTAGATGAAAGCACCATAGGATGGCAGTGTGGCTGGACCATGGTGAGCTAAGGGGAAAAGAATGGGGGTGAGATCAGTGAGGCCAATTTCTACAGGGCCAAGCAGCCCATGCTGAGGAGCAAAGACTTTATTTTTAGCCCAACAGGGAATTTTTAAAGAGTTTAAATCATGGTAGTCACTAACTCCATCACTCTAGGTGCTTTGTGGAAAACAAATTCGAGAATGGGCCAAAAGTGAAAAGAGAGAGACCAGTTAATAGACCATTGAAGCATTTCAGAGGGATGATGGTGGCCTGACCCGGGATGATGGCAGTGGAGATGGTGGGAATATTCAGACTCTAGATATATTCTGGAGAAGTTATAGGAGTTGCTGAGAGTTCGGATTTGGGGTGAGGGAAAGTGTAAGCAAGTATGATTTCTAGGTTTTTGGATTGAACACCTAGATTAATGATGCTGCCATTTAATGAGATGAGAAGACAAAAACGCCTACTAATTTTCAAGGCCCAGCTCAATTCTCACCTCCTCCATGAAAGCTGTCATCAACGTCAGCACAACCTGCTCACCTTCCTCTCAACAACGTGGGAAATCACTGTCCCAACGCTCATCCTTTTACAAGTATGTGCTGAACTCCCCAACCCAGCCATGCCCCTTGAAGGGAACATAAGCAATTTCTGGGACAGAGCTTTGGATGTAGTAGGTGCTCCATTATGCTCCTTGGTGGATTAAATACGATTCACACTGGGGCTAATGCTCTGGAATTGCTCCCTGGAGCTGTCAGCTGCTAAGAGTGTCCTGTCACCCACAGAACTAAACGTTCAGATCCTCCAGCTCATACTCCAATTGGACATTTTAGAAAGGCCATTACCAAAAGCCTTTGAAAACTATGTTCCTTGCTAGAATCTTAAAGACAGGCATTTAACATCTATTATAGACTCTATGATTATTTAGTATTATCCCTTTTCACTTGATATATAGTTACTGTTCCTTCCTATTATTAACTATTGCCTTAAAATGCAGCCTCATTTCCTCTTCTATTAAATACAAATTCAGGATAAGTTTCTCCTCATTGAAAACACTGACTATTTCCGAGTACATTTCATTCTCTGCAATATTCATTCACACTTGGGTTAGAATGCTTTAAAAATCTTTCCAGATACCATACTATTACCTTTCAATTCACCTTAAAAGTTTTTTAAAAATATAAATCTGGTGTATATTTAGAGTTAGACATTGATTGTAAGGACTTCCCACGCAAAGCTAGAATGCTCTCTATAATATTCTGAACAGTGAAAAAGGAACATAATTATGAAAAACTTATGCAGAAGCAGGAATTAGGCTTTGCCTTTTTTTTTTCTCCTTTAAACTTGCGATCTTTGAGATTCACTTAGATGATGATTGTTCATCATCTACTCTAGTACTAGGATAGGCATTTCAGACACCCTTTGTCACTGAATTGTCTCAACCACCTTGTGATAGATTTTACCTCCATCTCACAGCAGAGAGAACACATACTCAGTCTAAGGATACACACGAGAAGCAACAACACCTGCACCAGATCCAGGGCTCCAGTGATGGGGGAGTGAACCCCTTATGAAAAATCCAGTTCCCATGTAGCACTTACCAAACTATTTGAGAATTCTTCCTTAAGTCAATCCAAGCCCTGAAATTTCCATTCACTGTCAGCCCTACCATCCAAAACAGGAGTTCTTTACATAGACTTCATAAGGCTCCACAAAATCTCTGATATTTTGTGCTAGTTTTGCATTTATATAAATGACTTTTTCTGGGGGAATTAGTCTATAGTTTGATATTTTTTTTTGTCAGGTTGTCAAAGGGGTCTGTTACTCCCCCCCGCCCCCGCCTCAAGCACAAAACCCTTTTTTCTAAGGACATACAGAACAACTAGCCTCCTCACTCCATACTTGAGTCCTTGTACTTGAAAACAGCTGCAATCCCTTCTGCATTCTTCTCTTCTCCACACTGACTACTCCCAGTTCCTCCCACCTTTCCTGTGCAACACGATTATCTCCAAAGCCTCAGTGTCTATGAACACATCCTGGTTGTTTCCTCAAGTGTGGGCCTGGAGGGAACTCAATGTCCCTCAAGGTATGGCACCAGCAACTGATTACAACTTTCTATTCATACATACTTAAGACTAGAAAAATAATTCATTCTTCTTTTACCAATCTCCTTAAAATTGTTAAACTTTAAAAAACACATCATTATAGTCTATATCCCTTTTTATCCTCCCCCCAGACCCCCCCCTCCACCTCAGCCATGACCAAGAAAACCTGAGACCGAGGATGGATATATATATATATCTCCTTGTCTTTTAACTCTAATTCATAATATATGAGAAACACTGGAAAAAAGAAGTTTGTGTAATCTCACCCTTAGCAAGGATCCATGGGAATTTTAAGAAAAGTTGGCAATATGGACAGGTCTTGACCCCACATTAATTGTTAAAATCTTGAGCGTTCACGCAGAGAGCACCAGGGGAGGTTTGACACTTACCCTGCTGTCCTACTGGCTTTCCGGATCTGCTGACATCTCCACGCCCTCAGCATGAGCTTCTCCACTACGTCCCAGCCAGTTAGAATAAAACCTTCCCAAGCAAATAAACTGCTTGGCTGCTTGGAACCCAAAGCCACGTCCTGCACTTAGGTGGCTGAGCTATCGCAATTACACGTGCTGGAAGTGCACCTTAGAGACCCGTGCTGACTGACGCTGGGGTGACGTCATGACTGTATGGATTTTGCCACATAACGCACTCCCCGGCCAAGCAGCTCCCAACTCCAGGCTGCTCTCTGAGGCTGGGATTCCACACCATGCCTCCCGCCCCGTGACCAGAAGCCAGTGTCGCAGCAGGAAGATGAGCAAAGCTCGTGGTAACCGAAACCCCTTGTGAAATGAGACTCCTCTCACACCAGGAGGCTGCCTGGACCACTAACACCTGACATGCTACCTTATCCGCATCCACAGGCCCTGGGCGATGAGAACGTTTACTCCTCTCCAAGTCCAGTTCCCTCCCACCAGCCCGATCATCCTAACTGCAGAGGGGAAATAAAATAACTCACTGCACTAATTATGCTGCTCATGACCAGGATGTGGATAGGGATAATTTGCCTTGACATAAGGCTTACGGTTCCCATATATTTGAAGTTTCCTTGGCTTTGAAGCCATCAAGGTTCAGGCTTGGGAGGCTGCATTTCAAGTGGCTTTTTTTTTTTTTTTTAAAGAAAAGCATTATTCTGAAAATGCCCCCTATAGCAACACTTGTTTGCTGCCGGGGTGCCTCGCGATGACTTTAATTTGCTTTACTGCACTCTTCAGGTATCATGTTTGTGCCGGCGTGTCCGGTCTGGAAGCTGTCTGCATGCCAAGGCAATGCCCCCCTAAGTGAAGTCTTACATAAGCCTGACAAATTATCTTCACATGGAAATCATCTCGATGGGCTATTACGGAGCCATGAAAATCACTGCTGGTGAACCACCAAAACAAAAGCTGGCTGCGCAAATACTTCAGAAAGCCCCAGTCACATGGCATTTCTTTTGCCAGTGACATTGTGCCAGGAGATTTGTTAAAGGTACTGGCAGATTTTCCTTTCTTTTCCACTTCCATCCTTTCCTTCCTCCCTCCCTCAATGTTGCCTTCTCTTTCTTTCAGCAGACATGGTTCTCTTTTCTTCTCCTCCCTCTTCCCATTTCTTCCTCCCTCCCTCCCTCTTGTTCACAGCTGCCTGTCCCCTCCCTTCTCGACATCCCTGTCCTGCATGCTATTGTTCAGATTCTCTATTTTTTATCTTTGTTGTTGAAAATATTACAGTTATCCCCCCATTTCCCCCATTGACCCCCTCTACCCCACACCCACCCAAGACTCTATATTTTATTGTCAACCCACCTGATACTTCTAGATTCGAAATACCCTGCACTGATCATTTATAATCCTCTCTTAGATTATAGCAATCAAGATGGTTTATCACTTCTCTCCTCTACTTAACAATCCTCAGTTTCTTCCCACTGGGTCCAAGATAAAACCTTACTCTTCAGCTTGTACAGGAGATGCTCCAGTCCAGCCCGGACTCCCACCATCCTACCTCCCGCTTTCACAGTCTCCGTCCGCAGCACACCTCACTACCTCCCGAACAGGCTCTGCCTGCTACAGCTCTGACAGCCCGCCTCCTGTCCACTCCTTTTCCCAAAGGCTGAGCCAAGCCCTTCTCTCACCTCCTCAGGCAAAGTTAGTTACTTTCCTCCTCGGGTTAACATTGCATTACAAACATAGTTTTCTGTCTCCTCAAATAGGTTAAGAGGTCCTGGGGCAAAGGTGTTGCTGACTCACCCACCAGGCAGTTGCTCAATATATGTTTGCAGAATGAACTTTGTTTCTCGCAGTTTCTGCTGGATATTTCACAAGTGTGAAGCAGCAGCAGCAGCACAGTACAGTACTTACAAGGATAAATGTGCGCCCTGGCCAGTGTGGCTCAATGATTAGAGCATTAGCCTGCTCACCGAAAGATTGTGGGTTCGATTCCTTGTCAAGGGCATGATTCTGGGTTACAGATTTGCTCTCCGGCCCTAGTCAGGTGCATGTGGTGGCAACCAATCTATGTGTCTCTCTCATATTGATATTTCTTTCTCTCTCTGTCTCTCTCCCTTTGCCCCCCTCTCTTCCACTTTCTCTAAAAAGGAATGGAAAAAATAAAATTCAAATCCCATCTGTTACTTGAGCAAGTTACTTAACCTCTTGGTGCCTCGGTTTCCTCATCTATAAAATGGAAAAAATATCATTCAACTCTAGGGTGGTCATGAGGACTAAATGAGTTGCTGTATGTAATGTAGTTAGAATACTCCCTGGAAAATGGACAGACCTACATGTTACGTGTTTGCTAAATAAAATGGAGGTAATTCTGTTATCCCATGGCTGTGCTTGAGAAAGAAGGTTTGGGGCATTATCAGGACTGACAATGGTAGGAGACTAAGTAGATCCTTTATTGGAAATGTCAATGTCTGCCTCACTCTTCCAATCAAAAGGATAGCTACAAACAACAAGAATAAAACATCATTCTACAAGAAAACTAAAATTGTTTTAGGCTGCACTCAGGGTTATGGCATGAGCTAGCCGGTTCTGGAAGGTATATAAGAAAAAACAAACGGTTAAGAAAATAAAATTCCTAAGATTATTGGAAATGAGAAAGCACACACTTGTGGCAGTTTGTATCCAGGTAAGAAGTTAGAGAGAAGTCTAACACCATGCAGTTTAATACGAACAGATGAGCAGAATTCAAAACTCAGAGACGATTCCTTTTGCTTGCAGGGAAACCAAGAAAGAGATTCTCTGGGCTGAAATTCTGCAAAGTCTGTTGACACCTAAGTGCGCCTGCACAGTCTGGCCCTGCACACATCCTGGCTTTATCTCTTGCCATGCTCTCCTGCATAAGCTTTACGCCCCAGCGGTCCGTCCTGGCAATCCTGAAACCCCCACACGGAGGCTCACTTCCTCGCCTTTGCATGGCAGCCACCCTGCCTGGGCGCCCTCCCTCTGCTTCCTACAAATCTCACTTGGGTTATCACTCTTCCTGAGAAGCCTTTCATTGCTCGGGGGCTTTCATTGCTCAAGCCCCTATGCCCTGGCCCTCAAAGCCCCCTGAGCACACACATTTCTGAAAGCCCTTATACTGCATTCGGCCTAATATGCTCACTTCGGAAGTGAACATACAGGTGGAATGCAGAATAAGTGAGCCTTTCAAGAGAGAAACTGTACCTAAGTCCCCAGTGTTTCCTCAAGGCCCAGCACAGGGCCTGGAACAAAGTAGATGCTCAGTAAATTCTCACTGGGTACTTATTGACAGGCAGGCAGGCTGCCCTGTGTTGTAGGGGCAAACGCATTGCCAGGTGCCCGTGGCAGCAATGCTGGGTCTCCCCTGTGCACGGCTGATCAGTGCCATGCTCTGGGGATAGCTCACGTCTGACACAGCTGGAATGATTGCATGATTAGAAATTATGTCTCTGAGGAAGGAGAAATAGTTAGGATTCCTGAAAAGGGTTAACAATATTGCACACACGATAGCCTGGGCCAAGAATTTAAAAGCTTCTTCATGAACTTCACCAATGTTTATGACTAACTTATTTTAGGTGGAAATACATGTTAAAGCCACAATGAGGCACCACTGTGCACCCATCAGAAAGATTAAACTTAACGACTGGCATTACTAAGTACTGGAGAGGATATGGATCACTTCAATCTCTCAAGCACCGCTGGGGGCAGTGTAAAGGCATACAACTACTTTGGAAAGCTGTTCAGAAGTTTCTAATAAAGTTAAACATGTACCTATTCTATGACCTAGCATTTATACTCCTAGGTATATATCCATAAGAAATGCTTACCAAAAGACAACCCCAAACTGGAAATAACCCAAGTGCATATCTACAGGAGAATGAATAAGTTGCAATCTATAATAATAAAAGCATAATATGCTAATTAGACTGGACAGCCAAACGACCTTTCAGATGTCCTTCTGAACATCCTTCCAGAAGACCCTCTTTGGTTCAAGAAAAGAGATCATCACTGAACAAAACCTAATATATACATCGGCTGAATGGCATGGTTGTGGAACAGGTAGAGCAAGGATGCGCCCTTCCCAGGCGCTTATACCTGTAACATAACTCCCTTTTGGGGATGGGCGAATGAAGAGCTCAGCTGAACTATCTATTCGGGATTTTTGCAACACAGACCTTTTCTCAGTCATAAACCTTGAAGCAAGTCATCTCCTTGCGTCACCCTGTTTGGAAGTCATTTCATAAAAATAAGGTTGTGAAAACTATTTTTCATAGTAAAGTTAAAACTCTGAGAAGTAGAAGCACAGTGAAGACAGAAAAGGGGAAATAAAGTCTTTAAAATCTCTTTGCAAAGCTTTTCCAAAAAGTGAGATAAGCCAAAGAGGATAAAAAATTTCAAATCCTTGAAACCTACAATGTCTGTCACACCTGCCCAACCGAAAGAAAATAGATGCTTTAGCAAAAGGCTTTTTCTCCTCATTACCAAACAGGGCTTTAGCCCCAAACCCCAGTTTAACCTGACAACACCACATGGGGATCTGGAGAATTCCCAGGCTCTTTCAGTGTTTCTCAACTGGGGTGTTACAGCATTTGGGACAGAACAAATCTTGGGTGGTGCACCGAAGGTCCCAAAGGCTAGTAGCATCCCAGCCCTCCCATCACTGCGATAGCAACAAAATTCACAAACATAGTTCCTGATTGAGAACCACCACTGATGTTTTGACTGGAAACTTAACTGGCACCTGATTGGACTAATCCACCCTGTATCAGTATTCTGATTGGTGTATCTAGTGTTAAAAAAATACTACTATCACTACTACTAAATCATTAGTCAACATTGGAAAAAAACAGATATTTCACTCAAAAGTCCAAATTTTCTGTTAAGTGACTCATTTAAGTTACCTGCCAGGCTTTGGCTGGCATTCAAATTTGCAACCTGCACTTGAGGTCTATGCTGCAGGAAGGTCAAGTGGCCAGTTACTGGTTTGCTTCCCACTCTGTACATTGGGGCTCACCAAATGGACTGCAACAGGAAGAAGCTAGCAAAGATGATGAGAGGAAACGCTCATCCCTTTAAGGCCTGGAGCAGAGCTTGCCTGAGCCACCACCCCAAGTATCCTCTCACCCCCACCTTCCTGGTCCATTTCTCCAGAGAAGGGAGAGTTCCAGCTCTATCTTCTGGCAAATGGAGCCAGGGGCAAAATCATCAGTAGAAGAAAAGAAACAACTCTATAGTCCATCAATCATGACAAAGGGAATGACTCTAACCAGTTATATGCCCCTAATCCTCATCCTGTTATACAGGCTGAATAGCTCAACTGGTTATGTTACAATGATGAGCTAATAGCATGTCCCCAAAGACTCCATTCATTCCTACACCCTATCAGAGCAAACCTTAGAGGTTTGTGGGCTAATGTGATTTTTTTTCTGGGAGGAAGGTCTATAGTTTTCACCAGGTTCTTCTAAACCACTAGCCACATGTAGCTATTAAGGATTTGACATGTGGCTAGTTTGAAGTGAGATGTGCTATACTGGTATGTGTACAATACACGCAGCATTTCAAAAACCTAGCATGAAAAACAGAATGTAGAATATCTCAATAATTTTTATATTGGTACTTGTTGAAATGACATTTTGGGTACTGAGTTATAGAAAATGTGATAGCAAAATAAATTTCATCTGTAGTGTTTCCTTTTTACTGTGGTCACTGGAAAATTTTAAATTATATATGTGACTTGCTTTTTGAGTCACATTATATTTTTAGTGGACAGTACTGGATTATAGCCTAAGGGCAGGAAAATAAAATTGTTTCAAAAGCTCATGACAAATTACAAATATTAGGTTCAAACAGAGGGTTTAAAAAGTTCCTGGGAAAAGTAGGTAAATGGGTTAAGCATCTTTGTTGTTCTTAATCTAATCGACATGCACCAAATAACACAGAGTTTATTGGATTTGTCTTGGGGCCGGTCTTATGACCCCTCATAGGAGTAATTAGGTATTAAAGTCTTTCTCAGAGCAACACTTGAAGCTGCTCTCTTTGCTTGAAGCTCCACAAAGGCAGTGCTCTGTCTTTTGGTCCTCAGATGTTGGGTACATCAGAATCTCTCCTCAGCTTTTCCTTCTGAACCGAAAGCTAATTGCTTCAGGGTATAGTTGCCCAGATGCAAAAGAATATTAATGTAATTTTTTCCATTGTTATTATCAAGGTTTTGATTCGGCTAGAACATTCTACTGAGAGACATTTCTTTTCACAGAAGCTTGTATCTTCTGTGGTTGAACACTATGTGGGTACAGACTCCTCTTCATTTTATCACATAGTCCTGCATCTAATCTGTTACAGAAAAGATCAAAACCTTTAGCTTCATCTCCTTTTTCCTAACATCCTGCCACCTTTTGCAATGCAAGCACCTCTGGGTGCCATTTAATGGGTCAGTCCTAGGTTGGTACAGGTGGAACTCATGTGGGAATTTAGCTATAAGTGCATTTTTCATGAATGAGCATTGCATTCATGCCTACCTGTCTCCCATTCACTCCACCTCCTACTCCACCCAAAACTTTTACTAGTACACCCAGCATTTCAAAAACTTAGCATGAAAAAACAGGATGTAGAAGTAATCCTATTGGTGTCCAAGATTTCCATTAAGTGATGCCATTCATTTTGATGAGCATTAAGTGGCCTATGATAAAGTTGTCATCATGTTTTCCTTAACAAGTTGACTTGTTCCAACAAACTCAGGCCCCAGGCAACCAC
>NW_005356674.1:13438985-13483813 GCF_000412655.1 Myotis brandtii
ATATGAATTATTTTTCTTTCTTTGCTTCCTGGGCCACAGCATTTCTGCCCTTTAAAATTGCAATTGTTCCCCAAGCCAAGATAGAAGCTGTTAATGACTCTGTTTTTAAATGTTTTTAGGCTGACAACAACAACAATCATACAAGACAGCTAGCCATGCAGAGTTCAAGGACACTGAGTATGGATTCAACATTCTTCCATTTTAATGTGCATAAGAATCTTGTTAAAGTGCAGATTCTGACTTACTAGATCTAGAGATGTCCCTGATGGTCTACATTTCTACCAAACTCCCGGATGGTGCCAATGCTACTTGCCATAACCCACACTTTGAGTAAGAAAGGAGACTGTTTCTAGGATGTCTTCTATCTCCAGTCGTATATAATTCTGTGTGACCGGAAACCAATAGCTGACACAAGCAGGGCAGACACTCCTTTAGCCCTTTGCTAAAATACTCCAGAAGTCATAGTACCAGTTGTAGAAATGTATCTAAAGAGGGGGATTCAGAAAGTAAGTCTGAGAGTCTATCACCAAACCATTTTAGAATCTTGAGGTGGATCAAAGTTACTATCTATTACTTCTTTCAAATGTATATTTAGCTACTTAATTCATAAGATATCTTTACAAATGAGCCCCCTTCACAGCCCAGCTGGGTCCCTGATAAAGCTGGGTACAAAACATATCTAAGTTTATTCAGTAATTTGATACATAAAGTAGCTATCTTGAATCTGTAGGCAAAGAAAGATTTTGCTAAATAAATATTTGCTATTCACTTTATCTGTTCTGTGAATACAAGTGCTGCCATATAAGGTTTGCTTAAAGTGGAACCTCTCTCTCTCATTCCATATCTGATAAGTATAAAAATAATTTATATTAATAGCAAAGACAACAATTCACAGAACCTTCCATCATATCGATTGTTTTTCAATTCCAAGTATGTTTGCCACCATATAGTTGATGCTGATATTAAATTCCTTTGTGCAGGTAATTTCTTTAAAAAGTAGACTAAATAGAAATCAAAAGGAAACTTATATATTATCTTTTAAATAAGCCTTTTAAATTGATTTTAGAGAGAGAGAAAGGGAGGATAGATAGAAACATTGATGAGAGACATCGATTGGCTGCCTCCTGCACGCCCCCTACTGGAGATCGAGCTAACAACTTGGGCATGTGCCCTGAGAGGGAATCGAACTGGGGACCTCTTGGTTCATAGGTCAATGCTCAATCGCGGAGCAACACCAGCCAGGCTATATGAACTTTTTATGTATAATTTTTCTGTCTCTCTTGACTACAGGCAGATGAATTCTCACCATATTAACTGATGTGCCAAATACTTTGCTAAGTGCTGGCATTTAGGGGGTGAGAAGGTGAATAATTTCATCCTTTGGCTCAGCCAGGCTCAAGCGAGTGGGGGTAGATAGGCACTTGGCTAATCATTTGCAACATAACATGCCTATAAAAAAAGATGTCTGTAAAACAGATTGCAGAACAGGGGCATTACTTGGATGGTGATGTTGGCCTCTGAGTTCTAAAGAAATGCACACTTAAAAGTCTCTATCCTTGTTAAATTTTCATCATTAATTTCAACTTCAACGATATATTAGTGTATCAAAAGTTTAAAGTAGAAATAAAAATCTGTTTAGATGTATTAAATCACAATACAGCAAATGTTCAAACATGAAACCACCCACTGCCTACAATAACAATAAACACACACACACAAAACCCCCTGCTAAATATTGGAAATAGGTTTTTAGGGCCTATTAAACCCCCCTCTCCCTTCCTCCTCTTCCATAAAAGTCAAATTTTGTTTATTCTTCTAGTCCTGAATCAAATTCTAATCCCTTCACTGAAAGTTTCATAGGTAGTGACCGCCACCATCTCTTCATCTTCAGCTCTCATCATTTTACACCTAGACTAATTAATAGCTGCTTACTTGACCCAATCGCACCTCCATCCTATCTGTCACATCATTGCCATAGGATACTTTCTAAAATATAAAACTGGATTAAATTACTACTTTGTTTAAAAATTTTAAATGGCTCCCTATGACTGTCAGATTAAAACGCAAACACCTAAGACAGACTTCCAGATTTCCATCTGTCTTATCCTCACTGCCTGAATTCTATACTTCATCCATAACAATCTGCCTGCAAATTACGTATCGTGCTTCTGTGTCTTCGCATATGCTACTTCCTCTGCCTGACCCCACTGCCCTTATAGTTCCTAGATCACTCCTCTTCACCTTTCCAGACCCAACCTAGGTAAGATCAAACCTTTGCTTTTAGTTTTCATATGTTTCAGTTAGTATATCGCAAAGTTCAGCATGCATCAGTATCATGTGGAGGGCTTGTTAAAGTTTCCTGGGTTCCACCCACAGAGTTTCTGGTTTAGTAGGCCTGGGAGGGGGCCAAAGAATCTGCACTTTAACAAGTTCCCAGGTGATGCAGATGCTGCTGGTCCAGGGGCCACACTTTGAGAACCACTTGTCTAAAGAATTCTTCATCAAGAAAACTAGAGTTTGGTTGCTCACTTTTTCATTCATTAAACAAGTGTTTGTTATGTAAATACGTGCCAATTCCAGCACTTGAAACTAGAATAGGTATTTTGCACAGACGTATAAAGATGGTCTCTCTCTGGTGGGAAGGAGGCAGGACTGCCTCCATAATTGTGCAGGTTGGACAGTGTGTAAATGGTGCCCACTGGGGTACTGCAGCTCAGCCAGACATGATAGTCTTGGAAGTCAGAGAAGCAAACCAATGTTTACACAACAGTGTAAGAGATGCCATGATACAAACACGCATCATGTTCTTTGAGCGATGA
The DNA here is from genome assembly GCF_000412655.1 of Myotis brandtii. Lineage (NCBI taxonomy): Eukaryota > Metazoa > Chordata > Mammalia > Chiroptera > Vespertilionidae > Myotis > Myotis brandtii. The sequence continues at coordinate 13,441,805 of NW_005356674.1, forward strand.
GTAGGACCTCCAAGCCAGATATGAACTGGGAGCAGGGCATCAGACAAGGCTTCCTAGAGGATGTGATACCTCTGATGAGTCTGGGAAAGTGCAGTGGTTACGTTGAGAACAGTAGGATAGAGACAGGCAGGGAGAGGAAGTAGCATGTGCAAAGACACAGAAGTATGATATGTAATTTGTAAGTAGATTATTAAGGCTAAAGTAAAGAAATTCAAGGACTCAAATCACTTTGCCTATATAAAAGGCATTTGCTTAAGTAAAAAATAAAGTGCGAAATATCACACACATTCAAAGACCGGATAAGATGATATTACAGACACCCACATACCCATCGTTTAGATTTGCTTTATTTGCTTCGTGTCTCTTTATAAGAAATAAAACTTAGCAAAACACTAATTACCTCTCTCCCTATCTCTTTCCTCTCCCGCCCTTCTCTTGCCAAGCTAGCCACTAGTTTACAGTTGGCATGTGTTTTTCCCATGCATGTTTTTATGCTTTTACTGTGTAAGTGTAAGGGCAATTACTTTTTAATGAGAGACTTTGTCTAGGACGTTGCAGCAGAAATTACAATGCTTGCCTCAGCAAACTTCCTGAGAAGACACCTGGAGCAGTAGGCAGCCGATGACAACCAAACCTGCCCCCCCCCCCCCCCCCCCCCCCCCCCCCCCCCCAACATTTGCAGGGGAAAAAAATGGGACTCAAATTGGCTTTACAAAATGCAATCAGAGAGGGTTAAAGTGTCTGTTATTTTTCTTTCATTCTATTTTTTTAGTTGTTATGAGCCCAATAGCAACAAGGAAAACAGTTGGGAGAAGGAAAAGGAGAAAACTCAAATTAGGGTATTCTGTCACTTATTAACAGCCATTATTAGCAGTTTAGTGGTTCAGGTTGCTGATTTTAAAAAGTTAATGGGAAAAAATATCAATAGATTGGGCTTCAATTATTGATGTTTCCCTCTCACTCTCATTCTTATGACTAGCAAAATGTGACTACACAGGTTGTATTTCGTAAGAACATTTGACCTAGTAAGTAAATAAACAAAAACATACACACATACATACATACATACACACATACATACATTTCAAGAACTTTGGTGCCAGGAAAATCACTTGCCCCAAATCACTGAAATGGAGAAGACATACAATTTCCATCTTGGTATTTTCCATTTGGATAGGCTGACTCATAATGATCTGAAGAAACAGTTCCTTTCAAATGCACACAGAATTGCAAAAAAAAAGCGAGTTTTGCAAAAAAGCAAATTCTGCAAACATTGTGTACTTTCATTTCTGCTCTTAGGCACATTAAACTGAATTGGTCATATAAAAAATCTCTTGCTAAATTGAATTTAATTTGATTAGGAAATTTGCGTGTACGTGCAGACAAAGCATGGTAATTGTGAATTTTAAAAATGTCTGGTTATTGAAAATGTTCTTTTTTATGGAAGTTTTGCCATAGCTTCATTAGGGAACTGAGTTTTTGTCAGTGTGGATCCACACTGGGAATTAAATAGGCCAAAGCCCTTGATTGGGAAATCACTCAAGGAGTAGGTAGTTTGCCCTTTCTGAAGAAAAGTAACACAGCCTCAAAAGCTGGAACATTGGAGTAGCTTGAAATCCTTCCTGCTCTGGCTCCAAGGGACCCTCTCCTGCCATTTCCTAGCTCTGTCATTACTTCCTTTAAAAACCAATTTCTTGCTCTTCCCAGCCCCAGTTTCCTCATCAGGCTCTGGAAGGCAGAGTTGGCTGCTGGGTCCTAACGTCCTGGCCTATGACCTCAACCAACCAAAAGAATTACCTTCTACGTTACTGTAAGACTTCTAAAACACACAAATAGAAAATTTAAATAGAGTTGGTTCAAAGTATTTCAGGGGGAAGAAAGTGCTTTTCAGAGGGCCAACATGCCTTATTGCAAGGGTATAGGTACACGGCCAGTCATTTGAGACTACATGACACATGTCAAAAGCAAAACGCCCAAATCTGCCTGTAGCTTATTGTACAGGTGCTATTTAGGCCTGTCTTCCAACCTCAGTCACCAGAGGTTCCATTCTGCTAGGACAAATGAGAAGGAACCTTGCATTTTATAGGTCACGGAAAAGCATTCAGGTGAGGTAGCAAAGGATAAAAGAATTATGAAGAATCTCCCAGGTATTATCAATAGCACATGTCCAAGTAATGCATGAATCAAGTACATACTTGAGATTTCCATTCCCAGAATGCCCATTATCATCCTTTAGCCACATTACAGGGTACAAGGCCCCGAAAGATAGTCAGTCATTCCATTGGCTGGAATTCTCTGAGTATTTTTTCCCTGGTTTGGGTAATTACTGAACAAAGAAAGGATTGGAAAAGCAGCTAGTCTCATATTTTCTGAAACTTTGTGTAGTGACCTTAGACCCGACATAGCATTAAGAAAATTCATCAGCATTCTCAGTATATAAGGATGTTCATCAGTATTTTCATTCCTTACTAGTAAATGCCTAGTATTTTTTTTTGTTTGGCTTTATTTTCTCTCTGTGTTTTTATACATTTCCATCACTCCAGAAAATTCCCTTGTGCCCCTTCCCAGTTAATCCATTCTTTTCACGAGGTAACCACTGTTTTGATTCCTATCACCATAGGTGAGTTGTGCCTTTCCTAAAACTACATACAAATGAATGAACACAGCAAGAACTCCTCAGTGTCTAGTGCCTCACGTTTATAGCATCTATAAAAACCACCTCTTAGTTTCCGTATCTGTCAATTGAGGGAACCGCCTGCAAGAATGGTGTGCAGGCATTCTGAGGAGTCGTATGTTTCCGGGGAGGGGTGAGGGACCTGACAAGTCACCTAGACTGGGCGTGGGTGAAGAGGAGGCTGAAGAGTGGGGTCTGCGGCCCCCTTCTCATCTTCATACAAAACAGCTGTACTTTTCCATGTCTTACAAATGGGGGTTCATTGAAAGTTTTCATTTGGGAAAAGGGTTCTTTGTAAAAAAAAAGAAAAGTTAGAGAGAATCACAGGTCTAGACCATCCTTGCAGGTCCCTTTGCCCGATTATTCTATAAATTACAAATAGTGTTTTCTGATATGAGAACTGTGACTGGTCCCCTGGAGAGAAGGCTGGGAGACAGAGGCAGCCAGACGGGGGGGCCCCCAGGGAGGGCCTGGGCACTAAGTACTGTAATATTAGTACTAGTTACCATCAGATAGCGCCACCCCTAACTGAGGCACCTAGACAATGGGCCAGAGGCCCTGGGCCAGGGGAGGCACAAAGACAGCATTCAAAAGCCCGGGCTCCCACAGCCAGCGTGCATTTCTATAGACTCCGCCAGACGCGGGCCCAGCCGGAATGTCACCTTCCAGCCAGGGAACCACTTTTTTCATGGGTAGCTTTTAAACTGCTAAAAACAATAAACACAGCAAGGGAAGTGCTGACACAACCTTAACTGCAGAGACAAACTGAAATTGTCGTTATAATAATGTAAACAAACCGGGTTCCGAATTCTAACCTTGCATTGCAGAAGGAGCTGCTGGTTATTGGCAAACACCTGGGAATGGACAGAGAGAATTCAGAGGGCTTGTCAATCAAGACAGGGGATCCTTGCTGCACAGGTGCTTCTGTCCTATCTGACTTGCTCCAACCAACGGGTGATGTAAGTCTTAGGACTTTTTCACACACAAAAGAGAGACTGAAGAGGACTGTTGGATCTTCATGGAGCACAGTTTTCCCACACTACAAACGAAAAAATGGGCTCCTTTCTCTCCCTGTCTTATCATTACTCTTATTCCCCCACGTGAATTTGTGGCATTCCTTTACTCCAATTATTCTTTTTAAAAAGCCCATTTACTATTTTCTATTTCCCTGAATACCTACAGAATTCAAAACTATGTTAAAGAACAACAGCAGCACTGCCACCAACTAGAAGATAATTCCCACAATGCTGCAAAGTGACAAGCATAGAGATCATGAGTCGGCCAACACCCGAATCAGGCCTGCTATCTGACCTTCTGATCCATGAAATCACGTGTGGAACTTGGCACCCACGCAGGACGGCCAATGGGGGGGGAAACCGCAGATCTGGAAAAAAGGAAACACAAGAAAATAAATACAAGTGCTTTTTTTTTTTAAGTTCCCCAACATTTGCTTAATCTGCTCTTCTTTCTATGTTTAAATAGAGTCTGGTTTCAGAGCTGTCTCTGATTTTGAATAAATGCAAATAGACTTAGATAAAATCTCATTCCAAAGGGGAGATGGTTGCCGGTGGTTCCAGAGAATCCTTTAACACAGAGATTATAGTAACACATTATAGGCAGGGGACAACGCCTGTGGATCCCAAAGACCTACTTTTCTGTGGACAGGACTCAGGAGTTTTGGACTCTCAGCCTGGGAAAATGACTAAAAGACAAATGTGAATCTGAAACAATTTAGAAATGTGCTAACGAGGGTCCAGTCGGGGCTCAGATAGGTCTTAACAAATAAAAGCTTCAGCTGTGCCCTGTGGTGAAACCACAGGACACGCATCCAAGTATGACGCTATGGCGCTGTCTAGACTGTGCTAAGTGCGATTATGTTGGGGACACTTCGCACAGGTATAAACAGATGAAAGAGGCGGCCAAACAAACAGCGGCATCTGCTTGTGCAGCAGACAATGTCTCCAAGTGTAGGGACAAGCGAGAAGCGGCTTTTCAACTAACTGTGGTTCCCAAATTTTTGTTGTACGGAACTTAGCAATCAGAAAAACAGGGGTCAGTAGAACAAACGTCTGGGTTCCTGCTACCCAGAATGGACCGCTGATAAAATTTTTTCACATCTGCTCTTCCTTTTTAATTAAAAAAATTAAAAATAGAGCCTAGGTATAATCTCCTTGACAATTCCACTCCAAGGCCAGAACATACATCTGTTTGCATCTTTGTAGTCCACATTTAAAATATACACATACAATATGTGTACCCAAGACAATGCACAGTGTTGTGTTTTTAATTTACCTATACGAAATGAATCTATGCATATGTGTCTATCCCTCTGCATTTTTGAGTCAACGTTAGGGATGTGAGAGCTAACTGTGTGGATCTCCAGCTCATCCCTTTAGCTGCCACAGTGAATAAATATATGCTCATTGTCCTTTCGCCCAACACCCAATGTTTATGGCCCCATAAAAGCACCTATTATATCATTAAGTGATTGTTGGGTATGTGTGGGTGTGCGTATGTTTGTGTGTAGGTGTGAGTTTTATCTGCCGCTGGACTCTTGAGCTTCTCGGGATGTTGCCTTGTCTTGTTTTAACTATGGCTGTTCTGCGGGATGACTTCATGCAGAATCAACATTCAGTGTGTTAAAAGGAAAAATATATTTGTTAAAATTGATCTGCTAATTATTAATTTCCTCCCCTTTAAAGCAACATGAAGGAAGACTTTGGGGCCGTATTTATATATTTTCTTCAAAATCTCTCTCCACTGCTCTTGTCCTATATCTTCAAACCCCAAGCCATTAATATCACCTGGCTGTTTGTTGGACAATCAGAAACTCTGAGAGTAGGAGTCCAAAGATGAAGCCATTTAAGACACATATTCTACAAGCATTCTCAAAGGCTGACTTGCCAATGCCAAGAAGAAGCTTGTGTTTGTAATTGTTGCGTTTTTATGGCACATATGAGTAAATATATACCACTACCTCTAACATTAATATTTAAAAACAAACAGTGCCTTCTGTATGAAAATAATAATGGACATTGATTTATTTTTTTGAGGCTATAATTCTGATTTAGACTTTGAAGAATACATGTGAACCTGACTCAGGATAAACAATATAAAAATTCTCATATAATGATTAATATAATAAGCATTTTTATACATAACATTTACTCAGTACATTTTGTGGGATGGTTTATGCAACATTCTTTCACCTAATTTCACTTAATTTAATCCTCAAAATCATCATGTGAGGTAGATATTATCTTTTTATGTTTTTATTGATTATATATATATATATAGAGAGAGAGAGAGAAACATGAATTGGCTGCCTCTTGCACGCACGCCCCCTACTGGGGATTGAGCCCGCAAGTGGGGCATGTGCCCTGACCAGTAATTGAACCAGAGATCTCTCAGTACAGGGGCTGACACTCAACCAACTGAGCCACACTGGCCAGGGCAGAGGTAGGTATTATTAATCACCCTATTTTTCAGAGGAGGAAAGGAGAGGCAGAGAAAGGTTTAACATTTTGTTCAAAGTCAAACAGTGAGGAAGAGGCTAGCCAGCAATCTCACCCAGGCAGTAGGGTGTCACAGGCTTTGTTCTGAATTACTGAGAACGGCGTAGGTTGTAAAGATAAAACTGCAGAAAAGAAAACAGAAAAACAGTGTCATTGAGGTGGTTTCCAAATTTTGCTATAATACAGACAGACAGCGTCTCTTTCATGGTGTGTCTCAAACTAAGGACAAACCAAATTAGAGTACTCCAAGTAGACATAGTCAAAGTGATTTCTTAGCGATGAAGGAAATCTGAAGTAGCAAGGTCAAGCCCCAGACCCTTCCAACCTAAACATACCCATTTTTAATTCTTCTCTTTAGAAAACAGGGAGCTCACAGCTCAAAGGAGGTGGCCCAGTTTGTATACCCAAGATTCAAAGCAAAAATGAGAATTACTTCCTGGGACAACTTTAGCTCAGAATGTGTGTTCTTTACACATTTTTAATTGGGGCACAAATATATTAACAGTGTGGTTATTTTGTACTTTCAAAAGAATCTGTTTGTACCTGATTCATATTTATATTTGGAATACATTTATTTCTGGGCATGAAAAAGTTCATTTTGTTAAGCCATCTGACCTGAGGTGAGGTTGGCACAATTTCCCAGGACTGCTCCCAATTAATGCAAATTGAAGGTTAAAGGATAAATAAAGTCCCTTTAACTTGGTTAACTAATATGTTATTTATAAATGTCTCTTTACTTGGTCTATTTTTTTCATTCACTAACTATGTACAAATGAACAGTATGGGAGAGATTAGTAAATATATAATGTATATTTTATTGCAAAGTTTTCATTTTAAAAGGATTACTATTATGGCAAAAAACTAATGCCATATATTATCTATCTATCTATCTATCTATCTATCATCTATTATCTATCATCTATCTATTTGCACCTGTGTTGTCTCAGGTCTCTTAAAATCTAATGGAGCCTGATACAGACTGATTGCATTGCATCAATAGCCTGTATTCTTCACTCCTCCCTATACCTGTCCTTTTGTCATGTAACTTTGCAGTTCTTCTCACCAAAGAAGCTGAATCTATTTTCCTATCCCTTTGATTCTGGTTTTGGCCATGTGACTTGCTCTGGTCAATGGGATGTTAGCAAGTCTGCTGCATGTAGATGTTTGAAAAAGTTCTTGTTATGTTTAAGTCTTTTCTTTTGCTTCTCTGTGATCGCCATGAGAACATGCCTGGCTAGCCAGTAATGGTTAAGAAACATGGAAGGGAATTTGCTCATGTCAGTGGTCTCTGTCAAGGCCATCCTAGATCAGCCTTGACCGGCCAAGCCCCATACGTATGAGAGAACCCAGGCACAATGAGCAGAGCCACCTAGCTGATCTCCAGCTAACTACAGACGCACGAGTAGGCCCAGCTTGAAGTAGAAGAACCACCCAGCCAACCCTCAGACTCATGAACTTAAAAATGCCCCTGTTTCAAACTGTTGAGTTTTGAGGTAATTTGTTACTATGCCAGGTAATTCCAGGTAATACTATTGGGCACCAGATGACTAATAAAGGACCCACTTCTGGTTCACTCAAAAAAGAGATGACCACATAGAAGATGATATAAACTAGGTAATAAAATGCAGCAAGTATCCACCAAATACCAGCTGTATCAGTCAAGAGTCAATCAGGAAAATGTAAACTGGTCTAAGTATTCAAGCAGAAGGACTATAATGAAGGCATTGATTACATAGGCCAAGAAAAAGATGGAAAGACAAATGGGAATGTGAGGCATCCAGGAACTCAGTAATTGCAGGAAATCCCTGAGTTATATGGACAAAGAATTGAAATGTTTGATATCAGAGCCCTGGAACCAGGGCCAATCAGCAAAAGCTGAAGGCTCAAAGGTCCGCTCTGATAGGAGCTGAAGTCCTAGAGGAGACACAGTTACCATCAGAGATACTGTCTGAGGCAGACAGTGTGGGGAAGAAATGCCCTGGCTTCTCCCTTCCTTCAATCTTCCATTCCCTTCCAGGGCTTTCCAATGGCTGAAGCCAGATGGAGGCCTGGACAGCACAACCCTCAGTGAGCAACCTCTCAGGAATACAAGGGAAGGGCAAGAAAAAAAACATCCGAGGGGCCAACAGGCAAATACACCACCACAACGTGCAAGATATTATACAGGTTTGAGAGCAACATCCATAAAAATAATGAAAATCAGAGTAGTCACTGGGCTTGAAGGTTAGAAAGCAACTGTGGGAGCAAGGTGAAGAAGTTATTGGGGAAACTGCAATATTCTAGTTTGGCTGAGAAGGCTGTGTATTTAGGAGGAAGGAGCAATGAGGCTACAAAGGTGAGAGCTTGAAAGAGTTTGAATTCTAATTCAAGCAGATTGGACTTCTGTTCTGAAGTCAACAGGAAATGAAATGGTTCTGGGCAGAGAGCAATATGATTCAAACTGCACGTTAGGAATATTACCCTGATAGAAATTTGATGGGTAGATTGGAGGGTGACAACTAGACCAGGGGTTTTAATCAAGGGTAGACCTCAGGGAATTCCTAACGCTCCTGGACAAACTGGCAGGAGTCTGTATAAGCATTCAGTTTTCTGAGAGATGGTACATAGCTTTCACATGGTTTTTCAATGGAGTCCATGACCCTTGACCCCATTGTAAGCACCAGAAACAGGGAAGTGATTTAGAAAGCTCCTACAATAATTATTTTAATGAGGATGAAACATGTAACAGTGGTAATGGGAATGGCAAGGGCTATATAAACATTTATGAGGCACTATCTAAACAAATAGTCTAAATGAATGTGAATAGAAATAAATAAGAACCAGAGATTACGAAAAGGTTTAACTCTGGGCTACATCCACTTGCTATTCCTTCCTTTGCCACTATAAAATGGAGGAGGCAATTCATGCTTCCAAGATATTGTAAAGATTTACAAAATTGCAGAGTTCCGAGATAAACACATGGCACATACACTGAGTGGCCAGATTATTATGACCGGCCAGATTATTATGACCACCCCATCAGTACTTCATTGACACTTCCAAAAATACTGAATATTGAAAACTTGCTAAGCAAATACTCTCAAGGTTTTATTATTATTTGCATAACTAATTCACTTCATTGTACTGATGGGGTGGTCATAATAATCTGGCCACTCAGTGTATATCACCGCTGTCCCCCTCCTCTGTTCATCACAGACATTACTAATCAGATACAACCTTTACTGATGACTCCTGAGGCCAAACACAATCTCCAAATCCTTCTCAAATAGCCCCCAGCAGCTACTGCTGTTTTCTAGAATGACTGTTTTCATTTATTGTATTGACTGCTCTTTAGTTTCATAAAGATGAAGTACCAATAAATGAATATATTTGCTGGAATGTATCATATGCTATTATGATCCTTATATACATAATCATGTACATATTTCTCACATGTGAAAATCTTACTAATATGCAATTGGGCCACTCCCTAGATCTTACCCAAGTTCACACATCCCCTTAATGTTAACCCAAAGCAATCAACAACGATTTAATGAAATTGACTTGGGGGAGGGGATATTGCAAACATGAAAACTTATTCCATTATTGAATAATAAGGTTTTAAAATCAGCACATGTCATTGCCATCAACTACTAGTGTCTTCACTGTTTGGTAAATTCTTAACTCTAATTATAGGCAAGTAGGAATGTAGTATGACCATGAGCTATCCTCTTGTCAAAGTGACCCTTGGATTGGTGTTTGAATGGCACTCTGGTGGTTTTCTAACCTTGGGGCTTTTCCATCTGATATTTGAAAAGAAGTGTCATTATCAGAGTTGCTTTCTATATAGGACCACAATAAAGGCAGACTTAGATAAACAAATATTTTTTCTACTTAGAGTTTTGATCATCAAAAAGATAATTACTGTCCATATCAATGTGAAGACTCCCTGTTCACTTCAACCCCAACTTCCAAAGTTTGATCTGTTCAATCCCAAACAAGAGAAATTTTGGAAAATTGTCTATATACAAAAATATTCCCAGAAAAAAAAATCTCTAATATAAAAAACTCCCAATAGTAACTAGTTGACCATAACCCACAATAAAAAGTATGTTTTAATCCATAACACATGTACCTATAATTGGATGTGTGTGGGTATATCTGACTAAAACAAAGTGTCATGAAGTAATATGTTATTTATGTGAGGCACTTTGGTATTTTCTATCCCATTCTATATTCGATTATATTCTGTTTTAAATACTATTCCATTAAAGAAAGGTTAGTAATGACCAGCTAAATTGATTTCATTACCCACTAATAGGGCCCAACAGTCTGAAAAACACTACTGTGGCAAAATGACTAAAGTACTCTGACTGTATTCACCAATGTAAACATATCCACAAAAGACCAATCCAGAGCAACTTAGCAGGGGAAAAAAATCTCTTGGCTCTCTCCCTGGTATCCTGGATGAAGCCAAGGTTTGCGGAGCCAACTTTTGTACTCGGTGGTTGACAATGACTGAAAACTGAAAGGCGGAGATCAAATCCTCACTCTGCTTCTCAACACATCTCTTCCGCTGGGTAATTTATACCGTGCAAGTATCAAGCTATTCAATTTTGCTGTCATTTACTGTTCTTTTTCCAACAGCAATGGAAACACAGGATCGGTTTACTGTCTTCTCTCTTTGGTAGAATTAGATTATTCTCCCTCTTGCCCCTTTAAACAAAGATGGCATTCATCACTCCGGAGAGCCACCGCCGGAGGATCTCCAAACAAAGCATGGCAGAATCTGGGCGTTGAGGGTTGTCAGTCCAGATTATATACCAGAACGGACTTGGGAATGATTCTTTTGACCAAGTGAACACAATTGGAATTGGAGCAACATAATTAACCGTAAAAACAAACAAACAAGTAAACAAGAAAAGGCTCTATGCCTCCAAATTCAGGGGTATCTACTAAAAGAAAGCTACTTATTTAAAAAAAGAAAAAGAAATACATTTTCTCTTTCTAAAAGGAAAAAATAAACAGATGCTGCAGAGCCATTTTATCAGGAGATGAGGTCCTCTGGTGGCTTTCTTGCCAGCACTCCAGGACTGAAATGTTCTTCCTTACATGTGACGACTTTGACATTCATCTGCTTACTGTGCAGCCTCCGTCTCCACCCCGTGAGTGAGTGCATCAAAAGCTTGACATTCACCACCTTCTTTTATTCAGCATTTCTACTTCTCAGAATACATGATTATGGCTACATACAAAACTTCAGTGACAAACATGTTCGTGTGGCATTATCTACAGTGGCAAAAGACTCAAAGGAAATACAATTAAATCCTAAAAGTGGTCAACTTTGCGTGTTTGAGTTATTGGTGATTTAAATTTTATTCAGCATATTTATCCATATTTTTCAAATTTTCTAAAATAAAAACAAGAAAAAGGGATTAGAAATAACACATCTGTGCTTGATACCGAGACACCAGTGAATGTCCAGGTAGATTTTCACCAGGCCAAAGGATGCACAAAGGGTTTGACTATGTCCTGAGAACACTTTTCGGGAGCTCTAGCACCTAACTCAGGTTTGACAATGGCAAAATGGGGACAATAATAAACCTAATTCGTAGAGTTGTAATGAGGATTAAATGAAGAAAATCAAGTATTAGAAAGTGCCTGGCACACGTATGCATGACATGTGTTAGCCGTTACTGTTATTATTATGTTGTCCCAGGAATTTGGAAGATATTTATCTAGTTCCCTGATGAACCCAATGCAAAGGCCCAGGATAATATGGGTTTGTTCTAAGTGCCCCCAAAGTTATTCTCTGCATTTGGAGAATCAAATGGGGCATAAGAAAAGTTTGAGGGTAATGGATATGCTCAGTGTGTTGATTGTGGTGATGTTTTAACATACATATGTCAAAACTTACCACGTTGTATATTTTACACTCCGTTTGTTTTATATCAGCTAGACCTCAAAAAGGCTGTTTTAAAATGATGAAGTAGAGACTTTTTTAGACTAGCCATCCTAAGAGAATTTTCCATCAGCAGGCCAACACTAAAAGAATATTAAAGAACCTACTTTAAGACGGCAGGAGAAAAAAGGTCCGGATGGGAGCTCAGAAATACAGAAAGGAATAGTGAGAAACAAAAATGGTAAATATGCAGCAAATCTAAAGGAATATTAACTGTTTGACAATAATTGTAATGTCTTAGTTTAAAAATGTTTGTAAAATTCAAATGCAAGCAATAAGATGATATATAAGCACTTTATGGCAATATTTGAAAATGCCGATAAAATGGATAAACCACTAAAAAATTTACCAAAACAGGAAAAAGATAATAGAAAGGTGAATAATCCTATTTCCATTAAAGAAATCGACTTTGTACTTAAAAATTTCCTCACAAAATATTCTCATTTTAAACTGTTTCATTGGTGAATTTTCCCAAACACTTAACGGAACAGCACATCAATCCTACATAGTTCATTCAGAATATAAAATAAGGTAGATCTTGTCTCATTATATAAAACTAAGTTGATGAGGCCAGCACAACCTTGAGGCCATAACTAAACAAGAATATTACAAGAAAAGAAAATAACAAGCTAATATCGCTTATGAATTTAGGAGAAAATACTAAAAAACATCAACAAACTGAATCCTGAGATATTTTTAAAAGGATAACATGAGCAAGAGGGATTTATTCTAGAAATAGGAGGTTGGAAAAATATTGGAAAAATCAATCAATGTAAAGCATCCTATTAACAAGAAAATAGAGAAAAAAAACATATGATTATTTCAGTGGATGCAGAAAAAGCGTTTATATAAAAGCATTTACGTCATTCAAATCTATTTATGATGAAAACTCCTGCAAACTGGGATGGAAAGGAAATGTTCCCAATCTGATAAAACCCTATAACAAAAAGCATCTTAGTGAAAGATGACTATTGAAACCTTTGCTCTTGGACTAGGAAAAATTTAAGGATACCTTCTTTAACCAAAATGTGTGCATTCCTGTAGGTCAGTGGCTTACACATTTTCACTTACTATGACCACAGTAAAAAATACACTTTATATAGTGATTAAATACACATACACATAAACCTAAAACAATGCCCTTACCTTGAGCAATGCTCTCTAATATTTTCTATTTTGTTCACATATCCCATTCCATTAAAAATGGTGGTCACTCACCAAGATGGTTTAATGTGTTGTGACTAAGTTTGAAAAACGTGTTCTAACACAAGATTCTTGGAAAATCTTAGGCACTCAATAAAAAGTTATTGAATGAATAATGGTATACATTTTGCATATCAATCTAATCTCCAGTTCCATATTAGTGTCTATCCTTGTTTTCCTCTACCCTCTTGTTCTTTTTCCTTTTTAAGTTTATGTGAACTTATTATCATGTATGTATCTTTATAAGTTGCCACAATTTTTCCCAGAGCAAGTCCTTAAAAAAACAGCTTTCAAAGTCACATAGTCAAGAGAGAAAAGGTCCTCCCAAGGCACTGGGTGGCACTTCCCTAGGAATAAGAAGCTCAATGCCTGTAAGAGAGAACTGCCTGTCCCTCCACTGTAACGATGTCTCCGGCACAGGAGAGTAGATGGCGTCTGTGACTGAGGGACGGGAGCTCACCTCTAACCTTACAGGGAACCATATATACTCTTGCTTTCCATGAAGTTCTCTTGCATTGCTGACAGCTGGGAGAGAGTGAGCCAGCTCGTTCTGAGAAACACAAAGCCACTTTTTGAAAGAGGAACAAAAGGGTCCTGCAACTGACAATGAAGAATGGTGTGAGCATCTATGTGCGCCGCTGTGATAAAGGACTTCACGGTCTTGAGTTTCCTTTATCTCTCTTTTCAGGGTGTAAAGTCTTTCTCAGGTCATTGAAATTGTGTGTCTACAGCAGAGCGAGCAAACATGTGGGAAGGAACCTGTCCAGGCATGTGAGAATCAACCTTATCTTTCTAACACAGGAACAAATTTCACCTCCGTAAAACTTTCATTTTAAAACATTCTGCCTGGTCCTATGGAACAAAACGTTGGCCACAAAAGGGTCTTGAAGCACTGTGGGCAAGTTGCCATCCTGGCTTATCCTCCCAAAGAAAGAAAAGCCTGTTTTGGGCCGAGCACGGTGGTCCGACTTGGTAAAGTGGTCCTTGTGAGGACAAGGTTGTGGGCTAAAGAGGGATGTGAAAGTGGTCATTCCTTTAGCAAAAAGGGGTCATCAGTGAGGAGGGATTTAACAGGGCTGAAATGAATCACTTCTTCCCTAGAAAATGGATCTGAGGCTTTGATTCTGCTTTAGCTCCAAGTGAGCAAGGATGCTCCCAAGGAAATCACCAAAAATGCAAACCAAGATTTACATGCACCGATGCCTACAGAAGTATTTGCTTTAGTATGAAATCGGAAGCAGCCTGTAAGTTCCACACTGTAGCGGGAGGAGTGGGGGGGGAGGGAATGCTTAAAAAAAAGCAATGGTTCAGCCATTAAAACTAAAAATTACAAATTCACAGTGTGAGAAATAACCACAATCAAATGTTAAATGTAAAAAGGAAGATGAAAAACTATACATGCAAAATATGAATTTCACCATTTTTACACACACACACACACACACACACACACACACACACACACACACCATATGCATAGAAAAGGATTTGGAAGAAACACTCCAAAATGCTAAGAGGAGCTCCAATCACTGGCTAGTGAAATTAAGAATGAATATTAAATGCATGTCCCCCGACCCCCACCCGAATTTCCACTATAGGCATTGATTTACTCTTAAAACTAGATAAATAAAAACTATTGTAAAAAATATAATAATGCACTTATTTATAAATTCTAGTTTGTTCATTAATTGATTCATAAATATCTGGAAACTTTGTTCATTTTCTTCAGATAACTTCAGGACTTAAATTCCTAACAACACAGAGAATAGGAACACGGTTCATCAGAGTCTCATGCAAAGTAAAAGTGAAATGTGAGTTCTTACCCCTCTGGACATATTTACATGAAAGAAGACCAACTTAAAAAGGAAATGTTTTTTTATATCTTCTCATGCAGGTTGTGTGGACTGAGTTAAAATTGTACTTTATAGCTCAGCTGGTGTGGCTCAGTTGAGTGTCAACATATAAACCAGGAGATCCTGGTTTGATTCCTGGTCAGGGCACATGCCCGGGCCGTGGGCTCAATCCTTAGTGTGGGGCATGTAGGAGGCAGCTGGTCAATGATTCTCTCTCATCATTAATATCTTCCTCTCTCTCTCCCTCTCCCTTCCTTTCTGAAATCAATTAAATTTTTTAAAAAATTGTACTTTATAAATAACATGAAAGGTTTAGATGGCCCAGTTGAAAGTCCACACAGTTAATATAAATGTCACAACACTAATAAATTCCCTTCGTAAAACTCCCTAGTCCTACAGTAACTAATGTCACCCAGCTGGCTAAGGCCGAAGTGAGCAGTAGAGTCCACTCTACAGCTATTTGGAAAGGAAATGAAGGCAGTCCAGAGAAATGAGGCTGCCACGGTAAGCCAGGACCAGAGGATAGTCGTAATTGATTTAGCAGGCACACCAGCACGCAGGCTAGAGTATCTTCGTTTTTCATGTGGGTTCTCGTTACTTTGTCACTTTCCTGAACCGTGCTGGCCAGTAAGTAGGGTGTACCACCGAAGGCTCACTGTTGCACTGGCAGATGCAGGAAGGAAAAAGACAGGTTAATCTGTTCCATCATTTATTTCTGACAGATAATTCCATATGGTAAAAAAGACATGAAAAGAAAAACTCCTATAAAACCATGTTACTAGCAAGCTACTTCATCAATTAAGAAGTGTTTTTTTTGTTTGTTTTAATTGAAATAAAACAAAATCTAATAAGGCAAGTCCATCTGGCAAATTGTAAATACTGTACTGAGATTTTGGCAACAAAGCTACTAACCTCTACTTCTTGCTAAACTGTTAAATTTTTAAAACAATTTCTCAGTAATGTGGATGGGTGCACCACCTACAATATGGTAGTCTAATGCCCTACTCTCATTTAAAGTTTCTAAATAAAGAGTTTTAAAGGAACGTCCGATGCTATCACATACTGAGTAGAAACAGGTTTACTTTGGAAAGGCACACGAGGCATAAAGAGTCACTAAGACCTGCCCATAGGCTTTTGATCTATAAAAGAAAGGCGAATTTTGTCAACATCTTAGAACACCTTCCAGTCCTAGGCTAAGACATTTACTACTGACTTTGGAACTGATATTTGGGTCATCGAGAGTACACACTGGAGGGGAGATGGCATGAAGGTTGTGTTCTGTTTGGGTTTCTGCTCTCCGAGAGTGTCAACCTGTGAGTAAAAGTGAGGAAAGCCAAGCTTGCAGGTTGAATAAAGACTTTGGTTTGAAAACAAAATTATAAGTCTCTATGGCTGTGAAAACTTGCCTGGCATCTTTGGGACCAGCCTTTCTGCTTTTTAGGAGTTTCTCATCATTTCCTTCCTTTTACTGTCTCTCAGACCCTCTCACACTATCTGCCCACTTTAGGTCTCTCGAACACACTGCAAGGTAAATATAATCGACCTCCTTTGTCAAGCTTGTTTAGAGGGTTTGTACAGATTAGGTTGCATCTGCTAGCACATTTCTGCAACCTGTGTGACTCATTCTCTAAACGAAGTCTCATGGAAATGAGGAGAGAAACATCAATTTGTTGTTCCACCTATTCATGCATTCATTGGTTGCTTCTTGGCGCATCAGGACAATGCTCTAATCAACTGAGCTACCTGACTAGGGCCAGGAATTACTGTCTCTTTTATTGTTAGAATAGAAATTACATATATATGTCGCTAAAAGAAATGTCAAGAGTATATGCTGGAAAGTGAGACTCCCTAATGCTGACCACTGTAAATCAATAAAGCCCGATTTATCCTCCCAGAAATGTTCCTGCACACACATGAAAATATATCTGAATGTTCTCTGTTTCATAGAAGAAGATTCATATTAATACATCTATCATGCTCATGTTGTTTGGATCTTAATTTGATTCATAAGAGTTCTGTATTTAGTAATTAAAGGAGCTTTCATGTCACATTTGTGTTACTAGTATATTTTCCAGTACGGTGTTTGTTATTTGACTGTGTTGACAGGGTATTTTTTTTTGTCATAAAGAAATGTTTAATTATATACTCAAATATAAATACCTATCTTTTATAGCCCTTGAGTTTTGTATCTTAGTTAGAAGGGCCTATGCACTCCAGAGTTATTTTTTAAAAACTTGTCTGGTACTCTCATGGTTTGTTTTTATGTCAGAATCTTTTATTCATTTGGAATTTATTTTGGCATAAGTAGTGGCTATGTATTCAGCTTTGTTATTTCCCCCCAAAAAAGTTAGCCAGTTGACCCAACATGAAAGAATAATCCATCCTTTTCTCATTGTTCTGAATGCCATCTTTATCATATACCAAATTCCCATAAATATTTACATGATATCTGATCTCTCTTCTCTTCTGCTAATTTGCCTGTGCATTCCCATGTTGGCACTGGTTTATCTTAATTTCCTTTGCTTTATAGTGTATTTTAACATCTGAGTTAGACTGGGACTTGCTCTTTATCCTCTTTCCACTGCAATTTTCCCATCAATTCTCACATGGTTGTTTTTTTTCATAAGAAGATCAGAAGCCACAGAACCAGCCAATCCTTCCTCTAAATTTTTTGTTCCTATTTTATTGAGATCAGATGATTTTATAGATTAATTTAGGAAGAAATGGCATCAATGCAAGAACCCAAATCTCTTGACTCTTGCATATTCTTTATGCTCTCCTGACTTCCTTAACATACACAAATAAATTTAATATTCTCCCATTGGGAAGAATTAAGATGACTCTTATACAAAAACTAAAATTAACCCCTTTTCAAGTCATCTATTACTGGGAAGCAAACCACCCCAAAATTTAATGGCTTAAAACAACAACCATTTTATTACCCCGCTCAAGTTTGTGGGCTGGGAATTCAAGCAGGGCTCTGTTGGGTGGCTCTGCTTTCACACAGTGTTAACAAAGATACCCAGCGATATTCAGCTGTGGCTGGGCTGGTAGTCACATACATGACACCTAGGCAGGGATGACAGGAAGGCTGAGCTCAGCTGGTATTATTTCCAAGAGTGCATAGATGTGGTTTCTCTAGCACAGCAGGTTCAGGGTAGTTGGGATTAGTGGATGGTGGCTCAGGACCAAAGAGCAAGTGTTCCAGAGAACAAAAGGAAAGCCATGTGGATTTTCATGACCCAGCCTTGGAAATCATATAGTGTCTCTTCCACCAGACACTATTGGACAAAGTGGTCACAAGCCCACCCAAATTCCAGGAGAGGCGACACCCCCCACACACATGTCTTGCTGGGAGAGGGTCAAAGAATTTGACTATGTTTTAAAAACCACCATATCTTCTGTTAGTAGATATCTAGACAATTTTCTCATTACTTTAATTACTCATGGACTTTTCTATAATATTCCACTTCTCTCATTTATGCCTCTGGAAATACTGACATGATGCAGAACTGGAAAGTATTTAATTTTTTGAAATGAAATTTTTAGTGGAGTTGCCTTCTTTGCCCATGTAACAAAGGGACAGTTACACCTTCAGCATGACCTTGGCTTTCTCTGTCCATCCTTTCTGCTCCCTCCTTCCACTTTACAGCTTGCTGGTGTCTCTACCAGGGGTGGCAGAAGCAGAGAAAATCAACTATAATTTATCCATTTTAAAAATCTTGTTATTTGGCAGCAATTTTGCATAAAGATGGAAAGGGAATTAAAATGAAAAATAAATGCTATGAGGATTACTTGTGAAACTCAAGCACTTGTTACAAAGAACACTACAGCCAGCTCTTCTCTCTACGCAAATAAGGGGTCTTATCTTAAAAAACGCTAAAGACATGATCCTGTACACCTTGCTAAGTCATGCTTGTCTCTTCTCAATTCCAGTGACAAAAACATTTATTGAACATCTACTGTACTAGGCACTTTATACATCTTTATTATTGCATTTAGTCCTAATAGCTCTTCAAGGGGGGAGGGAGGGGCTGTTATACCCACTTTATAGCCAAAAAAACTGCTGATCAGAGTGATAAACAGAATTGTCCAAGCATCGCAGATTTAAAAAGCAGCACAGCTTATTTCCCACATCCTTGCAACACAAAATGTAGCCCCCTTTTCAGTATCAGCATCACCTGGGAAACTGTTAGAAATGCAGAACCTCAGGCCCCAACCCAGACCTGCTGCATCAATAGCAGAATTTTAACAAGACCCCCAGGTGATGCACATTCATCTTCAAGTTTGAGAAGCACCGGTCTGTCTCCCTGGTTTTGCTTTGCAATGTTCCGGTGCATGGGCATCCCAGCTTAAAAAAAAATACTGATGCCTGAGTTCCTTTTTCCCTTCTCGATTTCAATGTAATTGGTCTGGGGTGCAAACCTGGGCATCAGGATTTTTCAAAGCCCTCCAGGTAGTTCAAATAGGCAGCAAAGCTAGAACCACTGCTTTATATAGCACGCTTGGTGCTAAGCTGATCTTGTATCTCATATGGTTGTTTATCATCATTTGCAGACATGTTCTGTGTCCCCAACATGAATGTATTCTATATATTGGCTTTCTTTCCAGGGTGCTTTCCAAGCAGTCAGTAAACATTTGCTGCGACTGCTGCTGTTGAAAATGATGGTTTAATCGGTCTGCGTGGGGAGGGAGGTGCTCAGGCATCGGTATTTTTTGAAAAAGCGCCTCATGTGATCTTACTGTGCTATCAAGGTTGAACATCACTGGGTTGGCTCCTACAGCTCCAGCTGATGGTTGCTATGGAGAAATTGGGGTGGAGGAGTGCCAAATGTTCTGATTTTTGCAGAAGAAACTTAAAACCCAGATTTTCATAATGTGTTGTCAACAAATTTAGATTTTTGAAAAAACTGTGTGCAAGTAAAATAAACCACATCTGTAGGCTGCATGTGAGTGTGTGTGTGTGTGTGTGTGTGTGTGTGTGTGTCTATGTGTGTGGTGTTTGTACCTGTGAAGGGATATAGAAAGCCTAATAGATTTAAGGTCACACACTTGGGGGTCTATGACTCCTCAAAGTCAGATTATTATAAATACCAGCACTACTGCTGTCTTGGAAAACACACACCATAATCATTGCATAACCATCCAGCTTTCAGTTGGGACTAGGGAAGCGAGTGAGAAAATGAAGGAAAAACACACAACTATTTTTTGTTTCTTATGGTTAGGGTATTTAATTTTTAGAGTAGTTGATACTACTTTTGAATGATTATTTATTGAGGAGATGGACCTTCTTAAGTATTATAGTGATGGGAAATAAATCAAGGTTTAGCAAGTCATAATTCCTTGGGGTGAGTAAGTCAAGGGCCACTTTGGACCTTAAATTGCTTAAGAGTTTCATCCAGTGATGCCCTGGCTAGTGTGGCTGAGTTGGTTGAGCATCATTCTGTGCACTGGAAGGTCACCGGTTTGATTCCCAATCAGGGCACATACCTGGCTTGTGGGTTCGATCCCTGGTGAGGTGCATGTAGGAGGCAAGCAATTGATGTTTCTCTCTCACATCAATGTTTCTCTCTCGCGCTAAAAAATCAATAAAAATATATTAAAACCTGCATAAAAAAGAATTTCATCCAGTGAGAGTCAGCAGCAGGAATTTAAGAGTCCAAAGACATTGTAGGACATTACCACATGGAAGGCTAACATCCTCAGAACTCTTAAAGGCTTCTTCTCAGAATGCATTAACTCAGTTTTTAAGACCACACCAACATTCCCTCATTCAAGAATAAACTGAATAGAATTCAGCTCATGCCACACACAGAATACCTGAGGTGGTTGAATGTGCCTAAAGCCATGGGTGTACTTGGTGAATATTAAGTAATCTATTTGAGTCTGAGTTTTCAGTGGGTCAAAGTGCTTAGTACATAAGACATTCATGTGTAGGGTGTTTAGCCAAACCAAAGTGAAGTTCAAGGAAGAAAAGATTAAAAATTTTTCTCTGGGGGCAAAAATATCTATCTATATCTATATCTATATCTATATCTACCTATCTATCTATCTATATAGAAAGGAAGAAAGAGGAAAAAGAAAGAAAAGGTTTCAAACATCTTCTGAAAATTGTCTGAAAAAAGATATACAAGTAGAAAAAATGTTTTGGCAATAAGTGATGGATGAGCTTGCTGGATGAGATGTCTTTTAAGTCCTTAATACAATTTAAGTACAAGAAATAAATTGGTGTCTTCACATATTAAGCTCACTAATTTCAAGTAATAAATTTTAGAATTTCCAGAAAAATTATGTGCATTTTGTTGGAAGACAAGTCTGAATTCCTATTCTCATAATAAAGAAATTAGGAAAATGTGGCATTATTCTGCCTTCTAATATACATAAATACCCTTAAACATTTTGAGATTATTTTCCATTCCTTAAATAAGTCCCTAATTGTCTATTTTGTTATTAAAACTAGAAGAAGCCAGGGAAGTAACCATTCGACCATCCAACCGGTAGCTATGACGTGCACTGACCACCAGGGGGCAGACACTCAATGCAGGAGCTGCCAAGCTGTGGTGACTTGGCAGCTGTGGTTCTTGGCTGACGCACCTGGAACTAGAGAGGAGGGAGCTCAATTCTGGGATGCGTCACCCGAGAACCACCCTCTAAATCTGGGACCCCTCAGGGGATGTCAGAGAGCCAGTTTCAGCCTGATCCCGCAGGCCAGGCAGAGGAACCCCACCTGTGCATGAATCAGTGCACCAGGCCTCTAGTATTCAATAAGAGCCTTTAAGATAGAACTTCCCACAAATTATTTCTAATCCTTACAATGATCACATGACATAGATGTTGGTATCCCCATTTTACAGATGAGAAAACTGAGGCTGGAAAAAGGTGAAATTACTTGTTCCACATTACCTATCTAGTAAGCAAGTTCAGAATTCTGCTTTGACACCTGCCTGAAAATAAGACATAATAATTAGATGTGACTTACACTGCTCCCCAGGGAAAGGGCTATTGAGAGTATTCACAGGATTAGTTAGAACGAAAACAAACAATTAAGAAGTATATGCATATAGGCACAGCCCATGGACATAGACAATAGTGTGGCGAAGGCTTGGGAGGGCAGGTGTGGGGAGGAGGGGGTCAACGAGGGAAAAAAAAAACAATAAAAAACACACACAAAGGGGACATTTGTAACACCTTCAACAATAAAGATAAATTTAAAAAATGTAATTAAGTGAAAAAAAAAAAGAAGTAGGCCTTGAAAAACTCTATGGAGAAATATTAAATGTTTAAAAAAATTATTGGAGTTGCTTCAGAGAAATAACAAATAAATAAGTTACATCTCTTTGTAGTGAAACACTATATATGTCTATGTATAAACATGCAGATTTTCCATACCAAAATACCTATTTTCCTAATTTTATTCACTCTAATATCTTATTTCCACATATGTATAGAATATGCCAGAAGTGAAGGATTCTCCATTTCTAGCACATTAAAGGTAAACTTCTTCATTTAAAAACATATTTCTAAGTCCTTTATTTATAAAAAGAAATCATCTCCCTGCCACATTATTAGCTGACCAGTTTTTATGCAGGAGCATTACTTCCTGCCTTCTTCACCGAGAGTTCCTTGAAAGAGAGCTCCAGGCCTCAGAGAGCCACTGCATCAAGTTCATTCCCTATGAACTTGGATGTGTTCAGGAGTGTGTGGGAGCAGGCAGAGGGCAGAACGGGCACTCTCTCTGCCCATGTTTGGAAGCTACACACAGCAGAGTGCAAATGATGAATGCCATGGAATTTCCAGCCAACTTTGTGTCACCGGACTTAATAAAAACAAAGGCTTTTCAGTCGACTGGAGCTGCTTAAACAACGTTAATAACGTTAAAGCCATGCCGGATTTATAAGGTCCCTGGGCAGTTTACTCCTTGGGCTGTAGATAAGATACTTTGTAAAGAGCAAATCCATTAATAGTCCTTATTTTAAACCAAATCTACTTTGGGAACCACCAAAAAAAAGTGGCCATTGTGATCAATTATCACAATGGATGGTAATTATCGCCTAGAAAAATTAGATTTTTAAAAAATATTAACTTTATTTTTAAGAGTTTGAACTTTAAGAGCTTAAATATTATATGGTACAATTACTTTATGGCATCTCGTCTAATAACACACCTTATACTTCATGTGCCTTATATTTTCTCCTTGTTTTTATATGGGATCCTCACTCATCCAGGCAGGATTTACACAACATTTTAGACCTGGATTGTAGTTCAGAAGTTCCCTCATTCAACCCTTGCATTTTATTATTTTTATTTGAAAGTTCTTATTTTATTAAAATAGCTTTGTAATTCATAATTTAAAAAAGCCTTTATTGTTGAAAGTATTACATATATCCTCTTATTTCCCCCATTGACTCCATCCAGCCCGCCCCTCCCCCCCCATCCCAGGCCTTCACCATCCTATTATCTGTGTCCATGGGTTATGCAAGTTCTTTGTCAACCCTTGCATTTTAAAGTGGAGTTTGGAAGGTTCAGAGGGGACAGATCAGATGATGCACAGTGATGATGTATTAGTTGCTGAGTACATCAGGCATTGCAAATATGACGTACAGGTTACTTCCCACTGATCCCAATCCTATAAAGACAAGAGCACTGGCAGACACAGACACAGGCCAATGCAGGAAGGAGAAGGAGAAGGTGGAGAGGGCGGAGGAAACGAACACTCTATCTACCATGTGAGACACTACAGCAGACACTTTGCATGCTACATCTGATTCAGCTTATCCAGACTCTGCCATGGGGTTTTATTCTCAAGTTGCAAAAGAGGAAATGGAGAATAAGCAACGCATCCCAGGCCTGCTAGCTGGTGAGTGGGAGGGCTGAGGTTTGAATTCAGGTCTCTAGTGAGTTCCAAGTGCCTTTTATTGCACATGGCTTCCAAATGCAGAAAGGAAGAATGAGAAGAAAATGGTAAAATCAATTTCCATTGTAAGGCTTTGAAAGCTAGAAGTCTATTGTTTGTCTGAGCCCAATGAGGGAGCAGTGTTTTACCCCCAGGCTGGGTCATTTTTTTGATACTCCCCTCCTCTAAACAACATTTGCAACAACAATTTTAAAATGAAATAAACATGTTCTGCATTCATCTACAATTTGCATTTACCAAACAAAAATAGTTCACCTCCCAGTATACACTTTCTTTCACTGTTTTAAATTGAAAACTCAAATAAAAATTCCAGGTCCCACAGCATGATAGAACTGAAGTAACTCAAGTGCTATTTCTCCAATGGTGCAATCACTAACTATCATTGTTTTTTTTGGAATCTATTTAAGCGCTACCTATGTTGTGCTCCGACTGTCGGAGACACAAACTATTTAAAACATGGAACATCAGTCAAACCTTTAGGAACTAACTGTGCAAACTAACATGGAAACTGCTTCGTGCAGGTGGATCCTACGTGCTGGGGCCGACTGGACAACTGGGACTTCTCTAAATTAACTTGTGAATTTATGTTTCGTAGAAAAATAATAAGAAATAAAATGTGCTAAGTTGAAGTTGAAATATGTTATTAAAACTCAACAGTCATTGCAGCAACTGTTTAGAACTTAGGGCAACAGAATATATTTCCCAGAGGGAGTGTTTTATTCCTGAGGTCATTTAGAACAGGGCAGGAGGATAATAAAGAGCCAATTCACTTTTTTGTAGGTTTTATGATTGTTTTTAAATTCTCTACCGACCAAGTACCCCCTCATTGTGTGCAGTGCCTGCGAGAGACCATTCCTACCACCTCACCCCTGGCATGCCTCTGCCCTGGAATCTTTATTTTGGAAAGAGTATAAATGACTCTTGGTTCTGGCATGCTCCATCACGTCTCAATGCCCTGGGCTCCTACTTGAGCTCCACTGCCTCCGGCTTTATCGTGGCACCGTGTCAGATGATCAGGGCAGGGTGTGTGTGATGCGTGCCTGTGTGTGTGTACAAACGAACAGAAGGAGAAGATTCTCCAACATGAAATGCAGCACGTAGCATAGCTAATGATCCACAGAGTGACTACCTGGGAGGAACAATGCTCTACTCTTCCATAATATTCTCCAGCGCCCCTCCACCCCCATCCACTGGTCTGGGAAAAACTCCCCTTGAACCAAAATGAACAATGGCAGGGAGTGCTGGGGAATCTCCCCAGGCATAATGCCACATTTAAGGCACCAGAGCACCATAGCGCCTCAATGCCAGTTGTACTTCTGACAGATTCAGACTGTCTCCAAGGACTCCCCAAGCTGGGAAATGGCTTTTCAGCTTCGGCTACTCTGGCTTCAGCTTCATTACATGGCATTGCTGTTCAAGATCCTCAATGAAGTCATCACTTGAATTTAGGTCATGTTACCATTGTGGACTCATTCTTTAAAGAGGCTAATGACTTTACATTAACTGAGCTCTGTTTGCATGTAATTTTCAAAAGAGCCCCAGGAAAGAAAGACTATTATTAGCCCCATTTGATGGAGGAAGAAACAGAGGCTTAGGGAGGATTAAAAAAACAACAAAACTTGTAGAAGGTCAGGGAAACAGTGGGGGATAAAGCTGGAAGTCCAGGACAGTTCTAATTTTTAACTCTATTCTCTTAACCTTTACAGTATATTTCTGAGCAATAGCTTAAAAATTCCATGAAAGACAGATACAATTCCAAAGGGATAAATTTAGCTTAGGATTACAGTGCAAAATAAAAGGTAAAGGTTTGTCTCTTCCCAACACTCATAAAAATATGTTTACCCAAGAACCCTAGAGATCCCAAGGCAACATCATTCATAGTCTTGGGGCACAAAAAGGAGAAAGATTATAACTAATGTACAACTACTAAGCATAGATAATGCTTAAAACATGTTTTCTACCATGTCTTCAATTGAAAGATCATATTCTTTGAAGTACACTTGGTAGAGATTTTATGCCATTATCTGAATAATTATCCTTTGTCTGTAAACTGTGTTATTTGTGGATTTCCTTTTAGGTTTACTGTGAAAGCCCCTGCAGAAACTGCCAGTGCTAGGATTATCCACGCCCACCCTTTCTCCCAGATCCTAGGGCCGATGGATGACTGTTGTCCACAAAGTCAGAAACTGTCTAGCTTCTTGCGTCTTCCTTAAGGAGAACGCTATTCCCGGCTCCTCACTTGTGTCACAGCAATATAGGCAGAAGCACATGCAGGCTGGAATCAGGGCACTTTGGAAGCTGATGCCCAATAGAAACCCTTCGGTACTCAGTGGTCCTAAGCCTTGGAAGTGCTGAAGGCAGTTGTCCTTTGGTTCCATGTTGAAGAACAGCTTGAAGAATGGCTTAAGGCATTTTGTATTTATAATTCTTTAAATCAGATATAATGTTGTGTTTATAAGATCTTGCATGAGTGATGCTCATTCTATCTGTTTATTGAAGGAAAGAATAGGCTTAGTTCATGCTCATCATGTCCTTTTTCTGTCCGCCCAATGAAGACGGGAAATGACAGTGTTGTTTTTGAAGTTCTTTCACATACTTTTGGACTCCCACAACACATCTGGGAGATGGAGCAAACACTGCCTTCCATATTTAATAGGTGAGAAAACGGAGGCTTAAAATATTTAGTAGGAGTATTGTTTAATAGGTGAGAAAATGGAGGCTTAAAATATTTAGTAGGAGTATTGGGTCTGTAATTCAAACACTTCTACTCCATGGTGTGCTGGTAAAACAGCTCTCAATAAAGAAGCCACAATTTGCAGCATTTGCTGGTTTTCAGGTGTAAATAATCCCCCACAGTCACTTCAAACTACCAACATGATGCTACTTCATGCAGACATGGGAAGACCTGTGCAGAGTTGGCTCTCTTGAAGCAGTACAAGCTAGCTAGTTCCAGTACAACACAGGATCCTGTAACTCCTAATCCAACGTTCTTCATATGCTATGAGATTGAGTATTTATGGTGTTAAATTAAAACAACTATTTAGCCAAATGTACTGGAAGCCTCAAGACTGTAAGTGCATGGGATGCAGAGTTCCCGGAGGGGAAATTCAGCCACAGGCTTTTTTTCTGCACCCACTGATGTGTTCCTGTGTTGATGACCCAACCCTGGCTACCACAGAATGAACAGAACTGTACCTGAATGCCTCATGTATCTCAGTGGAAGTGCTGAAGGCAGTTTCCTTTGGTTCTATGTTGAAGAATGGCTTTAAGTACATTTCAAGGCATTTTGTATTTATAATTCAGTGGTCCTAAGCCTTGGAAGTGCTGAAGGCAGTTGTCCTTTGGTTCCATGTTGAAGAACAGCTTTAAGTACATTTCAAGGCATTTTGTATTTATAATTCTTTAAATCAGATATAATGTTGTGTTTATAAGATCTTGCATGACTGATGCTCATTCTATCTGTTTATTGAAGGAAAGAATAGGCTTAGTTCATGCTCATCATGTCCTTTCTCTGTCCGCCCAATGAAGACGGGAAATGACAGTGTTGTTTTTGAAGTTCTTTCACATACTTTTGGACTCCCACAACACATCTGGGAGATGGAGCAAACACTGCCTTCCATATTTAATAGGTGAGAAAACGGAGGCTTAAAATATTTAGTAGGAGTATTGGATCTGTAAAACACTTCTCCATGGTGTGCTGGTAAAACAGCTCTCAATAAAGAAGCCACAATTTGCAGCATTTGCTGGTTTTCAGGTGTAAATAATCCCCCACAGTCACCTCAAACTACCAACATGATGCTACTTCATGCAGACGTGGGAAGACCTGTGCAGAGCTGGCTCTCTTGAGGCAGTACAAGCTAGCTAGTTCCAGTACAACACAGGACCCTATAACTCCTAATTCAACGTTCTTCATATGCTATGAGATTAAGTATTTATGGTGTTAAATTAAAACAACTATTTAGCCAAATGTACTGGAAGCCTCAAGACTGTAAGTCACAACACATCTGGGAGATGGAGCAAACACTGCCTTCCATATTTAATAGGTGAGAAAACGGAGGCTTAAAATATTTAGTAGGAGTATTGGATCTGTAATTCAAACACTTCTACTCCATGGTGTGCTGGTAAAACAGCTCTTAATAAAGAAGCCACAATTTGCAGCATTTGCTGGTTTTCAGGTGTAAATAATCCCCCACAGTCACTTCAAACTACCAACATGATGCTACTTCATGCAGACATGGGAAGACCTGTGCAGAGTTGGCTCTCTTGAAGCAGTACAAGCTAGCTAGTTCCAGTACAACACAGGATCCTGTAACTCCTAATCCAACGTTCTTCATATGCTATGAGATTGAGTATTTATGGTGTTAAATTAAAACAACTATTTAGCCAAATGTACTGGAAGCCTCAAGACTGTAAGTGCATGGGATGCAGAGTTCCCGGAGGGGAAATTCAGCCACAGGCATTTTTTCTGCATTCACTGATGTGCTCCTGTGTTGATGACCCGACCCTGGCTACCACAGAATGAACAGAGGGGCTGTTCCTGAAGTGACCCAGGGATCACTATGTCTACTGGAATGAACCTGAGATCAACAGCTCCTCCCAGTCCAATCTCACTGAGACAATATCTTTTAGCCAAAGATTTTGGCCGTTTCCACGCCTGTCTGACCATCCTCATTTTACAGATAGGGGAGGCCAAGGTCACTAATCTAGTGACAATCTTAAAGTCACATAGCTTGACTGAATCATGACCAAGGGGCTTCACTACTGTACCCGAATGCCTCATGTATCTCTGAGAAAAACAAACATTTCTGAAAAATGTATCTTTTATGCTTAGGGAGTTAATCCTATCCCATTGAAAGCGAGATAGGATTTTAGAAGTGGTAATGTTGAGGGCCAACAGACATCCTAGGTCTGTTTTTGCTGTGTTTTTCAGACTATGCTCCATGGAGCCTCCAGGGGCCTAGAGGTCTCATCAGGGACAAAGAAAGAGATAAAGCCGACGATGGAAAGACTTTGGACCCTCCCGTCCAAATGTGAATTAAAGCAGTCACCTGTTTTATATATTGGGTGTCAGATTAATATTTCTTTAAAGAAAGGATTCTCTGACTTGTTGGAAAACCCCAACAAAGATCAAAGTCTAGACTGTTAATTTTCAAACAAGTCTCCTTGGGGTGAGATATTGGCTCTCATAAAACTAAGGGAGACCTCTGGCTGCTCTTTTCCCAGGATCTGGAGAGATAATATGTGTGCAAACACACTGAAAAGAATGAAGGTGTATGTAAGCTGAAGACCACACAGATCCTTCTGCCCCGTCTGACTCGTTCTGAATGCAAGTGGATACCCTGAATGGCAACCTCCCTGGTGATTTTTCTAACTTCTGACCTCCCAAACAGCCCAGCACTCCAAGCCCTCAGCTGACACCTTGGAGGCTGGCCATGACTCCTGGCCGCCTGAATGAGCACACAAAGGTATCTGCTCTTCTCACACTTGCTGGGGTGACTCTAGCACAGGCCACCCAGACCTCTGATAAGCCCTCTGTGAACACAGACAAGGCAGCTGGAAATACTAATAAACAAACACCAGGCTTTCAGGCTACAAACACACAGTCACCTTATCATGCATTTCGGATGGAAAACCAAAGAAAAACATCTTAATGAGCCAAAGTAATTTAACTATTTCAAGTAGAAAAAAGAGACACAGGGGATACGCCCAATCAAACAGTATAGATTTAATTTGCTCCACACTGTATTAACTTAGGGTCTACCCAGAACAAATATTAAATGCTAAATATTGTCCGAGACAACATTATAAGCAAATAGATAAAGACAGACCTAAACTGAAGCACATATTTTAAAAAGCAAATATTCATTCTGAAGCTACAATAAATAAGTACATAGGAAGGGATTACATATATATTGTTTGTTCCTGTTATGCTTCAAAGTATTTAAGTATATGAATGTATAAACCATTTAAGTATGTTTGTATATATGTGTATATATACATATATTTTTAATTGTTCAATTACAGTTTATATTCAATACTATTTTTATTAGTTGCAGGTGTACAGCATAGTGGTTAGGCATTTATATACAAAGTGATGCCTCTTCTACGTCTAGTACCCACCTGGCACCACACATAATTAATTACAATATTATTGACTATATTCTGTATGCTGTAAACTAAATTTACAACGTCCTTCTTAAGACCAATGTAGTATAAATTCTTGCTTGAATAAAAAGCCTTTAAGACTGATACTATTGTTTAAAAGCAATTAAAAATTAAAAATATTTCAAATTACATAAAATAACTGTGAATTAAAGCATGTGTGGAATCCAGATCAGAATGCTATATATATTAGGATGAAGATTCATAAATATTTTATATTTCTCTAGATTTTAATGAGGATACGAATGAACATAAACAGAAATGAAAAGTATAATGAAACTAAAATTAAGTTTTTATTTATCAAGACCTCCTATTTCACTTTCTTCTAAGAGTACAAAAGTAGGTTTATAGTTGCTCATATGGAAAATAATACAATAATTAATAAATAATAACACAAGAACAAACTGTTTCACATACAGCTTTTGCCCCACCCTATATGTGCACTCAGATAAAATGCTTGAATCACATTGGTTACAAATGAATGCAACACACTGAAGATAGGTGTTAGTGTCTTACTAAAAGTTCAGAACACAGGCAGTGATGGAAAATATTTCTCTCTCTGACCCTCAAAGCTTAAATTTCACCACACTTGCCAGGCATGTAAAAAGTTAATCTTTAGCAAAGCTAATGTGCTTAAAATAGTCAGTCGATTGTTCTCAACAAGTTATAAACCTGTATTATGAAACTGTTAAACAGTTGAGATACAAAACTCAAACACACAGATTCTTTTGCACATATTCGCGCCCCCTCTCCCCCTTCCCCTCTTTACTTTTCTTTTATAAAGCCTCAGATTTTATGACTCAGGGATTAACAGACAAGAAAGAAAAGTAATGCAAACTTCTGCAGGGCAAAGCCAAGTGCTAACAGACATATTTTGAAGGGGCACACACTGTCTTTCTTTTCAATAATAACTTTAGATGTGGTTGTTTGTCATATAGAAACACTTCGTGTTCAAAGATTTTATTAAGATTATATTTAGCTATACAAAAAAGAAGAAAGCTACTTCAAAGAACATGCTTAAATGTCACCTAATTCTAAATTTGCCTAGTCCCCTGTACTACTACTACTGATAGAAAATAACAAGAGTCTGAAGAATATTCTCAACATTATCATTACAATCCTAAAAAAATCGGTATTTTGACTCCACTTTATACACAATCTCAAGACCAGGGATTTGAGCACTGCTGGAATTTGAACACAGATCTTCTCATTCAAGTCTAGTTCTCTTTCCCTTACTCCAGAACTGATTCAGCATGACCATATCCTCATATAAAAGAAAATAAGGAGGGGGTGGGAAGAGATTAACCAAAGAACTTATATGCATATATGCATAATCCATAAACACAGATAATGGTGTGGTGAGATGGGAGGGTTTGGGGTGGAGGGAGTCAATGGGGAAACAAATGGGACATCTATAATATTTTCAACACTAAAGATAAATTAGAAAAATAAGAACATCAGGAGATAAATAAATATTGGCTTTTACAGAGATATAGATAAATTAGGAAAGGATCATTCATTTTCACAAAGGATTCACCCCAGATTAAATGACTAGCTCCCATAACTCATTTTACAAGTAAAGAGGCCTGAACTTGTCCTCGCTACTTTTAGGAAATTTTCTGCGAACATGAAGTAGCCTTGCAAATAGAGCCAAGCTTGGGGAGGGATTAAATCTCTTTGTGCTTTTGTTGCAGTTTTACAAAGTCAGTTTTACAACTGGCTCTAATGGATACATGGACATAGGCAACTATAATACCTGGACCGAAGTTTGAAGTAACAGTTCCAGGCACCAGACAACAGACAGTACGTGACTGTGATCCTTGGAAGGAGGGAAACAGAGGAGATAAGCTCCACATTTACGTTGGCTTTCTGCCTCGGGACACTTTTCCAACTGCAGCTCAGGGAAGTGGAGTCCAAACAGAGAGCAGCTGGGTGGAGGAAGTTGAGATCTGGGGAGAGATATGGCAGCCATTTGAGCAGCAGGGTACTGAAAAAGAACCTGTAGAAAGAAAGAACTCCAGAAATATGCCAGAAATATGCATAGGGGTTCCCTTGAGTCTTTAGCTGAATAGTAAACACAATATACACAAAGCCCAGCCAAAAGAGTATTCCATGAGCAGAAGGTTGCACACTGTCAGGAGATGTTGGAATTCCAATCAGCCAGAGAAAAGAGACTTTGAAGAACACTCCCGAGATTCAGTTGAGACCCCCCCAAAAGCAATGTCTTACAGGGACTACCATAGTCCTAGAGTAGGGACCATTCTAGATTTGTCCTAGCAAAGTCTAAAGCCAAGCCTTGCCTAGAGTTCATCTGCCAGAAAATTAAGTGCCTGCTAGATCAAAACTCACCTTCCTGAAGACAAAGACATTCAGTGTTTTAGCACTGTCATATCCACAATGTCCACCATCAAATAAAAATTACTACACTTGTAGTCTGGTTGTTCTCTGAAGTGGGTAGTTTTTTCTACCTGCCCAGTATGTCTTTCTCCCACTTCTAGGGACACAAATGGATAGCAAGAGAATCTTTCTCTCCTATAGGGAACAGATTCCACTTTTTAGTCACTAGTAGCCAAATGACTATGTGGCACAGAATGTCCTACTTCTTGGTCACAGGGATGGACACATGACCCAAGTTGAACCAATGAGTTTCAAACGGGCCGGATCCGGCCCGCGGGCCATAGTTTGCCCACGGCTGGTTTAGTCACTAGTAGCCAAATGACTATGTGGCACAGAATGTCCCACTTCTTGGTCACAGGGATGGACGCATGACCCAAGTTGAACCAATGAGAGTCTTCTTTGGCACACGTTCCCTAAAAATATGGTCATTCAAAGTAGTGTGATTTGAAAGTGGGGGTGCTGATGGCATCATGCCTGCGACATGAAGTGAGCCTGAGCAAAGGATGAGGAAGCAGAGATGCAGCCATGATGGATTTAGTCATGTCAAGAGGACTTTGCAAACCTGGCAGAGTGGGATTCAGAAATGTTCAAGTTCTAGATTATTGAGTAATCACAGTTCTGACAGGGCCTTAGAGGCATGTATGCTGGACTGTGTAGACTGTGACTCAGAATGTTACTTCCCAGCAAGAGAATTAACATTTGATAACTGAAAATGGATAGTCCTGGCTCCTTATTAAAGAGCTGTATTATCTTGGGCAAATCTTTTACCTTGATCCCCCTTCAATCCCCACACCCATGTAAACTGAGAAGAGAAACCTTCTAGGGCTCATTCTAGCTACAGAATTTCATAAACCTATGAAATAAGCAATTTCAAAAGTCAACTAGATAACAAGTTAATGCTAATTTATAAAAGCCAACAAAGGAAGTGTATAAGATGAGAGATACAGGAATCTAGTGACCAAGCTGAAGAAAAAACTCATGTGGTTGCCCAATGCCCCAACTGGCTGATTCTTAGACCAATTTTTCTTCTTTGTTTACAAGGTTGAATTAAACCAATTCTATCATCTAGTAATACGGCTCAAGAGAAACTCAGTGTGAATGAGGCACAGACTGAATTGGGCAAAGATTGTGCACATATTTGGATGAATGTAGTAAAAACTCCTTTTGGTTTCCATCTAAATTCATTTGTTAGTATTACTTGTAAGTCCCATAGTGAATAAGAACTTCCTTTCAATCTACAGGTAGCTTCTGATTTGTTCAAATGAAAATATATGTTATTGGGAAATTCCAATTATATTGGAAAAGAGACAATGCTACTCATTTGTTAGACTTGTGACCAGAGAAAGGTTAGTGCTTAGAGTGCTTAGAAGAAGTAAGAAGATGAAAATGTAAATAATGACAAAGCCAAGCAATCTATAAAAATACTATCTATTTTCTAACCTGATGGCCTCTCAGTTCTTCAGGGATGAGTGACAACAGTCCTAGTAAAATGGGCCATTGAGCCTTTCCTCTTTAAAAAGAAAAAAATTGAGAGGAGACATGAGGCAGGTGCCACAGCTAGAAATTACATGAACGGAGAATTTTGAACTAAAAAACTACCAACATGTATGGTTCCCCCTCCCCCACACTGCTATATATTATCTTAGGACATTCATTTTATTAATAAAACTTTATTTTAATTTGTCTTTTTATAAAATATAGAGAAAATCTGGGAAAAATAGATAAGCATAAAGAAGATAACAAAAATTTTGAAAATCCTGCAATCCAAACACAACTGTTTTTAAAATTAGGTATATGTTTTTTTCAGTTTTTTTCTTGTTTTAATACCAGAATCATTTGACAGCATTTTATAAGCATCATCTCATTTAACCTTTATAAAAACTCTATGAGCCAGGTATTATTCCAGCTTCATAGGTAAAAGATGCACAGCCTGCCTGACTCTGAAGCCTGTGCACTTAACCTCTACACTGCCTTAGATGTGTGTGTGTACATGTACATTTGTATAAGCATTTGTGTTCATTTCTACATTCATGAACACACACTCTTATAATTGTACACTAAAAGTTATAACTATACATAGTATTTTGTGATTTATATTTTTCACTTAGAACATAGCAAGCAAAGTTTCCCAGTTAAGTCACAGAAAGCCACACGCTGAGAGATAAGAAAGGTCAACTGCTATTTGTCAGGTGTTGAGCTCCAAGAAGGGTGAACCAAGGGTACAAAAATCTTGAGAATGTTTTCTGACATGAAAAGGAACCTATGTCTAAAGCCAAGAGAAACAGCCGACTCAGAATCCTTGTAGTGGAAAGGTTTTTGAGCTATAATAGAATGTATTTGGGCGTTTGATTATTATTTGTTTTGTCTGAGCTACTTTCCCCCCTCCAGGAGTGGAAAGTACTACAAAGTAATTCCTATTCAGCCTGAAGATTGTGTGACAAGTCTCCATAATTCAGAAAGGTGATGCAGCAAGGACACCTGACATCTTTACTCTGCTCCATAATGCTGAGCACAGTCAATACATCTTTTATGAATGTGATATATAACTCCTAAGCTTCATCATACAACTCTATGAGTGATAAATCAACTTGGATCCTCATTGATTCCTGCAACTCAACAGTTCACAACAAATTCATTCTTGTTATCCTTAAACCATGTTATTTCAAGTTGCCACTATACCTGTTTTTGAAAAATCACTGTCACTACCATTATCCCAGTTTTTCTTGCAGAAGATTTGGACCCACCTTTTGCTCTCCTATCTTCACTCCTCCCTCCTACCCTAATGCATCAAATTCTATCCATTTGTTTTGGCATTGGCCTTTTCATTTACTGGTCTATTGTTTCAACCTTGGTCAAGGTCCTTATAACAATCACCATCATTTATCCTATATAATAAAAGCCTAATATGCAAATTTTCCCCTCAACTGAAAGTTTGACCAGGAGCTCGACCAGGGGGCAGGGCCGGCAGCAGCAGCAGGTGACCAGGAGAAGGGAGGTGCTCCCAGCCGGCAGCCGCTAGGGACCCTACCTGTGCACGAATTTCATGCACTGGGCCTCTAGTTTCATTATAAGAAGCATAGATACAAAAAAACAGATGGACAGCTGTCAGAGAGGAGGGGGGTTGGGTAGCTGGGTAAAAAAGGTAAAGGGATTAAAAAAAAAACCTCATAGACACAGACAACAGTATGGTAATTACAAGAGGGAAAGGGGGTGGGGGAGGTAAAAGAGGATAAAGGGAGGATACATGGTGATGGAAGGAGACTTGATTTTAGATGGTGAACACGCAATACAATATACATGTGAGATATTAGAGAATTGTACATTTGAAACCTATATAGTTTTATCAACCAATGTCACCCCAATAAATTCAATAAAAATTAAAAAAAGAAAGTGTGAAGAGTTCAGTCTTAAAAAAAAAAAGAAGCATTAGAGGGAAAGGAGCCACTATTAGTAATTATTCTGGTACAAGTTTAATCCTGAGTGTCCTAGACACACAGATATATGTGAAAGAGGATATTCTTTTATTTGCCTACACTGGACCATCCTTGCATTACAGGGGTAAATCCCAGTTATCTGGGTGTATGCTTCTTTTAATGTATCATTATACTTATATGCATTTGTGTTCATTTCTACATGCATTTGTGTTCATTTCTACATGCATTTGTGTTCATTCTTACTATTTTGTTGAGACTTTTGCAGCTATATACATCAGGGTTATTGGGGAGCACTTTTCTTATATTGTCCTTTTCTGGCTTTGGTAATGCAGGCCTCATAAAATGAGTTTGGAAGTGTTTCCTCGCTCCAATTTTTGGAAGAGTATGCAAAAAATTGGCACTAATTCTTCTGTAAATGTTGGTAGGACTCACCAGTGAAACCATCTGGTCCTCAACTTTTCTTTGTTGGGAGGTTTTGATTACTGACTCAATTGGTCTGTTCAGATATCCTATTTCTTCATAATTCAGTCTTTGTAGGTTGTATGTTTCTATGAATTTATCTATTTATTCTAGGTGTCCAATTTGTTGATGTATAATTAAGCATAGTAGTCTCTTATGATCATTTGTTTTTGTGTGATATCTATGTCTCCTCTTCATTCATAATTGTATTTATTTGAGTCCTCTCTCTCTCTCTTTTTTTTGATTAGTCTAGCTAAAAGTCTGTCAGTTTTGTTTATCTTTCAAAGAACCACTTCCTAGTTTTGTTAATATTTCCTGTTTCATTTATTTCTGTTCCAATCTTTACTATTTCCTTCCCTCTGCTAACTTTGGGCTTATTACAAAGGACTTTCTACTACATTAGCTAATCTGATCCTAAAAGACAGATAGGGTAGCAATTATTTGTTCCAATTTTGAAGATAATGAAATTTGACTAAAAAAGCTAAAAGTGATAGTGAAGATAATGTAGCCAAAAATTCCCTTCTTCCAAATTAGTAAGCTGAGTAAAAATTTCAAATATTAAACAACAATATTCAAACAAAGGAAGAGATACAATCTAGTAAAACAATATTTGAAAGATTATGATCAGAGAAAGAGAGATACAACAGCATAGAGATGCAAGAGTAATTACTTTCTATCTCCGAAGTAATTTTAGGAGAGGAAAGCAGTTCTGGGAGAGTTGATGGGAATCACAAAAGCCATATAATGGAGAGGGCAGCTGTCTGGAGGGGATGTAGGCAATGTGGTCTGCAAAAGGTTTTTTACAGAATGAGCTTTTAGAGTAGTAGTCTTGACCCACCACCATGACACCAACTCACCTAAGGGGAATGGGGAACTGAAGCTGGGGAAGAAAGTGCATAGAATAGTCTTTGTCAAAAGCAAAAGCTCCAAAAACTCTCTCTGAATTATAGCATAATCTGCACCCTAGGGATCCCACTGAGAGGTCTAGAAATTGTCCCTTTATAAAAATATAAATGGCATAGTGACATGCTAAATAAACCACAGATCAAAGCATAGAGCCTAAATTCATCAACTATTATTGTCCATGTCTACCAGCAATACCCAATAACTCCCAGCCCTCAAACTTAAGTTCTAAGAGGACATGAACACATCTCAGAGCAGATGGGATGATAAGTATGGTTCATGGATACAATATTGAGGAAAAAGGGTGGTCTAGCTGCACTTTCCACATTAAATATGAGAAAGATAAAAACAAATGACATAGCAATTATGCAAAAAGAAGAAAAAACAGGAAAGAAAGGGGAGGAAAAGAGGGAGGGGGGAGAAAGGTATGGAAGAGAGACTGATAAAAAATACATTCTAAAAAAAAAAGCCTAAAAAACAAAAACAAAATCTACAACAAATACTTTTCATCATAAAAAGCAATAAAAGGAAGAATGTTAATGAAAATAAAGCAAAATTAGATAAAAAGATAGTAGAATGAATAGAAAAATGAGACAGTAGAGCTCAGTATAAAATTAGGACCAAAATGCCACTTCTGCAGTACTAATAATAAATTAGTGGGAAAAAAAGTTGGTAAATTTTGTTTAATGCATTTTTGGCATCTATGGAGATGATTATATATTTTTATTCATTTCCTAGAAAATGGACTGATATCCTTAATAAACAAAAATCTTTCACAAATTAAGAAAGAAAATCAGTAGATGAATGGATGAATATTATGAACAAGCTGGTTACAAAAAAATAAGTACTAATGGCCAATAAACACACATATGTGTACATGCACACACATTCAAGCTTCTTTTAAAGGAAGGCAAATCATAAAAAGATTTAGTATCTATCAGAGTGACAAAGATTAAAACTTTGCTAGTTATTGATGGAATGGGAAACCAAGTAATCTCACAAATTATTGGTATTGGTGCAAAATGCTCTAAATTTATTTAAGGACAATTTAAAAATATCTATCAAATATTAAGTGTACCAATTTTTTAACCCAGTAATTACACTGGTGGGAATCTATCACATCACATTTGCTCAAATCTGCAAATACAAATGCACAGATTCAGTATGCTATTTTAAATTGTACTATTGTTTGAAATACCACCCCTCCAAAAAAAAATCGAACAAAAAATACCAGAAGGAATCTCTATATACCTCTCAATAAGGTACTTGTGAAAGGAATTATGACACATTTGTATCATGCAATAAAATCAATTTATTAAAAAGACATTATTAAAAAGGGGAGTCTCTGAAATTATAACTCACAAAGAAAAAAATATAGGTACCAAACTTATGGACCTGGGTGATAGAGAACATTTTATGGACTTGACCCCAAAGGCAAGGGAGGTAAGGGCAAAAATAAATGAATGGGACTATATCAAACTGAGGAGCTTCTGCACAGCAAAAGAAGTGGATAACAAAACAAACAGGCAGCCAACCAGACAGGAGATGATATTTGCGAACAGTAGCTCTGACAAAGGTTTAATCTCCAAAATATATAAAGAACTCGTAAAACTCAATACCAAACAAATAAACAATCCAATCAAAAAGTGAGCAGAGGACCTGAAAATACACCTCTCCCAAGAAAACATACAAACAGTCCATAGATATATGAAAAGATGTTCAATCTCACTGGCAATCAGGGAAATGCAAATTAAAACTACAATGAGATAACACCTTAAAACAGTTAGAGTGGCCATTATCAAAAAGACAAGCAACAACAAGTATTGGAGAGGCTGTGGAAAAAAGGGAACCCTCATTCACTGCTGGTGGGAATGTAGACTGGTACAATCACTATGGAAAGCAGTCTGCCAATTCCTCAAAAAATTAAAAATAGAGTTACCATACAATCCAACAATCCCATTCCTGGGTATACACCTGAAAAATTCGAAATCGTTTATACGCAAAGATATATGCACCCCTATGTTCATTGCAGCATTATTCACAGTGTCCAAGAGTTGGAAACAGCCAAAGTGCCTATGATAGAGGACTGGATAAAGAAAGATGTGGTATATATACACAATGGAGTACTACATGGCCATAAGAAAGGATGAAATAGTGTCATTTACAACATGGATGGACCTTGAGAACATTATGCAAAGTGAAGTAAGTCAAACTGAGAAAGCTAAGAACTATGTGATTTAATTGATATGTGGAATATAAAACTGAAACTTATGAACACAAACAGCAGTGTGGTGGTTGCCAGAGAGAGGGGGTGGGGGAAGAAAGGGGTTCTAATATGAGGTGACAGGAGAAGATTTGACTTTGGGTGGTGGGCACATGGTCCTATATATAAATTTTGTAAATCAGTAATCCACACATGTAACCTATATGTTCATGTTGACTAATGTCACCCCAATAAAATTGAAAAATTAAAATAAAAGGGGGGGGTCTCTAAACTATATTATTAAGAGAAAAAAATGCAAGCTCAAAACAAAGAGTACAGGATAATTCCATATAGAGAGAGAAACAAACAGAATATTTGTTTCTTTCTTCCTTACCATGTACTTCCAATCCATTACTAAATCATGTGGATTTTGTTTCCCAAAA
Organism: Myotis brandtii; assembly: GCF_000412655.1. Classification (NCBI taxonomy): domain Eukaryota; kingdom Metazoa; phylum Chordata; class Mammalia; order Chiroptera; family Vespertilionidae; genus Myotis; species Myotis brandtii. The sequence continues at coordinate 13,481,906 of NW_005356674.1, forward strand.
GACCATGAAAGGCCTCTATTTTTTTCAACCATATGCAAGTCCAAGTTGCTTTCATTCTTGCCCTTGCACTTCTGCAATACCCTTGTAACTGGATTCTAAGTAGGTATTTCTCCCCAGTTTCACTCAGTCTATACTCTGGCCACTCTGGGCATCTTCAGTGCCTTGAATAAACTGTGGTCCTCTTGGCACACACTCTTGGCTTTGCACATTCTCTTGTCCCTGTCTGGAATGTTCCCCTCTAATCCAATTCAGTTGTCCATTCTTCTTTTAGATTTCAGCACAGTGGCCACTTCCTCAGAGAAACTCACACGCTTTTATTTTTATTTTTTGCATTTAATTTATAATTATACCTTTACCTGTATGTGATTAGTTTTTATTTCCTCTGCTAGACTATAATATCTAGGAAAGTTGGTGATGTATCTATTTTTTCTGATCATTGAATCCTCAAGATGATAACTGACTCAGAAATTAGATAAATAAATCTGTTCCTATCTATCTATCTATCTATCTATCTATCATCCATCCATCCATCCATCCATCCATCCTGTAGCTGCATTAAAAATACCTGACAGAAACTATGAACCATGTTGATGTAGAGATTGGGACTAAGGGCAAGGAGAAGAGAGAAAAGTGAAAAGACTCACTTTTTATTTTAAATATTTGCAATTGTTTTCTTTTTATTAAATGCACTGAATAATTAAAAATAATTTATCATAGCAAAACTATTGCTTTCTTGGTAATGACATGAGGTCAAGTGTATCTTAAAATTTTCTCCTTCAGCCTACAAAGGTAATTAGTTTCTTAATATGCTATCACTAGGACTATAATTGTAACACTGCAAAACCTGCATATTCACATAATTCTCTTTTCTTGCCAATTCAATTCAGTTCTATTTCAAGTGTAGAGTAAATAGATCTTCTCACAAGCATTCTTAGGGGTGTTGTATACTCATTCATGCAAACACATTTCCCCCCTCATTAAAGGTGCTAGAAAATTCCTCCTGGAAATTCAGTCACACTGTCACAGTCTTTTTATAGAAAGGAACAATATGTATGAAACAAGATTCTCTTGATTTTGATTAATGAGCAAAGAAATGGCTTTGCCCCAATTCACCTTAGATCATCTTCCTTTGATGGAACTGCCAGTTCCTATGATAATATTTCCTACAACAACTTGAGAGGGAAAACTCTCAACAACTGGGGAAGAATTGTTTAGATTAATATCTAAGAGATCTTTCTTGGTCTCTATTTCCATGTAATCTACTACTGGTCTCCCTTGGATGCCTTTTTAGTCTGGAGAATTATCTCAGCAGCAGCAGCAGCAGCAGCAGCAATCTGGGCCACACCAAGTCTTGTCACCTTTATATGTGATCACCAACATCTTTTCATTCATCATATTGGGTTGAAGAAATGAGCCTCAGACTTCCTATTTTGGTTTCTAAATGGAGGCAAGTTTGGGTTTAGAACAGCCGTGGGCAAACTACGGCCCGCGGGCCGGATCCGGCCCGTTTGAAATGAATAAAACTAAAAAAAAAAAAAAGACCGTACCCTTTTATGTAATGATGTTTACTTTGAATTTATATTAGTTCACACAAACACTCCATCCATGCTTTTGTTCTGGCCCTCTGGTCCAGTTTAAGAACCCATTGTGGCCCTCGAGTCAAAAAGTTTGCCCACCCCTGGTTTAGAAGATAATCATAGAACAACCCTATAGAAGAAGTCCTATAGGTCAGAAAGAAAACAAGGCCATTTAGTGTTTTCAGGTTTCCTGAGTTGTTAAATAAGAGGTATGATCTTTTCTGGTTATTTATCAAATTCTGCATTCTTATATACTGGAAATTGTCACAACTCTGAGAATTGGAGACAAGCCATTAAGTATTAAAAGGTAGTATTAATAATATAATGGAAA
>NW_005356674.1:13483958-13484451 GCF_000412655.1 Myotis brandtii
TACCCATTAGAACACATGGGGAGAGGAGAATGGTGAAAGAAGGGGAAAATTTAGTAGTACTTCAATTCTGTGAAAATGGTGAAAACCTATGACCTCCTTTAGAGGACGGAAATCATAAAATCATTCAGCCTTAGTATAATTTCCACCCTTGGTATAATTCATCCTTAGTATAATTAGAGTGTGCCACTCTTGACTGCAAAAGCCCAAGGATTAGTCACTTGAATAGGAAAAGTTCCTCTTATATAAGCAACCTGTGGAAAGGAGACAAGAGTACTTTCTAGTACTCTAGCACACTAGGAAAATACATTTAAGAATTTATTAATATGTAACCATTACACTTAAAACCCATGCATCTATGAACAATGTCATAGCATTAGAATAGAGGTTACTATTGGGGAGTGATATTGACAGTGAGGAGGCATGAGGGAGGGAGCCATCTGGGTGCTGGAAATATCCTAGAACTTGATCTGGCTGGTCTCTCTCTCTCTCTCTC
>NW_005356674.1:13484640-13547405 GCF_000412655.1 Myotis brandtii
ATCCACTGAACCATACATTTATGATTTGCACATTGCATGAATGTAATAGCTCAATTACAACAAAATTTAAGTAAAGGTATACTTGTTTTCTGGAAGGCTAGGGGACTTTAATTGGGGAGAGAGAAATCTTTAACAACCAAAAAAAAGGTCACAACCTGAATTTCATTTCTAAGGGCTAATAAAAATTTTATGTTCTAACAAGAATTCTGTTATAAATGATGTTCTGCAGATGTCCAAACTACTTTCACAGCCTGTGGCCACAGTGAAAGTAGCTCATTAATAAATGCTGGAGCAAGAGAATGTAATTTGAAATGGTGAATTTTTATGAATAATCAGAAAAAGGCAACTAGCCACCAGCCTGCTACTTGAGAGAATAAACTATGTTGAAAATTTCTGCAGGAGACATTTCTTTCCATTCTGGTCTTTGGCATTCACACTTATAGCTATGGGAACATTCAAATTACTAAATAATTTCCATAAAAAATCAAATACACTATAATTCACACACACACATGCATGGATGCAGGCAGGTGCGATGTTTCTGTCCTGGAAGGGCAGAGCGGGACTGGATACACTGTCACACTCGTTAAGTATTGGGGGATTGCTCCCTCCTTTTACATTCAGCATAATCTGCTTTTTAAATCCTTAGGATTTTAAAACATAAATGACTAAAGTGGATCCTGCAATTATATTGCCATTAGAATAAAAGTATTACCATTAGAATAAAAGTATTATCTCTACTTAATCTAAACAAGTCAGATCTACATAGCATTATGTGATGGTATAACAGAAAATTGTATGTACTGAGTAGCCAACAAACAGTTGAGACACTTGGAACCACCTGAGCTCATCACCATTCATGGGAAGTCAGGGCTGTGTTTCCATGTGGAACTGGCCTTACTAGTAAGCTTCTATCTAGAAAGTTTTGAGCTAAATCATTATGTGTTAATCATCATGTGTTTCTCCTTAAATATTAATTCTTACCCGGTAACTAGCAGTTCGCAAACTACTTTCACAACCTGTGGTCACAGTAGCAGCTCATTTCCTATTAAGTGGTATAATGTACAATATGACTTTTTAAGCAGAAGCTTCCTTTACCTTCTCTTTAAATGCGCATCTTCAGACTACTCAGCCTAGATGTCCTTTCTTTAATAACCTTGACCCCACCCATCCAAACTCCAACCCCCACAGAAACCTTGAAGTGGAGGTTCCCAAGTCTTCTGGACAGAGTCTCTCTCCTGAGGCCCAAGATCTCCATTTCCACAACCTGAAACTGTGCTCATTTCCCCCTGCATCCCAGAACTTTATCCTCATCCTGTGCTTCTGATATCACACACTCAAAACCTGAACCAATGCAATGACCAGATCCTTTCCCACCTCCAGTAAGTCTCTTCCACCATTTCCCTGTCCTTGTCCTGCTTACAATGTGCCTTCACCAATATTCAGGAGCCTCTTCCTCTATATCTACCCACTTCACTGTCTTCATTTACCTATCCATAATTCACAGTCAGAGTTATTGTTTCTAAAGGCAGATCTTACCACTTCCGTGCTCACAACCTTCTTTGTTCCCCCATCACATGGAATAAAACCCTGACTTCTCAGCTCAGTATTTGAAGCTATCTGCAAGAAGACCACCATCAAAAGTTCCAAACTGAACCTTCAAACCATGCTCCTACTTCTTCCATACCTTACATTTAGTCCCATTTAAATGGCACTCACAATCCACTGTGTCCCAGTCCTCACCATTCATTCATTTCTTTTACCTGCCGACCCTGAGGACGTTTGAGTTTGATGGGTCCTGATTGATTCCAGGATTCCACTTTCTGAACTCAAGGGAGGCTACTTTTTTGATCAGCCTGCTCCCTTCAATCACATATACTTCTCATCTGACTTCTCCCACAAAATGTAAGCCTCTTTCCGGGCGGGGGTCTATGTAATAGTCATCTTGGTAGCTCTCCCCAGCAGATGCCCTAGGTCAATGGTTGGCAAACTCATTAGTCAACAGAGCCAAATATCAACAGTACAACGATTGAAATTTCTTTTGAGAGCCAAATTTTTTAAACTTAAACTATATAGGTAGGTACATTGTTATTAACTTCATTAGGGTACTCCTAAGGCTTAGGAAGAGCCACACTCAAGGGGCCAAAGAGCTGCATGTAGCTTGGAAGCTGCAGTTTGCTGACCACTGCCCTAGGTTAGTGAACATAGCAGTTGTTCAAAGCATGCTTGTTAAATAAACAGTATTCAGTAGAAGACCCCTTTCGCCACCTTGTGATAACCATGAGCAGTGTCTACCCTTCTAGAGTATTCTGAGGGAGATTCTGTTTTTCCTGACCACAGAAAGAAGCTGGTCATGTCAGAAAAAATGACCATGAGTGTGTTTTCAAGGCTTAAGGAAGAATACAGATTTTTTTAAAAAAAGAATACAGGTTACTGGAGTGGATTAAAAACCAGAGGCAGAAGCAGTCCATGTCATAGGACTCATTTGCTTGGCAGAAATCTCCCGGAGCAAATGCCTGGAGAACTCAGCAATGCAGAACAGGTCCTGGCCCTGCTGCCCAAGTGCAGGTAATGGCTCAAGTAATAGCCAATAGTCGGTGGGCAGTCAGTCAAAACCCAGAGTCAAAACTATAAAAGGGCAAGAGCTCCCACAGAGGAAAAATGATCAACTATTGTTAGATAGAATAATACGTGACTGCTGACATTTCACCTTTCAGCATCATAGCAATATTTTAAGAAAGACGTGTAGTTAAGGTTGTCAGAATTTCATTTTAACCCCCTCTTTTGAGGCCGTTAAAAAATTCACTCATGCTGAAACTTGCCTTTCAGGTTCTCAGCCAGATTTCTGCTTTGTTTTTAATTGGTTGTTCTCTAATGGAATGCAAAATGTAATGCAGGAGAGAGGGTTTTTCCAACGGTCCTCCCACAAACTGTCCTCTACCTCAATCCCCTTTTCCTTGCTCGCTCCACTCTGTGTCAAAGGTTCGTTTTAACAATAAAAACAACCCAAAAGATACACTCAACTCAGAGAGGATGAAAAGCTTTTGGCAGTGTTACTAAAAACAGCTACAGCAATAAGCAATACTCAACAAGTAGGAATCTGTTCAGTTGTGTTGACTCCAGTGTTCACTCTTGGCATGCTGTACGTGTCCATAAGAGATGGGATTGAGTCAACCGGTATTTTTGTTGCAACTCACTGAATAAAAGGTAACCAATGGCAGTTCAAAAATGTCTTCATAGGAATGGCATAGAGGTGACAATCTGACAGGAAGGGGGAACTAGAGGCATTGTCCCAAGGCTACATACGTAGAGCAAATGGACTGATTTGGTTTAGCATGTGTGCTCCTGGCACTCCAAGCTCCCATACTCCTCTCCCCCAAGCCATCTCCCACTGATGACAAAACGCTAGGAGAAGGGGAAAACCCCGATGACTTACTGGTCAGTGACTACGTGCCAGGCAGAACGCTGGGCACTTTATAATCATAGGGACTATGAAGACACCAAGAGGCATGAGATACCCCTCATCTCTACGCTCCAGCTGAAACCTCCTTTAGGTATAGCTCCTCGTGCATAGATGACTTTAAAACACCCCCTCATTTGTTCTGCTTATCTTAAACACCAGCAGCTGTCTAGCTAGACTTATTATGTTGATCGGCATATGAGATATTACCATATATAACAGAGTATTTACTTTAGCAGACATCTCGCCAGCTCTTTAATAGACGTGTTAGGTCTTGCAGGTGCCATCCTTCCCATTACAGTGGTCCCAGAACCTGGGAAAGTGCTATAATTAGCTGCTTATTATTATAAGCATTTCTGCAATACTTTCCATTTGCTAACGGCTTGGCAATCAACTCTACTCTTTATGTCTCACAAGAAATCAGATAGTTCAACACTTATTAGCTAAGTTTTATGGCCCCGAATCCTCAGGCCCAGAGTTAAAAGAAATCAAGGGTTATGCAGCCAGTTGAGGCTGAAGACCAACACAGCTGCTCAGTTTGTCTCCAGCCTCTCAGGCCTGGCTATCCAGCTGCTTCCCAGTCCTTCTCCTGAATATATATAATTTATAAGCACTTGGAATTAAGAAAATTATAGTAAGAGCACTGGCCTTTATTCTCCATTTTTAGCATTAAAAACTCACAGCCTGGGCTTTTGCCAAGTGTGGCTGGAATAATTGTGGCAGACTTGAGACAGCCCAGCAGACAATTCCCTCAGCTGATGGAGAAGTCTCTTTAGCGGTGGCATAGCCCAGCCTGTGTCAGTGGCAGCCAGGAGGGATGAGGAGCAGTGGAGCAAGAGGGGCAGGTGAGTGGGCAGAGCCGGTTGGCCTTGGGAAGCTTCTCTGGAGAGCAATGGGGCTGCTCAGGGATCTGTGTCATGGCCACAAGAAGCTAAGGCTCAGGTGGCTCTGGCTTTCCAGCATGGAATATTTAGCCATTGTCTTAGAAAATGGGTGACAAAATATGATCAAAGACATAAAGTACAACGATAGCTCAGCTCTCGACAAGGTCTTGTGGAGAATGGTCTTTCTCTCCTTGGAGTCTTGCTGTTTTGTCTACCATTCTTGAATTATGCCGTCATCCCCTATTTGTGGCAATAAAAATGTTTATTATCCCATATCATCATTTCATAATCTCTGTAACACTTGCTATTAAATCCTGAGACAGTAGTGATTCCTTGTTAAATTTTGTTTTTAAACTGCATCTTCATGACTCCATAGTATATGTGCAATAACTGCTCAAAATATTTTATTTTTAAACTATGTGAAGTGCTGATACTACTAGTTCAACCAGTATCAAGAAAGATATTGTCTCAACTTAGAATGTATTCATGAACCGGGTGTCCCTTTCCATTCTAATTCTGAACTTAATTTGTTTCTAATATTCTGTTTACTCCTCTTTAAACAGATTGGGCCAACTGATCCATTTCCCATTTTCACAAACACATACTTCTTCCTCTTGTATTTTCACCTTCCCCAAATACACTATCATCATCATCATCATCAATCATCATCATCAATTATAACAACATTAGTTGAGTCCTTCTATTTGCCAGGAAATATCCTGAGAATTTTACATGTGCTAACTGATTCTTTTTAAAATATATATATTTTTATTGATTTCAGAGAGGAAGGGAGAGGGAGGGAGAGATAGAAACATCAATGATGAGTGTGAATCACTGATTAGCTACCTCCCACATGCCCCTACTGGGGATTGAACCTAAACCTGGGCATGTGCCCTCACCTGGAACCGAACCATGACCTCCTGATTCACTGGTCGACACTCAACCACTGAGCCACGCTGGCTAGGCATTGATTAATTCTTCATAGTACTAATAGGAACTTTGTAATCCCTGTTTTGCAGCTGTAGATACTGGGACACACAGAAGTTAAATAAATCACACATATTGGAATCGGAACACATGCAACCTGGCTTCAAAACCAGGCTCCTTACCAGTATGCTCTGCGGCCCCTCCTGGTATCCTGGTGTGTATACTGCCATTTCCAAAGCACTTTATGTGCATCTTTTCATTTGATTCTTACAACCACACATAAGGTTTTGTTTAAACTGGAAACCCCATTTTATTCCTTCCAAGTCTGGAGAAAATATGTAATATTTTATTTTATGGAATCATTGAGGTTTTGCCTTTTCTTTCCAGTTAAAATTCTAGATTTAATGGAGAATTAATTCTAGATTTAATCTAAAGTAACACTATGAACTTCTCCATCTAAAAAGTTAGTTATATTCAACTGTAAATCATACTCAAATTACTCTCCATGCTTCTTTTTTTCCTATTATAAAGCAAAGTCCTACATTTTTAAGGGGATGTGCTGAACTCCAGCAGAAACAGGGTGTGTATTTAAATAGCCTTAAATGATAACTGCATTTCAAAATCAAATAGTTTAGGTTTTACATATTTATAGTTCTATGAGTAACATTTGTACTTATGTGTCTAGATTTATATATTCCAGGCCAAATTCCAGGAAGGATTTTCAGAGGTTTGGAACATATACTGCTTGAAATTTATATATGCCTCTGTCCTCCATTCTTGATATGAAGAGTTTATTCTACTTTTTAATATCTCTACTTACATCCACAAGGTTTACAAAACGACGTATATGGTCAAAATAATTGCTAAATTAATCACTGAATTAATGTTTCTTTCCCTGCTTTCTCATTTATAGTTCTCAAATTCATTGTTCCCAGTTTTTGACACATTATCATTAAAAAAAACTTCTTAGTTTTTTTTGTAAGAAACAACTGAACTGAATTCCAAAGGAATACAAATAACACAAATGACACTACTTGAATATATACTGCATTGCTCTTGGAGTGAAATCCTTTCATCCATGACAATTATCTTTCTGATGATCTTTAGGATTGTACAGGGAGGCCATGGAGAAATGATCAGGATTTCCATATCATGCTGAGAAAATGGAAGTGCTTGAAACATTCAAGGTCACTTGAAGAAGCCAGTACCCACCCCTCCTTCTAGCAACTTTCTCTGTACAGGGCCTCACATGGTAATATTCCCACCTACTGACAGTCCAACAAAGATTCCCACTGAACAATTAATCCCTCCCAAAAGCACCTTAGTAAAACTTGGGTTTAGTTTCAGTTTTGTGGTCAATAAATGCCTGAATAAACAAGCGCAAGGGGAACCCAGTAGAGGTCGTACACAGACCAAGGTCACAGTGCATCACAATGCTGAACCTACTAACCAAATGACATAGACCAAGAAAGCTCTTCTAAAAACAGGCAGCTGTATTTTGTCTATGCACATTCAGACCAAAGAAAACAAATACCTGCTGTTTCAAACAGTTGGGCAGTTTGCTGGAATGCGGATAGATCACCAAAATTATGGACAGTAGTTATGTTTTTCTTAGGGTGGCAGGAAGACCTCGTGAGGTGAGGGCCTATAACTGCCAAGAAATAAGGGCTTCAGGATGATATACGGGAGGGATTTTACGTGTCCAATTGTAAATCCAATCTCCATTTAAAAAAAAAAACCAGTCCTTTTAATTCTATGGACTTAAGGCCCCAAAATTGAGTTTTGAAACTAGGGTCTACCACAGTGATGGCGAACCTTTTGAGCTCGGCGTATCAGCATTTTGAAAAACCCTAACTTAACTCTGGTGCCGTGTCACATATAGAAATTTTTTGATATTTGTAACCATAGTAAAACAAAGACTTATATTTTTGATATTTATTTTATATATTTAAATACCATTTAACAAAGAAAAATCAACCAAAAAAAATGAGTTCGCGTGTCACCTCTGACACGCGTGTCATAGGTTCGCCATCACTGGTCTACCATATCTTTGGTATTGAAAGAAATAAAGGAATAAAATATATTAACTTCCAATTTGGGCCATGGAATTTACATTTGTTATTCAAGTTTATCCGAAAATGACCATTAATAAATATTTTTATATTCCCATAATAAAGAAGAGGAAAATGAGGCTCAAAGAAGTTAAATACATCACTAAAAATTACCCAGATTGTGTAGTACAGCCAGGATTTGTATCCGAATGTATGATATTCTGTGCTTATTTTTCTTGTTGCCTTTTTGAAATAAAATGGCATTTGCCTGAGGGATTTATAGCAAGTGGTAGAAGTTTCAATATGTGTTCACAAAGCACACATCAATGTGCCCTCCTTAAGCTCAGCAGTATGGAAAGACACTTATCTTGCATGTTCCCTTCCTAGACAATCACACAGAGACTGCTTGTGGAAGATGAACTTGCATACATGAGAATCAGCACATCTATTTATTTTATTTTATGTTTTTATTGAATTTATTGGGTAACATTGGTTTCAAGTGAACAACTCAACAAAACATCATCTTCACACTGCATCGTGTGCCCTTTGCCTCACACAAAGTCTCCATTCCTCTAGAAGGCCCTTGAGTGAAATATAGTCCAAAGCAGAGGAGTGTATCATCAAAACTCAAAGTTCTGTGGCTGTGGGGATGGCAGATAGAATAAAGAACAATTCCACCAGCAAGTAGAAAAATCCACCCGACTGAGAGCTTTGGGCTACATTTCATTCAAGGGCCTTCCTGGGGTATGGTTTATCTGCTCCTTTCTTAAGCAATTCTAGATATTTTCATTATCTTCCCAGAAGTAATTTCTGACTCAATTTTAGGAAGGGTCCTTCTTTTATTTGAACAGGAAAGAGCAGAAAACAATGAAGTATCATCAGTGATTGATATTATTCTTAAATTTATTACTAAGTGTTCCTTCTCCCCAATAGGGAGACCTCAGACTAGAGGCTGTGTAAATGTATTTTTTGGTAGTTCCAGGTGTTTAGACTTTCAACCAGTGTATGGGTTTCCTGGGGGATAGCAGAAAGAAGCTGAAATTCTCTGGCAATTCACTTCTGGTATAGATGCCCCATGTGCCAAGCCCCATGAAGTTTATCACACAGATGATTTTCAGCAAGATGTTCACTAACTATCATAAGGAGACCATTTCAAAATGCACTCTAAGATATTCACATACAAATGAATGAAGTTAGAGTCCTTCCTCACACTGTACAGAAAAATGAACTCAAAGTGCATTATTGACCTAAATGCAAGAGCTAAAAACTATAAAACTCTGAGAAAATACAGGAGAAAATTCTCATTACCTTGGGTTATGCAAAGCCTTTTTGGGTTGAATACCAAAGTAGAAGCAACAAAGAAAAATATGTTGGACTTTATCAAAATTAAAAACTGTTGTGTGTTCAGAGGATACCTTGAAGAAAGTGAAAAGAGAACTCACAGAGTGGAATAAAATATTTGCAAATCACATTTCTTATACAGAACTTGTATCTAGAAGATATGAGGAACTTTCTAAACTCAACAATGAAAAATACTCCAAATAACAATTAGAAAATGGGCAATGGATTTAAAATAGACATTTCTCCAAATATGACATGTAAATGGACAATAAGCACATGAAAAGGTGCTCGAGGTCATTAGCTGCAAGGGAAATGCAAAGCAAAACCACAAAGGGATGCCATTTGATAAAACTTTATGAATTAAGGAAAAAAGACAGCATTTTGGAAGATTATGAAAAAAAACAACAAAACAAAACAGTTTGAGGATTGGGTTGGCATTTTCAGTGCTTTGAAAACAGACACTGGAGTGGCCCATCAAAGCAATTTATTATCATGGAGGTGATATGTAAATTGGCCAGTTGGTTGCTTAGAGATTTCCTCCAAGTTTCTGAAAGCAGACTCATAATGTAAAACCACATCCAGCCATCAATGGGGACGTAGAGACACTTTCCTCTGTCTCTTTTGCTCTTTCATCCTTTGGCATGAGATAATGAATAAACCAGGAAAGCATATGTTCTTTGCAAACCCAGGGTAATTTTTATCCATGTTAACATGCTTGGCCTTTGGCATGGATAAGCATTTTAGCACATTCAGCAAGTCCTTGTTTTATACAGAAATGACCTCTCACAGTCCTTGGTGGCTACTCTATTCTCAAAGGGCAAGAGGAGCTCGTTTGGTCAGAACAAACCAGCTGCTGGTGGGAAAGAAGTCACCTCTCTGGTCTGTCAACCTGTTGTAATTGTAGCTTCTCCAGAAAAAAAAACACACACCGCACAACAAAGTGATAATTCAAAGCCAAAAGCATCCTCTGTTTGCACAGAACCTGATTACATGGTGATGGTGAGAATGATGTTGGGTGGAGAGACTGAAAATACTTAGTGGTAAATACTAGTAATTAACTCTAATTTTTTTAAAAAGTGGGATTGAGGTGGGGTAAGGAGATATAAATGAAGAAAAATGTAGACAATAAAAAACTCAAATAATTGAAAAAGACTCCAAACATCCACATATCATATTTTGTCAACTTTTGGCTCGCTTCAGTCTACCCAAAAGATACAAGGGCAGCAAAAGTGACCACTTTGAGGATATGACTCCTTTTATTCAGTGGTTGATACAGTGACCAGAAACTTATTACCAAAAGGCAGGACTAACTACATAATTTGTTTGGTCCAGAGCAAATTGAAAAAGCAGGGCCTTTGCTAAAAAATTATTAAGAATTTCAAGATGGTACTAGCAACGCTCTAATCCATATACAGAGCCCTGTAGAGCGTGGCGCCCTGTGTGACTGCACAGGTAGCAGCCCATGAAACCATCGGCTCTGCCCAAAGGTCAGAAACAAGGGAAGCAGAGGCTGCCTAACCCATACGCGGATCTGTTGTCTTCTGGCTGGTTTAACTTCTCTTGGTAGAATGCACACATTTACAGACTCTATAGCAGTCTTAAAAATCAGGTTTCAAATTCTTCTCTGAGTCACCACATTGAAATCTGAAAGACATCATATGACAGCTTCCAACACTAAAGCAAATTACCTTCACCAAGAGCAGCCTTGAGCCCTTGGAATTAATGATCATGACCAAGGTGGTTATTAGTGGATGGTTATGAGGCAACACGTTAGTAAACTAATCAGTGTTCCTGTGCAAATATTTAAAATACTTCCGAGATTACTTGAACTTTAACACTGAGCTAGCCAAACACATTTGTAAACTGAACCCAAGGTTCTAATAAGTTTCTGGCTTTTGGATGACCTTCAATGTGTGGGACATTTTTAAAAAGATTAGCACTCAAGTGGAAACAGACTGACATTTTCAATGTAAACATGAAACCTGAACTTTTTTATACAAAACAAGATGCATGTATCTTTCTCATTCAGGTCTATGTGTAAATATAGTCGATCAAAATATTTTGGGCAAGGACACCATCACTGAAAGATATTGAATAAATCAAATATAAATGAAGCTTTAAAAGCTTGAGAAAAACATTCAACCAGGTGGTGAAAGAGTTCAAGGTAGGCTGGCAATAGCATATGTGAAACAAAAGAAACCAAAACAAAACATAAAAACAACAACACTGTTCAAAGAAGCCAACACCTCTTGACAAGGAACAGGCTTTAGGGCCAGTTCGAATCCCAGCTTCAAATATATTTTCTTTTGTGAGCAATGGCTAATTCATCTGAAACATGGAGTTGATACTAAAGCCAAGCAGTCAGACTGGGTGCTTTCTAGATGTCTCAGTGATCTCTCAAATCTATGAGTCATACACCTTTAATTATATCTTATTGAGTTGCCCCTCAGAATTTTCACTGGGGAGGGGAGTAAAAGTAATTTTGCATGTCCAATGCTTTCCATAACTTTATGGTCTATGGGAAGCAACAAGGAAAAACAAAATATGCTCTGGCGTGGACAAATATTGGCATAATTACAGGTCTGCTGTTTTGAAAATGAGGGCCGGATGAAAATGGTACAGAGACATGAGTAACCCCAAAGTGTCTGAGGCTACAGCACTTACATCTCATTAACCACCAATTACTGCATTCATAATTTAACACAAAAAGGAAAAATACAAATGAGTTTTTTTAAAAATCCCTTTTATCTAGAAGTCAGTTTATCCTTGGCTTCTAAAGACAGGATTAATGCAATAGGTTGAGAAACGGAGTAGACTGAGCAATAAAAACTTTTTGATAACATGTGAGGCTATAAAAATGGCTTGGCTGAATCTCTTAGCCAAAGATAAATAATACCCTGTAGGAGAAAAAGAAAAAACATTTTCTGGATCACCAGGTCTGGTATGTTTTCAAAGACCTTGCTTTCATTGAAAATGTAACGCATTCATTTCAAGAGACATTTTTGCAATTCATGATTTCCCAACACTTTCACATCCGAAATCTTGTCTCTGTTCTGGCAAGATCGTGGTCAAGACTTTTGTCAAAAGATGGAACGAAAAATGATCCTTAGTTATTTATTTTTGTAATTTCATTACTATTACTACTATTTCTATTCATATTACCACTACCACTAGTAATGCTGTTACAACTACTGCATCTGTAACTGCATTTATTTTTAATTTGTATTTTTTAGAGAAAGACAGAGGAAGGGAGAGAAACATTTATTTGTTGTTCCACTTAGTTGTGCATTCATTGGTTGCTTCTTGTATGTGTCCTGAGCAGAGATCGAACCTACATCCTTGGCGTATCAGGACCATGCTCTAGCCAACTGAGCTACCCGGCCAGAACCCATATCTACATTTCTAAATGGATGTCTGATAAGAGTTCTAGTGAACACCATTTTATTGCTCGCTCCTTGAGTCCCTGGCTGGCTCTCTCTGGTGACTCTCCTGGCTCTATCTCAGTTTAGTATATAGGCCTGGCTCTCTCTGGTGACTCTCTTGGCTCTATCTCAGTTTAGTATATAGGCCAGCAGCTCAATATCACTTAGAAGCTAATTACAGATGCGAATTCCAGGCTTCACCCAGACCTACAAAATCTGAAGCTCTAGGGTTGGAGGCCAGGAACATGTGTTTTCACAAGCTCACCCCAACATTCTGATGTTCAACTTTGCAAAGCTTTGCTCAACAGAGGAAGTGACCAAGGCACCAAGAAACAGAGGAAGCAGGGGTGGGAGAGAACTGAGGATGAACACCTGGAGTCACCACCTGCACGCTTGACCTTGCCTGCTAAAGGGCAGGCTGCCAATGCCACAGAAAGAAAGTCTGGGGCAGGTTTTCAGGAAAGGGAGCTTCTTCCCACCCCAGGATGCGGCTATCAGCTCCTGCCTTCAGCTTCAGGCCTTCACGAGGAAAGGCACCACCAGAACTCTCCCCTCACCACTGCATACCTTTTTGCCTGCTGAATATTGAAAATGACAAGGCTCCTTATTTTTCTCATCAATGTAGGCATGTCAGATCAAATTAGCTACTGTTTCTAAATTAGTATTTCTTAAAGTCTGAGGTCTATGCATTTCAGGGTCTTGTTGATGCCCAGTCCCATCAAATCAAAATCTCTGGGGTTGCAATAAACTCTCAACTGACTTCCATGCAGTGTCAAATATGGAAAATGTGGTTTTACTTTTTGGCCCGACCTGAAAGTTTGTGATGAGGTTTCAGAATATAAATTCTCACTGTCTGCTCTCCCTCCCTCCCTTCTTTTTTTTCTTCTTCTTTTTTTCTTTTCTTTTCTTTTCTTTTCTTTTCTTTTCTTTTCTTTTCTTTTCTTTTCTTTTCTTTTCTTTTCTTTTCTTTTCTTTTCTTTTCTTTTCTTTTCTTTTCTTTTCTTTTCTTTTCTTTTCTTTTCTTTTCTTTTCTTTTCTTTTCTTTTCTTCCTTCCTTCCTTCCTTCCTTCCTTCCTTCCTTCCTCTTCCCTCCTTCCCTCCCTGCCACTCTCTCTCCATGCCTCCCTCCCTTTCTTTCTGTAATAACATGTTTCCTCAAACACATAAGAAAATGAAAAGAACTCAAAGAAAAAAAGATTACTTGTATTCCTATCACCCACTTAGATGAATATTCTATATAATAAAAGGCTAATAGGCAAATGGTCCCTTCAGGAGTTCGAACACCCAGGAGTTCGATCAACTGGGAGTTTGACCACTCGCTATGATGTGCGCTGACCACCAGGGGGCAGAACGGAACGAAGGAATGAAGGAAGGTCCTGGCTGGCAGCCAGCAGCCGGGGGAAGGAAGGCCCCGATAGGCCCTGATCTCCAGCCAGGCCTAGAGACCCTACCCATGCATAAATTTCATGCACCAGGCCTCTAGTAATTATATAAAACTAGAGGCCTGGTGCATAAAATTCGTGCACTGGGTAGGAGGGTCCCTCAGCCTGGCCTGCACCCTCTTGCAGTCCGGGACCCCTCGGGGGATGTCTGCCTGCTGGCTTAGGCCTGCTCCCTGCAGGGATAGGGCCAAAGCCGGCGGTCAGACATCTCACAGTCCGGGAGCCCTCGCTCCTTATCATGTGCCTGCTCACTGCTCCTTATCGCTCAGCTTGCTGCTCCTTAGCGCTGCCATGGAGGTGGGAGAGGCTCCTGCCACTGCTGCTGCGCTCGCCAGCTGTGAGCCCAGCTTCCAAGGGGCAGCTCCTGTGTTGAGCGTCTGCCCCCTGGTGGTCAGTGCACATCATAGCAACCGACCATTCTGGTCGTTCTGCTGTAATGGACTCTTAGGCTTTTATTATATAGATAACATGTTGATTAGATAAAATTGGGATATAAAATGACTACATAATAGTCCATCAAAAGATATCATAATATATTTTATTAATCACCTATTATTAAATATCTAGAAGCTGTTGTTCAGATTTTCTGCTTTAGACATAATATTACAGTAAGCAATTAAAAAAAAAATCTTTGTACTCATTCCTGATGGCTAAATGACCTTTATGGTCAATTCTGGGAATTGAAATTTCTGGTTCAAAATTTATGCCTTCTTTTGAAGTGTTTGACACACATTGCCAAACTGCTCACAAAAGGAGAATACCAGTTAAGAAGATATTAGGTTGTAAATTGGTAAAACCATGTTGGCAATATAGGTATGGAAAAATGACTATATACATGCCTTTAGACCGGGGACGTCCACTTCATGATATCCAACCTAGAGTGACTCTTGTCTAAGGAAATATTCACAATAGTAAAAAGTTGGAAATAATCTAAATATCCATCATGTAGGAATAAAGAAATGAATATAACAGCATTTAAAATATATGAACTAGATCTATACGTATCAACATAGATCTATCTCAAAAACATCATGGCATAGTGTTGAATAAAGTAATCTTGGTAAAAGCATACATACAGAATGGAATTATTTATATAATGTTTAAAAAACCATAAAATATGCTGTTGTGTTTCCAAATTCCGGAAGTACAAAACCATGTACAGAAAGGATATACTAACTTTAATATAGTGGTTAATCTCTGGAAAAAGGCACTGAAGGAGAGGAGTAGGGGTTTTAGCTAGATTCATAATGTTTTATCGTTAAATAATTTTCCAGCAAACAGGATAAAATGTTCACATCGTCAACTCTGGAATACAGTTCTCATAATGTGCCGCAGAACCTCTGGGAGACCCCGAGTCTCCTGCAGAACGTCCATGAGGTCAAAATAATTGGCATAATAACATTAAGACATTATTTGTCTTTTCCACTATATTGACATTACCCCTGATGGTGCAAAATCAATGGAGGGTAAAACCGTGGTGACTTAGCACAAATCAAGGCAGTAGTTCCCACTGTATGAGTCATCACTCTATTCTTCACACCGTGCACTGGCAGTAAAACAAATCAAAACGAAACAAGCCAGTTTGATTCAAGAATATCCTTGATGAAGCAATAAAATTATTTCAATTAAATCTCAACACTTGAGCACTTTAAAAACTATTCTGAGTAACCAAATAGCCAAAGTGTTGCAAGTTGAAGTATGATGATTGTCTTGAGGAAAAGCATTTGTGTGACTGAATTGTGAACTGAACTACCTGCGTGCTTCATTGGACATTATTTTTCTTGAAAGAACGAATAAGAGACAAATTATGCTTAGTCATACTTGAGCATTTGGCCACCTTTTTCTCAAATGTGATGGGTCTGTCACTTCAAAAGAAAACAACCGACAGTATGTGTTGTCAAGCCACAAAAGGGGGTACATAAAATTAAGATCATAAGGATGAGAGATGGTATAAATTCACTCCACTAAATAATCTAGAGAAATATCATAATCATGCAGTTAAAAATAGCAACAGCAACTAAAGTCAGATTTAGATTTTATTTTTTTGTTAAATGGGGGCAATCTGAAATGCCCCCATCCCTTCAAATAATAACTTGTAGATAAAAGAATAAGGTTCTTCTACAAGCAATGAGCTAATTAAGTTAACTCTTCTCCTAGGTCTATGGGAATAGCTACTGGATTGAGAACAACTATGGTGCTTAATCCATGATATTAACACATCCGAAGAAAGAAAGGTCAGCACCTGGAGCACGGCCACCCTAGATAAATTGAGCTCAGAGAAAATAAACTTTGGCAGAGGGTGCCAGGTACTGTCTTTAGGAAGAAGACATAGAACCCAAGAGCTCTAATCAACTAGTTACGAAAACTGTGTTGTCCAGTGGTGGCGTAGATATTTTCTCAGCCCTCACCGTGCCCTGGAGAAATGTCCCTCAAAACTATGACCCTTTGCGGATTCCAACATTCTGCATATGAATTCAGCAATCTCTACTGATTTTGGAAAAGTTTTCAGGAGGTGCCTGGATCTGCAGATTACAATTTTTTTCTGCTAGAAAACATCACATCACGCCTATGTTTTCATGCAAGAGCCAGTTCCATGGGTATCACCAAAGCATCTGTATGTAATACTGGACCCACCATCTAAACTGTATTTCTTTCTTTCTAATGTGAAATGCTATTGAGTTAGCGTGGCATTGTTAGAAGGATAACTTAAAATATATTCTAATTTATAAAAGAATAAAGTAATTTGCTCTGAACATTAGAAACAAATCACATACAACATACCTCACTGCTTATGGCAATTTATCCATGTGGGTCCTGACCCTTTTACTGGGTAGTTGAGAACTGTTGGCCTGGATAATTCCAACAGCACTTCAATTCCATGAATCTATAGGCTATTTCATTTAGCCATAACTTTCTAGTATGGTATAAGAGGATTTCTTCAAGGAGTTACCATTTGGTCCCAATTTACTTTTCCCAGTCATTACCTTTTGCCCATTGGACAAAGGTATTAAAAGGATTCTGAAAGAATTCTAATTCTTATTCTTGGTCAAATTTGCCAGTTATGGACAACTATTCTATCTTTGTCTCTCATAAGGGAACTTGTGGATAACAATATATTAAAAATATTTTGAACTATACACAAGTTATTTGTGTTGGTAAGGTCCATCTTTAAAGTTATGCCTTTTTTTACATGATTAAAAATGTCATCTTAAGAAAGTACAGATAGGAAGAAATTATTCAAATGAATACAGTAAATATTATTCTGTTAAGTTGAACTATAAATCTGATTTTTTAAATGAGGGGTAGATATACTTTGACTTATAAGACAGAAACATCAACTTTTAGCAATTTTATCTAACATGTCTCAACCATTAAATGTTCATTAGTCTATTTTCTCTTGCAGAATATAAATGTATCTATCAATTTACCAATACAAGTAAGTCACACTGAAACATATTGGTTTTATTTTTCCCTTAGTTATTCAAACATAAGGCTTCTGAGAAGGGAATGACATTTGTTTTATGATTTCCTGTCATTTGGCTTCTCCTCCTGCATCAGACTGAATGACACAATATTGTACCATTCTGCTGTTGTGATCACACCAAATTTTGACATATGCTTAGTGTTTGGCCTTAAGCACCACTGTGTTACCAGGTTTACACTGGGATCCAAACTTGAGTGCATGTGTGAGCACATACATGCGTGAGCATGTGTGTGAGTTTGTATGCAATCACATTTGGACATTTTGTTTTTTTGCTAACAGAAACCCAAGCATATGTTTGAGATCAAGTTTCTCTTTTCTTTTGACACATTTTCTGTGATCAGATTCATTAAGAAATACAACAGCATTAAAAATTAGGAGGGGTGTATTTGTAAACATCAACTGTGGTTATGGCAAAAACCTTTACAGCAACTAAAATGTGTCTTCTGGAGCCATAATCCAGCCTATAAGACACATTTTATTTACTTTATAGCACAGTTCAAATCACTACAGAAGAAAGAAAACCTTTTCTATCAAGCAAATAAAGATGGTGAAATAACATGGCTTATTTGAACACTAAACTATCCTCTATAAAAATGTCAACCTAACTGGATTACTTCCATCTATGCTGCAAAAAATAGAATCAGCAAAATGAGACTTTGATGCTAGCAGTTGAAAAAAAATTTTTTGTATTTCATTCTTGTGGTTTATGAGGTTACTAAAACCTTCCACGTAATTATGGTTTAACACTGTCTACCATTTTTTAAATTTATAGTCTTCTAAAGGAAGTGGTGTAAATTGTATTCTTTAAAACATCATTGAACATATTTTAAGTACCCAAAATGTCACAGGGAATGAAATATGATTACTCAAAACATGAACAAGTCTCTAGCTACAAATTTAATACCCATGAAAGCAGACTGATGAAGGCTCAATACTAAGTTAAATTTGCACAGACAGGATACATTCTGTAGGAATTCAGGTTTGGGTGACATAAAAGGTATTTGGGTATCATTTTAATTTATTTGTTTTAAATTAAGTGTGATAGAAATAAAATCATAGTTATTCTTGGAAATAAAAAAATAACACAGCTCTGTGTGTGCTAATGACTTCTGGGAGGCAGTATAGTGTAGCAACTAAGCGAATGGACTCTGGATTCATACAGACCAAATTCAGGTTCTGGCTTTGTCCTGTGTTAGTGTGAGCTGTATGATCCTGGGCAATTGACTAACATTTACCCCACAGTTCCTTGAGCTGTACAATGAGAATAATAATATCTCGTGTATAACATAGGCCATGGTAAAAAAATTTAAATGAAATAATCCATGAAAGCACTTTGCACAATGCCTGACAATAAAATATTAGAAACCTTGAAAGGGGAGAATATCATGCATTTTGAAGTAAGAGATCCTGAATCATCACTAATGGTAACTGAAAAGCAGTTGAGAGAATGTGGTACCCATCTAGATGCAACTGGTGAAATCAATTAGAAACACACATATGTTTCTGATTTCATTGGTTAAAAAGCAATCCATGGAAACTTCTATAGATATTCTTGTACTCAAGGCTCAATTTGTTTGGCTTGTCCACTATTATTCATCTGAGACTCATTATGTTTAGTAAACCTTTGATAAAGTGAAGTAAATATCAATTTCTCCATAGGATGCTAAAACTGACTGCATTTTGATGAATGCATTTTGAATGGAAGAACTTGAAAGTGAATATTTGTTCATCACCAGAATATCTACACATATTGTTGAAAATTCCTCTGGGCCTCTTGATAAGCCAGAAGAAAGAGTTAGGCAGCAATGAGAAAGGAAATCCATTAAGTAAATGATATTAAGCTCTATAAGCTCCCTACTGGGGAAATGTGGCTTGGGATTGGATGAGTAAGATCAGAATTCAAAGACCAGAGGAAAATGAAAAGAAACATATCTTAATGCTGGAACTGAGACTATAAACCTAACTGGCAAAACTTCACCTGCATCTATTACTATATAGGCAGTTTAGTGGGAACAATGCAAATATTCCAAAAGAAGAATTGAATCTAATCTTTGGAACAAAGGGCAGATGCAGGGGTCCATGCTTCTATGAAGGTTGCATTTTATATAACACACAATTTATGTTAGGGAAATTGGTGCTAGAGATCCTTGTTAAGATCCCTTTGCCAAACAAAGCCACATTAAATGAAAGTAAAATTAAACCCCCATTTCAATACTTATAAAAGTCTTCCCATTCCAATAAAAAATTGCCTGAGTTAGCCATTATATGTACTTAGTGGCAGGCAAATTTAGGTTTTGTAATGACCCACCCTTCTAAGTGAATAATTAGACAATAATTTCATGAGTGGATAAAATGTACTTATTTGAAATATAGGGTCAAAATTGTGAATACTAAAACAGAAATAAAAAAATTGTTTACATGCTTTTGAAAACTGCAGTTTTTCTTGTTTTGTTAATTCCAAAACATTAAAATAAGAAAGTCTTTGCCTTAATGATCTACATTCCTATAAAGGCAGCTCTGATTTAGAGAGTTCGCTTCATTTTGTGTTTTTTTTTGCAGTGAACTGGTGTAGGAATATAACACAGAGGGCCCATCATCATCAATGAACTTGTCCAGGCTAAATGGGCCTGGGGGTGCTGAGTCAGCAACATTGTCTGTTCTCATCTTCCTTTGGCCATTGGCTGAGAGGGTGGCAGGGGTTAGAAGTTCAGTCTGCTGCTGCTGTGAAGCTGGTGTTTCTTCTGTGAAGCTAATTGGAACTGCAACATTGGCCTCATTATCATGTTCCAAAACCCCTCTGAACTAACTAGCTCAGACAGCCTTGGTTATATGCTAAAATCAAAGGCAGATGATTGAAAGAATGATGGACATAGAGGTTGGGTCATTTTGTAAATATCAAAGAATATAAGATCAGGACATGATTCATTTACAGATACCAATTTGGTTATCAAATTGATGACTTTTCAAATTTACCATCAAAATAGTGTAACTGGGGAGAAATGAGCCAAAACAGATCTCTGAGATGTTTTACTTCAAGCAACCATAATGTTTTTCTCCTTGCTGTGGTCATGTTTAAATCACATGGCCAAGCAAAATGCTCTGGGGTTGATTTTTTCAAGCCCAAGGACAATGAACCATTGTGCAATTAATTGGATTGCTCTTGATTCCACCTGATTGTGTTGCGAAGATTACAGTCATGGTTCCTGGCACCATCATTTCTTTGAATGACCTGGGCAGTGTCTTAACTGTTCTTCCTCTTTCCTACCACATCCCTTTCCATTCTGTAGTCAGTGTTCATCCATGCAGAATCATGCCTTTGTCTCTTGCCCTTCAATGACTCTCCATAACCCTTTAGATAATGTTCTTGTTCTCAACAAGGCTCACACGGCCTAGGGTTATCTTTCTCCTGCTGACCTCTCAGCATCATCTTGCACCACTCTTTCCCTTTCTCTCTATGCTCTTGCTCCACTAGCATTTCAGGTCTCTGAGTTCCTTTGGTTTCTCCCATCTGAGTAACGTCATACCTTCCTTGCTTCATACCATTAATCCTTCCCTCTTCACTGCTTCTTACTGACCAATTCCTTTTAATTTAAGCTCAACTATACAGGAAAGTCTGCTGTGACATCCCTTTGCTATACTCTTCCATAATAGTTTTGCTAAAATACAGTAAATTGATCAATGGGTCTTCCTAGTTGGTGAGCAATCTGAGAGCAGTATTCCCAAAAAGAGGGCTGTTCCAGATTCCCTGACAAAAGTACCATGGTAGAGCAGAAAGAATATCAAATCACTAGGACACCCACCTACTGGTGTGTAGTGTTGGACAAGTAATTTCTTTCTGGTTTTACAATAAATACTTATAAAATGGGCCTAAATTATCTCCTAGGTCTCCTCTAGATCTAAAATGTAATTGGGTGAGATTGAGGTCACATCCCAAATCAGTTAGAGTGATTTCCTGAGCAAATTAGTGCCCCCTAATGTTTTGATTGCAGTGAGCAAATAACTTGGCAGTAAGAAAAGCTAGAACAAGATCACCAACAACAATATGTATTAGCTACACTTCAAAAAGGAAGTCATTTTAGCTTTGACACCTCTCCATTGGAAGCCACCAAGTGCTTATTATATGCCGGCTCGTCATACTTGTTTTCCTTGTTAAGTCTTATTGCCACTTGGGCCACTGGTTGTATTGGTTTTATCATTATCCAGTTTCACAAATGAGAAAACAGGAATCTAGAGGAATTAAGTAACTTAGTCATAATCATAGGACTGGTTATGTGGCAGAGTCAGACTCAAATTCTGGTTGCCTATGTCCTTTTGACAATACTGTTCTGCTGTCATCTGACTGTCTGTGTTGGAGTCATTTTTCCAAAAACTTTCTAAAAATTTGTCCTATTCTTTGTCCTTTTTTTCTTTACTCTCATCCATCAACTTACTGTTATTTAATTTTCTCCAAAGTTGGCCATTGCTTAGATTCCACCCTTCAATCTTTGTTGTGGTCTTCTGCAACCCTCCCTATTCTCCTTCCATTATTTGCACATTTATGTGTAAAGATATACACACATTTCAAAGGGATAAGATTAATATATATTTGTATCCACTAGTGCACAGATTTGTATCCCTGGTGCACAGATTCGTGCACATTGAAAGGAAATTAATTAGAAGGTGGCCGGCAGGGTAGGACTGGGCGAGACAGGCTGGACACACCCTGGAGCCAACCTTCCAAGGTCCCTCCCCAGCTGGCCAGCCGCACCTGGGGCGGCACTGCGGCTAGAAGGGCGTCTGCGGAGTGAGCGGGATCCCTCCGGCAGCTGGGGTCCCTCGGCCTGGCCTGCAGGGATCAGGCTGAAACTGTCTCTCTGACATCCCCCGAGGGGTCCTGGATTTTGAGAGGGAGGTTCTCGGGTGATGCACCCCGGAATCGGGCTTCCTCCTCTCTGGTTCCAGGGTGCATCATCCGAGAACTGCTCCTGTGTTGAGTATCTGCCCCCTGGTGGTCAGTGCACGTCATAGCTACTGAATGGAGCATCTGCCCCCTGTTGGTCACAGTACCAGTTGGGTGGTCAGATGATCGCTTAGCCTTTTATATAGTATATAGATAGCCTCATTGAGCATTACTTGGTTGAGTAAGCTACAACTATGAGATTTTAAAAAAATAATTTATTTGCCCATAAGTTATTTTTATTTAGATCCTCCACACCTACCACTGAAAATTTTAGTTAATCAAACTGGATTTTTAACCCTGTACTGAATCCCAGCACCATTTGCAAAGTGACTTCTTAGTTGAGATTATGATGTACTAAATAAAAATATTGTCAGTTTTAAAAATATAATTTTTCTTAACCAATTTTATAAGGCAATGACTCTTCAACTTCAACATACACACATCACTGAGGACACTTATGAAAAATGTTGATTTTTGTGTATCATCATCCAAAGAGTTTGATTTAGTATGTCTAAAATAGGGTCCAGGAATCTTTAGTTTAAACAAGCTCACTATGTGATTCTGATACAAATATTTTATGACCCACACATTGAGAAATCAAGAGAAAAATCCATGTTTTTCACGTAGGCCAATGCCCTAAATTTTCTAGACTTGTAGACAACTTCTGGGACCACAGTTTCCTCATAGTTACAACAAATTTAACACCAACAGAAATAGCTGTTTAGTCATCCAACAAATATTTCTGAAAAGTTTACATTGAGATAGGATGACAAATATCTAATAGATGCAATATGAGCCACATCTTTCATCCCCTATACCTCCAGTACCCATGGCAGCCATAATTTATCAATCATGGCATTCTTGTCAGTTGAATCTGGATCTATACCTTTGAAACCACTCACAATCAATCCTAGAGCAATAGCTAGGACAGGGCCATTGCTCCTTGCCCATAGGACAATGAAATAGAAAGAAAGAAAGAAAGAAAAAGACTTAAATCATGATTGCGAGATACCAGGCAAATTTAGAGCTCCTTCCTTCTTCCTCAACAAGCATCACATATCACCTCTCCCAGCTTGCTGGCAGGCTCATTGCTATCCCAGGCAAGCAACACTGGCTACTAGTGGCAGACAGAACCAAAGGCCCACAGATAGGGAGAGGAAGCCAACCCACTCAAGAAACCTTCAATGTACTAGAATATAGGACCCGTTCTTCTTTTTCCTTCTCTCTCTTGCCTAAGGATGGACGCCCTCTCAATATTAAGCCAATTTGGGCTTCCTTCCCTAGATGCAGAAAAAAAAATTCTACTTAGGGTTCTAATTGTGATGAAACCTTTTTTTTTTTAATTTACCATAGTTGTAGGATCCTCCTTTTTTCAATTTATAGTTGAGACTCAGAGAAGTCAAATGACTTAGCCAAGGTCATTTAAAGTTAACAGTAGATTTCAGGTGTCCGGACTCCTAGTTTATTGCTGTTCATAGATTTAAGAACCTTGATGCACTTAGCTTATAAAAATTACATGGCACAGTCTAGTAATTTTGATATCATATCTTGATCATATTTACATGTCACTGCTTCTATCTTTGGAGAATCTTTCATTAGGTCAGGCTTAATGGAGAAAAATTTAATAAGCTTTGCAGACAGCAACTCTACTTTATTGTAAACCATACACCTTTAATCTTAGTTTAATCTATTTCCACAGAGGTGGAAAGATCACTTCATAATAGTGCACCAATGAAGAGTAGGTTTTGTTTTGTTTTGTTTTTGTTTTGTTTGTTTTTTTAATCTCAGCCATGGAGCAGCCTGGAGGGGTTAAAAGAATAAGAGCATTGAAGCCAGACACACTTGGCCTTAAATCTCAGCTCCACCTCTTCCTAGTCATGTAACGTTATGCAAATCACTTAACTGCTCAGAGAATCTGTTTCCTTATCTATAAAATGATGAACTTATTTACCTCATACATTTGCTCTGGAGGTGACATTAATTCATGGGAATAAAAATGACATGGGTATATACCTGGTTTATAACAGGTCCTCAGAGAATGTTAGCTGCCTCTCCCTTTTTCCTTTACTTTACACATGTTCCCTTGTAGAAGTAAGATGGGCTATTCTCTTTCATTTTTTCTCTCACCTTCATGTCTCCCAGGACTGGCTGTATTTGTGAGGTCCAGTGGAAAATTAAAATGAGGGCCACTTGTTCAAAAGTTATTAGGAATTTTGAAATGGCATCAGGAGAACAGTAAATTAAGTGTGGGCCCTTTTGAGCATGGGGCCCTGTGTGACTGCCCAGGTCACATACCCAGTTGCCCAGAATGAAAGCCTCATGTATTGTGATCATCTAACTTGGGATAGGATATGGATGTGATCTATGCAATAATTAGGGAAGAGCTGCCATTTTCCAGTTCTTTTGTAGACGTGGAGTTGTGAGCTGGAAGAAGCCCAGCCAGCCCTACACTGTCTGCTTGTGAACTTTATGTGAGAAACAAACTTCTCTTTACCTCACTGTTACATTTCTGACAATTTTTAAAAATGACAAAACAGGAGGGGAAAGAGGGATGTGTATGAATTTCCTTTTCTTTTAGCTGCTGCTGGAGATTTTTCACATCCCTGGCGTCCACAGAACTTACTTTTGGGACATGACCATATTGGTAGGTCCTACTTTGAAGAGTTAGGGGTTCACATCTCAACCTTCTCCATAATCCAACAATGAAGAGGTGATCTAGAAGACAATCTCCAAAGGTAGCCATCATCAGCTTCTTCCTTCCTTATATGCACATCACCCTTCCACTCCCCTTAGAAGAGGCAGAGTCAATTTCTCCTCCCTTTTTGGGGTAGCCTTGTAACTTGCTCTGACCAATAGAATGTGGAAGAAGTGATGTGCTGTGTCCTGGCACTTGTCAGCCCAAGACTTCAAAGGATTGGTAGCTTTTCCCTCTTTCCTCTTGGCAACCAGGTTCTATGTGAGAAGTCTGGCTGCCCTCAAACCACCACATTGTGAGAAAGTGAAAATTCAGCTACGAGGTGAGGACGTGTGAGGAATACTGGGTCATCTGACAGCTGAATGAAACTGTCTTAGAGCTTCCAGCCCTGCCCAGCCACAGATGAATCAGGCTGAATGCATGACCTCCAACCAACACCAAATGGAGCAACCAACACCAGCCAACCCTACCTGAAGTCCTCACCCATAGAATTGTGAGAAATAGTAAATCATAGTTATTAAAAGCCACTAAGTTGTAGGGTAGTTTGCTATATAATTAGAAATAACTGAAATACTTTGGGAAGTGGGAAATCTATAGTAGAAAGGAGAACATTTATGAGGTACAGAAAGAGAGGATTGAGGAGAATAACCCACTAGGCTCCTGTTTCACCTGGCTCTTGCTGCTTCATCTTTTGAATTTTTTTTACAAAGGGGTCCTAACGACTACTATTTCCATAGGCGAGTGAATTCTGCTTTCCCAAGAATTAATCTGCAAACTAATTAATCTTGGAACAAACTTGTTTAGAAGTTGGCAACTTATTCAATGCACTGCAGCACTCATTCCTGACCTCCATGTGACATAAGCATCAATGTTCCTTTATGTGTCAGACTATTGCTTTGTATATAAAGCAAACATGTAATACCAGGTTAGTCCTATGCAATTCTAAGGAGCTGAGTCATAAGTACTTTATAATTGTCTGTGACTATATTTAGTACAGTGTAACAAGTATGATTATGAGTACTTTTACATTAATCAACGCTTTTTATGACAAGCTGTTTTCTAAGTCTGGTTTCATTGTAAAAGAAAACAATGAATACCCAGGTCTATGACTTACTCAAAGAGAGCTTTTATTTACTTTAAAACCAAAGTTCTCAGGAGAAAATTCTCTGTGCCTTAGTTTCCTATCTAGAAGGCAGAAATGACCCCTATCTCATACGGTCACTGTGAGAAACAATTTGCATAGCGCTGAAGTACACAGATTTCTGTGTGGATCTGAATCCCTGCATTGCCCCTGAATAGCTATGGGACTCGGGCAAGTTCCTTTGGGATTCAGTTTCCCTATATGTAAAAATGAGGATAATAATATAATTTGTCTATTAGAGTGGTTATAAGGATGAAATGAGTAAAGATATATATATATATGAAATTTAGAATAGCCTGGCAGGGAATAAACACTATGTATCAACACCTTAATCCTTATGGTTAAATAAAGGAACTTGCACATTATGTGTTCTCTACATCAGTGGGGGCACCTATAACTGCTACAGAAGCCACCACAGTCCACAGGTGCACAGAGCTGGGCTGAGTATCTACTAACCGAGGAAGTACTCTGGAAATGAGTTTCTAAATAAGGGTCTGGCATCCACTTACTCTTTGATGGTTCACCTTTTTCTGCTAGATATGAAGTATAGGAAAACCAATTGCTTTTGGTTAGCGGAATTATCACTGTCAAAGCTGACCACGTGAATCAATCACTTTGCTTCCACCAGGAACTCACTTTCAGCAGAGAGACAAACCGAAAAAGTGTCATACCCAAGATGCTCTAAGTTGGGTCTGCCCCAAGTTTCCTCTCACAAAGCAGGGAACCGCACTGATTTTTAGATTCATTGTCTCTAGTCGGGTTAACTCCATTCTGTGTCCTCCGATGTATGCTCCGTACCAGCTAACAAGGAAATTTTTGGTCTGAACACTTCATTTGAATCATAATTAATACAGAAGATGATTAAAAGAAACTCTCAGCATTTTGGTCATTTTATCAGATAAAACAGCCGCTTTTGTCCCCATGATTTATACTGTGCAAAAGAAAATATACCCATATGGAGTTCGCTTGTGAATCAGAAACAAAGCCAATGCCCCAAATACAAATCAAAAACACTGCCTAGAACAACAGGCCTCAACTAATGAATTAAAATGATTGCTGGTTTCTTTAAAATATTAAGCCCATCGATGCTTGCCAAAAAACCCTTGGCTAGCTGAGGGATTCAAACTGCATTGTTCAGCTAGAGACTGAAATCTCTCCATTCATCATTGACATGTGAGAGACAAGACAAGGTTTTTGACAAAAAGGGGATGAGGCGCCAGATGGTTTCCATCTGTATCTCATTGATTGTACAATGAAAACCCACCTTCTCTAGTCAGAAGGCCACGCGATACGTGGAGAATGAATACCCAGTGTTTTTAAAGAACCATAATCGCCCCTTCCCAACTATAGATGTATAAATATTAATGAACACAATCTGGTTCTAAGCAAATTTAGCATGAACTTTTAGCAACCCTCCCTTGACAACTTCCTCCCTTTTTAACGAAATTAAGTTTCTGAGTTCGGGGATTAAAAATAGCAAATCCTGCAGTGAAGTTGGATCTGTGACTGAGGAAAACTCTCCCTTCCAGCCAGTAACCGGTTAACGCAGTTCACACCACTGCCTACTTTCTATAACCAAAAAAGGATCTCACTGTGAATGACTGTTTAGCAAGTGAATAGTGGCATAGAGAACCAATACAAATAAGTAGGAAATGGATTATTAATCTACCATTTATGCCATGCCTATTTCTAAAAGGACTTGAACAAATTTAGAGATTATTACCTGCAACACTAGGAGTTGTTAAACAACTTAATTTCTGCAAAACCCTGTACTACATCATATATTGAACCACTGGACCTTAGGAAAAGAAAAATTATTTTCTCTACCTATTTATCTATATTTCTCTATATCTTTCTCTCTCTCTCTCTCTCTCTCTCTCTCTCTCTACACACACACACACACACACACACACACACACACACACTTTCAACTTTCCTGCAAACTTGGAGAGTGTTGAGAATATTAAAATAGTTATAATTGCTAATATTCAAAAGAAAATATTAATTGCCTTTCTTGGATGTTTGAACTTGCATCATTAGTATTATAATATCTCTAAACAAGAAGACTTGGTTGGTTTTCTTCCTCCTTGACTCATTCCCAGAGGCTTTTATCAAAAATATGAGAAAGAGACTAAGGTTTGAAAAATTTCCATTAATTTCTTTCTTTGCTTCCTTCCCTTTCAGTTTAACAAAGAGGATTTGCATATTTTCCCTAGCTTCTGTGTCTTTAATCTGCTAGGGAAATTCGTTTTCCAAGAAGCATATTTAGTATTTCACCACTATTGTTTCCCTGTGAATCAAGTGGTCAGAATCTTTAAATGAAAATGTCATTATCAGCTCAAAGATTATATGAAAAATTAAATCCATATTCTCAACTTTAGTCCTTCATGTGACTGAAAGGAAATATTTTTCCTCACCCCCTTGTTTTCATTCTTAATAAATACATTTTTATTGAGTACCTACTATGGGCCTGTTTTTGGGTTACTGAAGATATTACTATTCCTTAGGCACAGATACTATTTTAGAGCCATCTTTCATATATTGTAAAGAATGTTTTTTATCAGATGGTAGCAGCTTCATGTATACTAAGTATGTCAAACTCAAGGCCGGCGGGCCACATGCCTCATTTAAATAAATAAATGAGGCATGCGGCCCGCCAGTCTTAAGTTTGACATGCTTGATGTACACAGTTCATGGGTGCCTCCATCTCCAGCAATCAAATTTATCTCTTAGCCCCCAATTCCCTTTTGGGAATAAGCTCTCAGCAGGATTACTTGCCAGTGTCACCAGTAATATTAATATTGGTGCTTGTTTAAGGTTCGGCTTCACCAGGTCTTAACAAGCTTTCTTTTACCTTTCCTAGCCCAATCTGGTTGACCCAATTTGGGTCAAGGATGAGCTGAAGCTTGCAAAGAAAATGCTGAGTATATCAAAATGAATTTTTAGTTCTATTCAGAGCAAGAAGAACAGGAAGAGCCAGGCCTATGGCTCAAGCCAGATGGTGCAATGCTAGCATAAGACAATTAGTGTAGGACAAACAGGAAGGAAAACAATCCTTCTCCTTGTTGCTTTTGTAATTTCCATCAAGAAGAATGTTCTTCAAATTGTAAAGGAGGGACCTTAATTGGTTAACTTTAGTCATAAACTGAAACAGTGAGGTTGAAAGTGAGCACTTACTAGTAGTTCTGCTTAAGTCAGGGGAATTAGATCTTCAGAAGTAATGTAGAGAAACAAACAAGCAAGCAACAAGGCAGCATTTTTTATATACGTATGAAAAAAATAAATTTTGTACTCACTATTAAAAGAGAGAGAGCTGAGGGCAGTGGGGGAGAAAGATAGGCATGGGAGATAATATCAAATCCATAATAACTACAATTCTAGAAGTTATACTTAAATACATGATCTATGAATACTATTGAAAGACAGTGATGAGGTAATGAATAATGGGTAGCATGAACTTGGGGAGGAGGCATGAACAATTATATATGTGATATGTGACATATAATATAACATATATTATGTTATTGTATTGTATGTTCATACACATCAAGGTATACCAATGACTTTACATGCTTATTTCAGCAAGTTGATCAATAAAATCTTGCAAGATACCCTGGAGTAAGATGGTAGAATAGATAAGGTGAATAACTGTTAATTAATTAGTCAATGTCAATTGAGAAGATGGTATGTAGAAATCTGCTATTGAACTCTGTCCTGTCAAAATTTTTACTGATTTGGATGAAGATAGAAAGGATTATCATCATAGTTGAACGGTTGTGGACAGCTGAGATAATGTAATCATATTTCAAAACTAACATGAACACTGGGTCAAAGTGAATCAGATAAAATTTAGAGAGCAAAAGGTAAAGTGCTGCATTTAACATAAAAAATTAATTAGGAAATATGGGGCGCAAGGTTAACCTGAGTGATAGCAGTTTAGAAAAAAAAATGTTAAATCAACTGAGTAATATGGTGGCAAATATAAAAAGTAAATTTAACAAGAACTTAGAGAAAGAGTAATAGAACATATTTTTGTCCCCTTCACTCCCAGCATCCATGGTGACCCTGGTGGTAATGAGAGATTTATAATACACTGGCATGTGCTCTGAGAGGAAATCACCATGGAGTCTATCAGGATGTTCCTAAAACACTAGCTGACTTTGGACATAAAGTGAACTATGGAATGAATGACGCAGAATCCTTAAAGGAAGGCAGAAGAATGGAAAATGAAAGAGGGAAAGGAAAGCAAACATGATGTATTGGCACAGAAATAGACAAACTCTAATGAAATAGAATTTAGTTTATGAAAATTTAGTTTATGAAAGCCTTGGCATTGATGACCAAAGGGGAAATAATGGACTACTTAAGAAATTATGCTAGTGTACAATTATGCTAGAGAGAAATGGGGGGTGGGGTGATAAGACTAGTATTTCACAAAAAGCAAGTATCAATGGTAAATAAACATAGGAAAACATACTCACCCTCATTGGAAATCAAGGCAATGCTTCTTTAGTCCATAATAAGAAACATGTTTAGATGGGTGAAATTTAAGGGCCTGACATTATCAAATGTCAAGGGTGGGAAGCAACAAGATCTCTAATACACTGCTGAAGGGAGTGTCAATTGGTTCCACCACTTTGAATTACATAGTGAAGAATATATTTTGTATTTATCCTCTGACCCAGCCATTCCACTCCTAGAGAACTCTTATTCACCTGCACAAAGAGACATGTGCAAGAAAATTCACAGCAGCATTGTTTGTAATAGCAAATCACTAGACATAAACTCTCTAAACAGGAAATAATCCACAAGTCTATCCATAGAATAGCAAATAAATAAAGTGGTATGTTCACACAATAGAATATATACCTGGGGTAAATGAACAAATTCTAGCTTTATATACCAGATTGATAAACTTTAGAAATACAAGTGTGAATAAAAAAGCAAGTTGCAAGAAATGCTACTATTTTTATAAAGCCCACTGACAAACAACATCTAAAAAATATAAACACACACAATGAAACTAAAAATATTGCAATAAAAAGTAAAATTCATAGCAGTATATCACAGTGGAGGAAGGTAGAAGCAGCAAGGAATACTATATATTCAATATCACCAGCAACTGTAATGTCCTGCTTCTTAAAATGGGCATTGGTTTAGTGGAAGATTTAATTCATTGTTAAATTTCATAGCCTACCTATATGTTATAACATGTAAATTTATTTATAAACTAGAGGCCCGATGCACGAAATTCATGCAAGAGTAGGCCTTTGCAGCCGTGGTGGTTGCCTGGATCCCTCCCTTGTAGCCGCAGGAGGCTTCATCCAGTCTAATTAGCATATTATGCTTTTATTATTATAGATAAAGTGAATTAAGGATAGAAGAGAGAGAGAGAGAGAGAGAGAGAGAGAGAGAGAGAGAGAGAGAGAAAGAGAGAGAAAGAGAGAGGACACCTCAAGAAAGGCAGGCCTTGTTAACCCCATCAAGGTTGCCTAGGTAGCACTGCATGAGATGAAAGTGTAAAGGAACGTTTTGCTTCTTTCTCTGGACCTCAAGTGGTTATCAGTGAAGATATAGGTTAAAAAAAATTTTTTTTCTGGAAATGGGCTGGTTTGTCCAGCTTGCCATTAATTCCATGTAAATAGGGCCAAGATTACAGAGATACACTTTCCAATTAAGGGCAGGGAACATCTCCACCATATTCAGTATTATTTAACTATTATGGTAATATCATGTTCAATCCTTAAAGCCATATTTTATGAGACATATTTGACAAACTAGAGAGTTTCTAGAGGAAGTTAATAGACATTAGGATGTCAAAAATCCATCTCATATAAAAATGTCTAACTGAATTTGAACGGGAGATATTCATCTGAGAAAAGAGAGAGGTTAGAAGAAATGTGATAGCTGACTTCAAAAATTAAAAAGAAATTCTGTGAAGTTTTAAAAATGTTAGCTTTATTCTGCATATAGAGTGGCCACCCACTAGCAAGTGATAGAAATGTATTGAAGCTGATTTAAGCTTTGAAAATTAAAATATCAGCTCACAGCAGCCAACAGGATGACTAACACTGGGTGGTGGCCTATTATAGTTGAAGTTTTACCTTTTTTATTCTTTTAATTATGTTGAAGAATGTTATCCTTTTTTAAAAGAAAAGGTTTAGAACCACCCTTTTCCTTATGATGGATTATATTTTATAACTCAGACCAATGGCTTAGTATATTTTTGGTCAAAAAATCTAATCATGCTATATCATAATTACCTTGAGGTCACTTATATCATTTATTTTTTATTCCTTCTCAGTTCCAGAGATAGTGGTAAAAAGAATGAATGACTCTGATCTTTGATACCATCTAACTTTATAGAAGTTATTTAATTTCTTTGAGCCTGAGTTTCCTCAGCTGTAGAACAGTATTTCTCTGTGGTAGGCTGAACAGTATCCCACCCTCAATGTGTCTATGTCCTAGTCCCTGGAACAGGTGAATGAATATATTACCTTATATGATAAAAGGGACTCTGCAAATATGATTAAGTTAAGACTTTCACCATGAGAAGATGATCCTGGATTATTTGGAGAGGCCAGTATAATCACAAAGCTCCTATAAGAAGGATGCAGGCCTGGCTGGTGTGGCTCAGTGGTTGAGCGCTGACCTATGAACCTGGATGCCACGGTTCGATTCCTGGTCAGGGCATGTGCCCGGGTTGCAGGCTCAGTCCCCATGGTGGGGCATGCAGGAGGCAGCTGATCCATGATTCTCTCTCATCACTGATGTTTCTACCTCTCTCTCCCTCTTCCATCCTTTCTGAAATCAATAAAAATATATTTAAAACATATTTTTTAAAAGGATGCAGGAGGAATCAGAGGCAGAGATGTTTAGGTGATGGTGGAAAGAGTTTGGAGTGATGAGCTTGGAAGACGGAGGAAGAAGCCATAAGCCACGGAAGTAGGCAACCACTAGAAACCGAATAAGGAAAGGAAATGGATCCTCCCTCTAGAGCAGTGGTTCCTTACATGGGGCACACACCCCACAGAGGGGCAATTTGATTGTTAAGGGGGGCAATTTGAGAATGAGTTATTAACAGTGAATTTTTCACATTTCTTATGGTTCTAGGGGCCTCATATAGAGTATATAAATATATATTATGACATTTATGCATCTCAGCTCTCTATTGTATGTTTTGAAACTTTATTTGCTATTTTTCATATCACTTTATCTTATTATTATTATTATTTTTAAACAATTTCTTAGTGATTTCTTCCTTAGTACTTCAACTGTCCTTTCGTTCTTTTATTTTTCTCTTCTATGGATGCCATGTTCTTTGGAAGCCTGTTTAGGCCAAGTTAATGGCCTTTTAGGCTTCTTCCACATGAATAGGAGTTCACTTTTTGAATAATAAGCATTAGATGTCATGGGGTGGGGATGGGCATCAGTATTTTAGAGATGCTTAGGTGGGGCATGGCCAAGAAAAGGTTGGAGAAAAGGTTGGGCACCACTGCTCTAGAGGCTCCAGAAGGAACCAGGCATATATATACTAGGACTAGTAGATCTTTCTACTTAATCCTGAGTTCTGACCTCTAAAACTGTAAGGTCATATATCTGTGTTATTTTAAGTCACTAAGCTTGTGGTAATTTGTTACAGCAGCACTAGAAAATGAATAGAAGCATCTCATAGGTTTAAGTGGGGGTTTTTTGGTGGGGATCAAATGAGACAACGCAGTAAAAAGTTCCTGGCTTCTATTACTGTTATCACCCACCTAATCTACACAAAACGAAGGCTCAAACACACAATTAGCTGTATTTGTGTGACCCTCAGTTATTTTCCCTCATAAGCTGTATTTAATGCCTTCATGTATATTAACGAGGCTGGGAAAGGACTCTCAATAGGAGTTAGGAGTTCATGGCCAATAACGGTGAGGGTCCTGATGGGTGTTTGACTTTTCAGGGCCCTATTCCTCAGCCATGATTAGAGGCTAAATCCTTATAAGCTCTAAAATTCAATGACTATATGCTTACTTGAGTTGTCCAATAAATGCTTTCTGAGTCCACCCTCTCTCCCTCTCCTATGTTTTAACCTGTAGCTAGTTTCCAAATTACCTAGTGCCAACTGCCCCTAGGTTATCTTTGCTTTGGGCACTGATTAACCAGACAGGCCTAATTCCATGATTAAAACAAAAAGGAAGATGAAAAGAGGATGAACACTTCTTAGCTTAAAATTATGTTTAAAAAAGGTATTCAATGTTGTACAAAGAATGTTTTTAGCAAAAATATCCTAGCTTTAAGAGTTCATATAGATCTCCCCTGGGTCCTTTTGTCTTTAATTCAAGGTGATCACTTTCAAGAACAGGGTTGGCTGGCCATCCTCGCCACGTGTTCTGTCCAGGTTCTTATCCCCCTAAGTGGCAGGATGTTTGACACATTTTCTTTGTTACCAAAGGTGTAGGTAACAGTACATGGGGATCAAAAATGACCAAAATAGGACCGAAACCAAAGCACTGTTGAACACAACCTTCCTTTCATATCTCATCATGGGGAGAAAGCCTGTGAAAAAGCTTTGCCATCTATAAATTATTCTGCAAATGTAAAGCATTCTTTTAAAAAAACAACACTCAATGTGTGAGTCAAAGTCATGCTATAGACTCAGGACTCGTACAACACTCAGCTGACAGAAGACAGAGGAACAGTTTCTTCAACATGAAAAAAATCCAGAAAACTTGGCAAGATAGTTTTGAGAAAAGAATAGATCTTTGACAGCTAGTGAAAATAAAAAGAAAATTTGGGGAAGAAAAAAATATGCATTGGCAGAAAAGCATTCTCTACGAATACTAAGACATTAGTTGGGGGGGATACTAAGACATAGTTGGGGGGACAGAAAACTTCAGGAAGGAGACCAAGGTCAGATGCTGTAGGGCCCTGTATGCCATGCTGGGCATCTGAATTTTATTGTGTAGTGTTCAGCAATCAAAGAGACACCTATCATCATGGATGTGGCATATTCAGATTTGTTTTTAGAAAAAAAATACTGGTAGAGGTATCTAGAATCTTGGTCTTAGTCTAGGCCTGGGATAGGAGCTATGGGAAAGCATGGAGATAAGGTGTCAAACAGGAGCAACCTCTCATTGAAAACCAACTGGATGTTGGGGAGAAGAGATCTATAATGACCTGGTGGTTTTCAGCTTGGCTGATTAGGTACATGGTGACATCACTGGCCAAGCCATTGAAACTAATAGGGGAAGGAGAGAGAATAAGGTTTGGAACCAGAAAAACTAAACTTAGAATACTGGGTAAATGGAAGGTGAAGAAAAAAATCAGAACACTGGAGAACAGAGCCACTTAGGCAAAGTGAGACAAAGCAGACAGGAAATGTGTGGGTAGAGGGACACAGGAGGAGATAAAAAAGAATGGTCAAAGGAAGCAAATGTAGAGAGATGAACAGGGAGAGGGTTCTGGTTAGCTGTACCAAGTGCATCAATGAGTCCAGTAGATCAAGGACAGAAACAGATAGCACATAGCTACACCAAAACCCAGAGACCTCAGAGCATGCCCATGTGGAGATGGACATTTCTCTCACTAACTTGATCGTTCTCTCAACACTTGGATACGAGTTCGGTGTCTTGGCTGCAAGGAGTCAGGGGAATGAGGCTTGCCCATGTTCTCATGATACTAGAAGGCATAGCCCTGCACAAAACCACTCAAAAACTGAAAAGGAATCAGTTCCCACAGTATTGAAAAAGCAAGATTGGAAACAGTAAGTCCTGCGGGTTCAGGAAAGAAACCAAAAGCATGTAGCATGCACACACACACAGATGCTCCACTGGCCCCCTCCTCCCCAGGCCCTCCAAACTGTTCAGGAAGAATAGATGATTAGGCCTCAGTATAATTAATTCTCTTTCACAGAAGTAGAAATTAATTGCAGCTTCAGTGACTAGACAAATCAAAGAACTCCGTAAGTGCTTATACATACAATAATCATTAAATGTGCCCTTAAGAACAGTGGAAGAAAGCAAGGGCAGGGAGAGAATTAAAAAATGACACTTATTATGCCCTAGCTGGTTTGGCTCAGTGGATGGAGCATCAGCCTGGGGACTGAAGGGTCCCAGGTTCAATTCCGGTCAAGGGCATGTACCTTGGTTGTGGGCACATCCCCAGGAGGGGGTGTGCAGGAAGCAGCTGATCGATGTTTCTCTCTCATCGATGTTTCTGACTCTCTATCCCTCTCCCTTCCTCTCTGTAAAAAAAATCAATAAAATATATTTTATGAAAAAAAATGACACTTATGTACTGAGAAGGGGATTAGATAGACCCCAGGGTGAGTCAGAAAACAACAGAATCCCTGTTTGAGGAAAAAGAAGAGAAAGAAATAATACTGGAATAACATGGTAGTGTGTATCTGGGAGTAAGTACAGGGGCCTGTGCTGTTCTCATAAGAAGAAATATGCAAAGGAGATCAAAAGAACAACAACAACACAGAAGAAAGAATAGTGTCAGGAGACTGGATCACAGGGAGGAAAGCCCAACACTGGGAGGGAGTATAAGAACTGCAGGCACCATTCTGGGTTCTTGGTCTGGGCCTTCTGGACAAGATGGCATCGCTTATAAACACACAGAAGTCGACAATGCAAGCTTTGATCCATGACTCAACCATGTAAGACAGAGTCCAAACTTAAAAGTCAGGTTTCTTTAAAAAATTATATGTATATAAACATAGATATAATGTACGTATATAAATATAATGTACATTATACACATATACACATGTATTCATTTCTATTTTTTGAGTTTTAAAAAATATATCAGCTTGAGTACATTAGAAGATGAATGAGAGCAATTGGTGTTTTTTTTAGCTTTACTCCGAGCCTCGTTGTGAAAAATAATAACAATTCAAATTATCAGGAAAGCATTCTATATCTCAGGCATTGTGGCATTGACCTTGAGCATTGATTCTGAGGTTGCAGTTCTATGCTTAACACATCCATTATACGCAGGTTGGGTGGCCTGTAATATCATGTTCATCCTGCTATCTCTGTCTAGCTTCTTTGAGCTGCTCTGGGTATTTTAGGTATAATCATAATAATGTGAACCTGCTCATATTATGATCAAAGAATCAACTAGTCAATGGTAAAAATGACTACCTATAGAAACATTTCCAGTTCTCAGACCTGGTTGGTATAGTTTCATATCATTACAAAGGGTTGATTCTAAAGAGATTATTCAGTCTCTACATCAATTCTATGTATAAGGACTAGGCCCTTTATGCATGAAGCATAAAAGACTATCAGATCTTTGTTATTTCTCTGGTTTTATTCAAGGGTCCTACAGTCTATATGCCCCAAGCCAGAAAGGAAAAACAGAGAGAAGGTGAACATACTTTTGTGCCCCCAAAACAAATGTTCGCAGCAGGAATTTGGTTTACCATCCTCTGAACTCCTATAGAAATCTGTCGCCCTGATGAACCGAATCATCTCCACCTTAAATAGCTTTTATTTATACTCAGACCTCAGCTCTCCCACTATTTTGCAAACTCTTCAGGAGCAGGACTGCACTTTAATACAGTATATGAGTGACAGCTCATGTTAGTCAAGGGCTTCACACTTTCATAAGAGGCCTTCAGATCCATTAGCTCACTTGGTCTTCATGAGCCTGTCAGTTAGCACATTCTACTCATTTCCTACATGGGTAATGGAAATTAAGAAAGGCTAAATGACTTGAAGTTCACATGGCTGTCCAGCTTGAATCCTGAGTCAGGAATTAAGCACATCTATCTACTCCCCAACCAGGCCATCTTTTCCCCCCACACTGAGCTTTTGCTCCTCCTCCCCCACATGCCACCTTATATGGCTGGTGATCAGCCAGGCGCCCATTATGAGAAGGATGTCTGGAGAGAAGGACAAAGGAACAGAAACATAAGGCCATTAAAAAAAGAAAAGGAGATGGAAGCCAACTGATCTTCATGTTTCTCTAATCTAACAAAACCTGCAATGCTGTTGCTAGACATACAAAGCCTCGGATCTGTTCCTCACCATAGGAGAGCCGGGCAGCATTGCCATTGTCAGAAAGGGAACAAAAAGTGTGTGTGTGTGTGTGTGTGTGTGTGTGTGTGTGTGTGTGTGTGTGTGTACACACTTGGAGAGGTAAAGTGGCATTGTAAGGTCTATAGAATCATTGGTATTAGAATGGGGGAAGCTCTGGGAGGGCGCCTCTCTGGAGTTGCTGGAGAGGTCCTCAGGCAGAAAGCCGGAGCCTGGTGGGGATGCTTCTGGCAAAATGACCTTCCCTTTACCCAGTCCCAGAATACAAACATAGAAGAGTGATATTTTGGCCCTGTTATTAGCACTGGGTAAGAGGGTAGGTGAAAAGGCAGATGCTCTTGTATGTAGAGGGGCAGGAGATTATAAATCCCCCAAAGGTAGGCAAAGGCGGTATCTTAGATAAGGATCCTTAGAAGTGAGGCCTAAGATAATTCCTGTACAAGCCAGGGCTCTTCAGGAAACATATGCGGGAGTGAGGGAAACATGATAGGGCAGAGAAAGGCAACAAGAATGTGCCAGAAGTCTAGCCTGATTCCACCAGGAGCTCTGGAGTTCCAATGGCATCTCAGAGGTTGTCCTGAAGGTGACTGAGCTACTGGGGACTGAGGTGTCATACCTCTTCATCAGCCAGTCATTGGCCAAAGGCTTCCCCAAGGGATGGGGGCTATAGCCTCCTAGGCTTCTTTGGATGAGGCAAATGTCATCAGTCAAGTGCATTTCTACAGGGGAGGGTGTAGACGTGAGAAGCTTGTAGCCAACACCCACGGCAGCTGGAGGATGGGTACACCAGCCCAATGAAGGGGATCTGAGTGGGGCATTAACAGCACCTACTACAGGCAGCTTCTCACACCTAGAGGAATCTGAGTTCCACGTAGGTGGCCTAATTTAGGGGTAGATGTCCTCTTTTGGGGAACTTTGGGCAACCTGGGGGAGCCAATCCTCTGCTTGGGATCATGCTGTGTTACTTCTCACTTTATGAACCATACACATACATTTCTGTAGTCTTTAGCTTCAGTAAAACTTTCCAGCCTCTAACTATGTATGCTGGTGTCTTTTGGTGTATCACTGTCTCATCGTGACAACGCATGCAAAAGACTTCTTCACAAATCTGCTTTCTTCCACCCAAACCTCTATTTGTACATCTCAGGGACAGTGAGCTCAATAACTCCCAAAGGCAGCCAAGTCTATTTTGCTATTAAGTTAATCATCACTTCTTTAATATAAGTAAAAAATCTATTTCCCTGTAATTCCCATTCACCGAAGTCAAGGAAAGGAAGTCTAATTCTTAAATACCTTCACTTCCATAGGCAAAATATACAGTTCAGATTATTCCACAAATTGTATGTGATCTCAAATCTTCTCACCCATCTGGTCCCTGCCCAATGGAGAAATTCCAGTTCATCTATGACCCTTGTTTAAAAAGGTACCCAACTGCCCTAACCAGTTTGGCTCAGTGGATAGAGCGTCAGCCTGCGGATTGAAGGGTCACAGGTTCGATTTGGGTCAAGGGCATGTACCTTGGTTGCGGGCACAACCCCAGTAGGGAGTGTGTAAGAGGCAGCTGGTTGATGTTTCTAACTCTCTATCCCTCCCCTTCCTCTCTGTAAAAAGCCAATAAAATATATTAATAAAAAGGTACCCAACCTCCTGGTGTGACTCACATGAAGAAGAATAGGACTATTTTTGTTCTATACACAACAGTTCAATTAATAGAGTCTAAAATTAACTTCATGATTCAACTAAGCTCTACTAGAAGTCTCAACATACCACTGATTTATACCAACTTGTAAACAATGAATCTAAATATTTTGGCATACATTGTCTGTCTCACCTGATCCTTAGTTTCTAGATTAAGTTTCTATAATTTTTTAAACTTAATTATAGTTCTTTTATACCTATTCAATGATCATATTGTTAGAATTGGCCCATAATTCCAACTTTAAATTACCTCTTTGGATTCTAATCCTGCTTCTCAAAGTATATGCTATGCTTTCAAGCTTCATGTCAACCACAACTCAGATAAATATGCAACCTACATCCTTACTAAAATTATTGATTAAAAAACAATACCTTGATAAGGCCAAGGGTGGGTCCTCATTAGCCTACCATTAGAGACCACCCTCCCAGGAGCCACTGCAGTTCTCACACGGTTTCATTCATGCTTGTTCCAAGACTCAGTCTAAATTTAACAATGAATTTCCTCTTTCAGATATGTATTCTGATACATGGAGTTTTGAAGAATGCAAAAAAATAATTTATAAATATTTACAGTTACATTTGTTTAAGAGACTAGACAGCTGATAATAGTTTTATGAAAAAAAACATCCTCTGGAGAAAAAGGCCAAATGTAGAGTATGATTTAAGAATAGAAATCATTTTCTTTCCTGTAGAACAGGATGACAAGTCTGGGGATGCCAACAGGGTGATAACAGAGCCCTTGTTGGGGACACATAGAAATGAACTGTACTGAGGGAAATGGTGATCAGCGGGAAGAGAATACAAGAAGACTAATGGACAGAACTATGTCTCTATTGCTGTATAAGAAATTACCACAACCTTAGCAGCTGAAAACCACAAAATTTATGACCTAACAGTTCCATGGGTCAGCCTCCTGGGTCGGACTAGTTCGGCTCTTTGCTCAGGATCTCACTGGGCTAGAATCAAGGTGCTGCCTGGGGCTGCAAACTCATCTGCGGCTTGGGGTCCTCTTCCAAGCTCAGTGATTGTTGGTGGAATTCAGCTCTTTGCATTGCAGCACTGAGGTGTGCATTCCCTGCTGGCTGTCAGCTGGGGGCTGCTGTCAGCTCCTAAAGGTGTCCCCTACCCCCTGGCATGGGTTCCTCTCCACAATATGGCAGTTTGCTTCTTCAAGAACATCAGGGGAATCTCTCTGTGTTCACTCTGATAAGATGGAGTCCTAGGTACAGCAGTGAAGAGAGTGACAATCCCATTAGGTTCACAGGTCCTGTCCACAGCAAAGAGAGGGGATTACATGGGGCGTGCACAGCAGGGGTGGGGACCTTGGAGGACATTCTAGATGTCAGGCTGCCACCATGATGAACATGGCGAGGCACAGTGAGGACCGGTAGCAGGAGAGGGACGTGGGGAGGCCCTCTGTGCCCTGCTGAGGAGTTTGAACTTTATCCTGAAAGCAATGGGGGCACATTGACATTGACGAATGCCCACTGACATTGACAGATGCCTCTCCCTTTGGGGAGACACAGGAAACTGTTACGGGTAGCAGGGGCTAAGAAAGTATTCTAGGAAGCTTAGCACCCCAAGAGAATATCATTGAATGAGCGAAGGCAAGTAACATAAAGCGCAGTCTAACCCACAGCATTATCACCTCACTTGCCTCCATGACAACTGTGAGAAAACCAAACCACACCTTGCCTACTGCCACTGTGATCAGGTGTGCCCTCCACATCCCAGACAGGAAAAAATAAAAATACTCTGCATCATTGGAGAGCCATCTCCAAACAGAAGCACCTCTCTCACACTGATCCTCTCCCCCACAACCAGAAAGTCCTGAGCCCCATTCCTGTAAGCTGCTGGCTCCCCTCAAAAAAACACCTTTATCTCTGATGTTTGGAATACAGACACCAGCAGGGATGTGAGGACTCACACAGATGGGACAGCATGTGAAGAAATGCCCTTTTCCCACCAATGCCAATTTGGAGCAGATTAACTATAATGTCATGGTCTCCCCTCTCCCCCTCTAAATACTTGCAGTATCTTTTATTTCGAGTATCTGTTTTTTCTAAAGGCTGGTATCCTTCCAAACATGACAAATAAAAATACTCTAATATTTTCCATTCACAGCTATGTCAATACATATATTGTAAGCATGAGAACAACCATAATATTTATTGTTAAATATAAAAATGACAATAGCGAGAAGTTGCTTTCTATATGCCAGTCACTGTTACCAGAGCTTCATATCCTCACTCAGATGAGGAAACTACGGCATGGAAAGTTTAAGGAGCTGGTTGGAGCTGACACAGGTAGTCAGTGGTGGAGCTGGGATGTG
This sequence comes from Myotis brandtii, assembly GCF_000412655.1. Lineage (NCBI taxonomy): Eukaryota > Metazoa > Chordata > Mammalia > Chiroptera > Vespertilionidae > Myotis > Myotis brandtii. Next base: position 13,526,486 of record NW_005356674.1, read on the forward strand.
AACCCAGAGAGGACAGTCTGCAATACCTCACAGCCTCAGAGTAAAAACAGACACACCTGCTCCTCTCTTTAAGGCGGCCTTATAGGCACTCCGTAAATGACTGCTGACCACCAATGATTGAGGTGGCAGAGTCAAAAGTTTAAAAAACTAAGATCTAAACACTAGGAGATTATGTTACAGAAGTGAGCAGCACAAAAACAGTAGGATAAATAAATCCAAGAAATAGTTCTTAAAAATAAGTCAAATAAACCTCAGAATTATAAAATAAACCAAGAAAGAGAGAAATACATATCTAAAAATCTTAGTAATGATCTAAGAGAAAAACTGTATTCAACTCGATGCTTAGTATTTTTTAAATGTTAACAAAATGACAATTTTAAGATACACAGGAATTACCAAAATTGATACAAGCAGAAGTAGACACAATGAAAACAAACCACAACAAATAGAGAAAATCTTAAAAAGTTGTAAAAGCATTATCTGGTTCAAAAAATAACCTAAGCATAGAAAATTCCACAGGAAACTTCTTTCAAATTCTTAAAAAAATTACACACACACACACACACATATATGTATATATATAGTGTGTGTATATATATATTTCCCATAGGTCCAAAGCACAGAAAGATAAAATTTCCCAATCATTATATGAAGTAAATATTATTTTGATGTCAAAACTAACAAGACAGCATAAAAATTCAACCAAAGGCCAAATTATTATGAAAATTGACGCAATAATCTGAAACAAATACTGAATACAGCAGTGAGTTAAGAAAACATTTCATCATGACCAAGTAGGCTTTACTCCAAGAATAAAAAGATGATTACATATTAGGAAATCTGTGATTATGGTACACCATTTTAATAGATCAAAGGGAAAAATTACACAAGAATTGAACAAATATGATACTCTGTTTCAAATCTACTCTGTTTCAAGTCTAACTGCAAACAATTCTAATTGGACACTTACAATATCTTTACAATATTTATATTATTATTCTCATATTACAGCTTTAAGAAACTGAAAATGGAAGAGAACAAATAAGGCCCTCAACGTTATACAATTCTAAGAGGAAGAGGGGTACTTTGAGCCCAGGTCTGTCTAACCATAAATCTTATACTCTGCCTTCCATTTTATGTTCCCCTTGTAGGTTATAATTTATCAAAAATAATAAAAAATCATTTAATAACATTTCAAAATCCTGTGATTAAAAAAAGTACTCTCAGCATATTAGGGATGCAATAAAATTTCTTTAACATGATTGGAAATACCTATCATAGCTGTAAAAAATCAGAAACAAGATAAGACTAGAAAACCACAAAGTAATTGTAACATTGTTATAGAAATTCTGGCTAATGCTATAAGACATAATTTTGAAATAAGAGGTATGCTCTTTTGACAAGTAATAGAATCATTATTTGTTATAGTATGTTTTCTACTAAAAATTTTAGAAAAATTAGGTGAAAAGGGATTATCATTAATAAAGTAAATATATAGCTAGCTTTTATATAACAGCAATGAACAATTAGAAAATAAAAATATCCCAAATATAATCAAATTAAAAGTATATAATACCTAGGAATAACCTTAAAAATATGCAGGACTTTTATGCAGAAATACTTTTTCTGTTACATTGGATAAAATTTGAAAAAACAGAAGCATATTATAAAATGATTAAAATTTTTAAAGATGCAAACCCTTCCAAAATAACTAATAGTTTATATGTAATTCCACTGGATTCTCAAAATTCAGAATACATCAGAATTTTTTAATTTAAAAATTTAATTCCAACATTCACCTTGAAGTATCCTTAGATGATAATTGCTAGAGCATATTTAAAATACATCATAGTGAAGGGCTTGCCATATTAGAAATGAAAATGTGCTATACAAAATATAATATGCTTTCACTACAATAATCAATAGATGGTTAAAGAAATGAAATAGAAAGTCCAGATACGGGAATGTATATACCAATATAATTAAAGATAGATTTAATCAATAAGTGGTGTTGAAATTATTCAATATGTCAAATTATATAAATTTCAAACTAAGATGGATTAGATATTAAATTAAAAAGTAAAATTATAAAGGATTTGAAAAACATAGGTGATTATTTATTAGATATTTGACCAATTAAAGAATTTCCAAATACAGAAGTAGTGGAATATATCAGAAAGTAATAATAGATGTGATTGCAGTAATAACCATGAAAAAATTCATATATCTGATATGTAGCACAATATTCAAAATTATAAGGCAAGCACCAAACTCAGAAAATAATTCCCAGAGATATGACATACAAAGAATCTTTAAGAGACAGTTAAGTAAGCAAAATATTAACATAACGGATAAAAGGGCAAAGAACATGGATCAACAAGTTACAAAAGAATTGCTGTAAATATCCAATAAGCATTCAAAAGGAATTTTAAATGATTAGTGCTTCACGCTGCTGAGTATGAAGAGAGACAGACAATCTCATACACTGCCAGTAGGAGTGTAATTGAATACCTTTGGCCATGTCCAAGAAGAACTATAAAAATGTTCATGCCCTTTGATTGTACCTACTGTTAGGTGGAGGCAATTAAGAAGATGGCAAAAGATGAAATGCAAGCCTATTTAAGACTGCCTCATTCATTCTAGGAGGCAGCACGAACATTCAGCTACAGTTCTCCATCCCAAAGTACAATACTAAACAGTCATTAAAAACGATCATATCTTGAAGAATACTTAAATGCTATAAGAAAAATACTTGCAGTGAACATAAGTAAGATATAAAACTATATGTAGACCATGGCCCTGATTCTGTAATGTAACAATATATGAAGGGAAAAAACATTCTAAAAATTATACCAAAATGTTACAGTGGCTATCTCTGAGTATTAGAATAGGTAATTTTTATTTTCTACAATAAGCAGCAGAATGAAATTTCTTTTATAAAGAATAAAAATAAATCAAAGCCTGATAAGAAAAACAAGGAGCTGGACGCATTGGACATGACCTTCTAAGGAGATGAAAGAAGTCTGCCTTTTGTGTCCCTCTAATTCTCTTGCAGGATCTCAGGGAAATGGTGGAGTGGGTATCTCAGAAGCCACTTCAGCTTCTAAAAGGAATCATCTCAGAAGCCATATCTCCATCAGATCTGGCTAATTCCTTCTCTGCTCCTTCCACTCTGGCCTCTTCCTGCTCAGCTCAGCTCTGCCAGCCTCCACTTTCCTCCCACTCAAAGTCTGGCCACAACAAAACAATCTCAACACAGGAAGCAGGTCTGGAAGGAGGTCAGCATGCTGAGTGATTACTGAGGGAATGATGTGTGTTTCTGCAGAAATGCCTTCTGCCTTTGCTAAAGTATCATTGCATAACACTGTCCACACTGGAAAGACTGTTCTCAAAAAACGTACAGTCTTGAAGTTTTCCTGCACAGCCCTACTGCAATGATGCCATCAGCAGTCCATTTCTCCTTCACCAGCATAATTCAGGGAGCTTACATACAACCAGTCATTCAGTCTCTCAATGATATTCAGCAAATATTTACGGGGTGCCCTCTAGGGCCCTGGGAAATATAATATGGGTGCGGGAGGGTGAATAAAAGGGTCCCCAGAGATGTCCAAATCCTAGTCCTGGAACCTGTGACTCTGTAATGTTACATGGCAAAAGGGACTTCATGATGTGATTAAGGTAAGGATCTTGAGATGGAGAGCTTGCCCTGCATTATCTGGGTGGATCCAGTATAATCACAGGGGTCCTTATACGGAAAAGATTCAGGAGAGTCAAGAGAAGGAGGTGGGATGTGGAAAGAAGGATTCATATGTCAGTGGTCAACTAAAAGGCACCATAGGATTTTGAACTACAAAGAGACAAGTAGTTGCTTCATGCTGCCCAGCAAGATTGCTGCAGGTTTCAAAGAGAGAATATTTGTCTTCAGAACGAATTCATTCAGTAAGCATTTATGAAGAACCTACTAGATCGCAGTGACAGAGCCACAGGGGAAAATACCCCTGGCCTGCTGGTTAGGTGAAGTTTCACGGAGGAGTAGCAGTATCAGCCTGAAGAGTATCAAGCTAGTAAATCATTCAGACAACCCTAACAGGACAGAAATAGGTCAAGGGCAAGGTGGTTTAGTCAGGTACCTCTCAGTGACAAGAAACAGAACCCCAATTTTCAAAAGCTAATCAGAAAAGGAGCTTTCATGGAAGGATCCTGAGGCAGCCTCAGACTCCGAGGAAGAGAGAGAGCTGTAAGAGCCAGGGAGCTCACCTCTGCCAAGATGCCCACAGGGTCTCCATCTTTCAATCTGTGGGTCCCTATTTCTGTCTTTCTTCCATAAGCATGACCAGTTACAGCGTGGCTCCTACCAGCTCTGTGAAGCCATTGGGGAATGCCCACTGTCCAGCCAGTTGTCCCTAATCACATGGACTAGCAGAACCTTGAGGTCAAAACACACGATAACTGAGCTTTTCTCACGTGCTTCCCAAGGTGCTTTTGAGTTCAATCGAACAAGTGATCAGATTCTTTGGGAAGCTACCTTGACTTCTATTGGGCAGCTTTTCTGTTTAGAGTATTGAAAGCCATTAATTATATACCGTGATTAGAACCATGTAGTAAAAAATATGTGGAAGCAAAAAAGACTGGAGGGAAAGACACTAAAATCCTAAGTTATATTAGGGAAATGCAATTATAAATGATTTTTATAACGTCCAGTCTCCAAATATTTTGTAGTATAAGTATTTGAATAATGAAAGCTTTTATTTATATATTTAAAAATTATGTTTAGTTTTTGTGAATGCCTAAGGTGTTTCTAATTCTGAGAAGGGACTAATGTAACCCATGTTTTAGTGATGAAAATAGCAATTCTTAAAATATTTTCTTTCTTGATATAAGAAAATATAAAATATATCATTTTCTATATATAATAAAATATAAAACTGCTATTAACTGGGAATGCCTTAGGACCTTGAGGATTTAATGAAAGTCAAGTAAATACCATCATAATCTAATTTCAACAAAAATAGAGGTTAACCTAATAAGTATTTAAAAACTTGCATATATGAAATAATCAGTATAATCACATATAAACACAAGTCAGGGGTCAGAATGTTGTTGCAAAATTCTTTAAAAAATTGTACATTAGTTAAATATTATTCAGTCTTAAAAAGGAAGGAAATTCTGACATATGCAACAACATGGATAAACCTTGAGGACATTACACTAAATGAAATAAGCCAGTTACAAAAAAGACAAGTACTGTATGATTCCATTTATATGAGATACTTAGCGTAGTCAAATCATAAAGACAGAAAGAAGAATGTTGGTTTTCAGGAGTTTGCAGGGGGAAATGGGAGTTATTGTTTAATGGGTATAGAGTTTCAGTTGTGCAAGAAATGTTCCCGCGATGGATGGCGGTGACAGTTGCACAACAGTGTACTGATACAACTGAACTGTACACTTAAAAATGGTTAAGATAACAAAAAAAAAAGCTTTCAATAGGAAAAATGTTATAGCTTAACTCTGAGAAAGGCAATAATGCCCAAAGAGATTAAATAATGAAATTTTCAATGTTGATCACACCTTAGATTAACTATATATAAACAGAGACAAATGCTATCAATTAAGAAAGCTAGTCTACACACATAAGCAAGCCTTTCCCTGGTTTGTTCCATCAGAGGGAGAAGTAGTCTTATTATATGGGGGTTTTAATTAAAATAGACTTGTTTACCTCCCATCTTGCCAGGGCCACAACTTGGAAGTTCATTTTCTGAACTGAGGCACACCCCATTTAAGTACCTGTCATGAGATTACAAGCATGAAAAAATAAAAAATCTTAGTCTTTGAAAATTTACGACAAATTCAGGTTCCTTGACTAAATGTACATTAAAATGGTCAAGAGTTGTTCTGGGTACAAAAATCTTAATATTTAAATACAGGAAGTTCCCTTCAGAGATGAAAAGACCTGCAGCTGGCTTTGGAGGAAAGGAGAGTGCAAACTAGTGGATGACAGTGAAGGACAATGTGCCATCAGTTAAAAATAAATGACAGAGGATATTCACCAATCAGGAAGAATGTATGCACCTCTATGTTCACAGCAGTGTTATTTACAGTAGCCAAGATCTGGAAACAGCCCAAGTGCCCATCAACAGATGAGTGGATAAAAAAACTGTGGTACATTTACACAATGGAATACTATGTGGCTGTGAAAAAAGAAGGAACTCTTACCCTTTTGACAGCATGGATGGAACTGGAGATTATTATGCTAAGTGAAATAAGCCAGTTAGAGAATGACAAATACCATATGATCTCAGAATCTAATGAACAAAACAAGCTGATGAACAAAATAGAACCAGAGGTGTGGATTCATGGAACAGACTGACAAATGTCAGAGGGGTGAGGGGTGAGAGACTGGATAAAAGAAGGTGAAGAAATTAGCCAAAGAACATATATGCATAGCCCATGGATACAGACAACAGAGTAGTGAAGGCCAGAGGAAGGGGGTGGGTGTTGGGGTCTGGTTGGAGGTGGGCAAAGTTGGGGAGGGAAAGGGGGACATCTGTAATAGTGTCAATGAAAATTTTTTAAAAATGACAGAAGAGTCCACACACAGACAGACCAGGGAGGTGTGAATTTAGAGAATGGCAAACAAACCAGCCAAAACCAGGTCAAAGACAAAGGTTAGACAGAAGGAAGTGAAAGCAGGATTGGCTTGAGTTTGAAGGCAAAGGCAGAATTCTGAACTTGGCAGAGGGGAATAATGGGAAGGCACATGGCTATCAGAGGCGTAACAAAGCAGTGGTTGCAAGTCAGTCAATGAAAAGCGAGGAAAGAGCACCGGGAACCCAAAAGTTCTATACAAACAATGATGTCAAATTCTTGAATGTAAGCTACTTAGAGATGTGTTTCATTAGAAGCATGGTGAACAGTCTACACGGTCTAATGAATTTTCTTTACTTTAAACCTGCTTCCAACTGTTTTCAAGGGTTCATGTCTGTATGACCCATTTTTGAAATCGGGGCAGGCCCCTATTACATCAAAACTCAGTGTGCCACACCACTGCCACACTAACCATTCCCAGGAACGTGCGATGGCTGGCTGACAGAAATGGGATTTTTGACAGGAAATTCCCAGGACCAAGAAAGTCATGGTGGTAAACACTCCCAGAGAAAAGAGAGCAGTACTCTACTCTAGCTCAGCAGGGAAATAGTCAAATTGTTCTCCCTGCTTATTAACAGACCAACATTTAGTTCAACAGCTCTAATTTGCTGTGGAATTTTTGATTTTCTCTTCTGAAAACTGAAAATGGTTTTCTGCATAATGCTTGTCTACAAATGCAGTGACAATTCGTATTGGGTGTAGAGAGGTAGGTAAAGATTTTTCAAAATAGGGTAGCCAGTTTAAAGAATATTAGCCTTATCTTTTAGCTAAATAAAAATCTTAAAGGAAGCAATATATTGGTGAGACTTTCTGCATAAACACTAGTTTTAGAAATTATGTAATAATGGGGGAAAGAAGATTAAGTTTGGATGAATAATAGGAGCTTAAAAAAGATCCTAATTTGGCTTTTAGATTCTTAATGGGACTGCTTTGATTTAAAACTAATAATTATAGAGGTAGAAATAAGATAATCCAGGCACTCAAATGGACATCATAAGAATGAATGAGCAAAGAAAGGAAGAAGAGAGGAAGAGAGGAGGGAGGATAGATGGAAGGAAACTAGAACCCTTGGAACGAAGTATCACAGCTTAATTATTTAATATTCTTACTTATACAATAGAAAATCTTATTAATTCTTTAAGAAACAAAACTTCCATGGGTATGCCTTAGCTCAGGGACCATGCAATATTTACTCATAGTCTGAAAAGACTTGGTATTAATTCTTGAGAAATAAAGACTGAATACTCAAAGATTCCTTCAGAGAGCCAAGTAACTGTTCAGTGAGAGCTATAGCAAATATCATATTTACACATTGTCAGCCCTCACAAAAGCTGATTTGTCCCAACATTTATTCTGTTTCTGAACTTTCAGTTACACATTTCAAAGTCTCTTTATTACAAAATATGCCTTTGTGTACATATTCTACAATTTTTCTGAAGCATTCTTTACTTTTATCCTTTAAAATGTACTGTCTGATTTATCTATGAGGTCTTTTGGTTTCAATTTATGACACTTATATTTTCCCTAAAATAAGTTTCTGAGCTACACAATGTATTTCATCCTTTTGTACAAACTAAACCAGGCGTTATAAAGTAGTAGGTAAATGAAAAACTGGGTTTAAAAACAAGACCAATAACTGACCAATCTATAACAGGCTCAGCCTTTTTTTTTTGGATAGACAGACAGAGAGAGACAGAGAGAGATTAAGGTGCATGCAGTCAAGTGGAATGAAGGTCACCAAACAAAATGTTGCAATCTTAAAGTGCCATCGGCATGTAAACCGTGTTCAGCAGCAGCTTTGGAGTAATTCACGGGACTCTCTTTATCATCTCACCCCAAACCACTCATAAATGCACATTACGATGGTATGTTACATTTGCAGTAGTGTTGTAAACAATTAGGAGAATATCTTTCTTTAAATAAAAATACTTGATACGTCGTTTTAAAATTTGGCTCCCCATCCCCAGCTTTTGTGAGAGGAAAAGTGACCCAAAAAGCTCAAAATTCCACAATTGGTTTCTACATGATAGATAGGAGCTCTGACAAGTCTGTTCGTGAGTTACTCATTATCCTGCTGACAACGTTTCAATTACCAAAGGGTTTCAGTTGGAAATTTTCTGATTTTCACGGGAAAGAGCAGAAAGCCACAAGCCACATGTCCCACATGTCCCTGGAGCTGTCTAAGTCAAAACCAGAAGGAAGTGTTCCTTGTCCGGGGACCTCCCTTCATCGTCCACCCACTCCTGACCTGCTGTTTTCCTGTTGGCAATGACAGGTCCTTGCAAAGCAAACAGCTCCCCGCTCTGCATGGAAATGCTCATGCTCTCAGACCATATCCCAAGTACAAAACTCCCAGAGAGTCATTTGGGGAGTGAATCAGACTTGCAGCCAATAAGCACAAAGCTGACCTTTAAACCCCAGCCTTTAATAGAGCACTGGGTTATTTCACTGTGTGTTTGCTCAACCGTTCCAGGGTCACAGGGTCTGCACTCACTGAGGTGGGGCGAACCTGAACATCTTGCTCCCAACTCCCACATTGTGGCTGATAGCAGAGGGTCGGGGACTGGGCTAGGAGAGGCCCCGAGCCCCAATCTTAAGTGCACCCTGTATCGCAGGCTGTTTGAACACGTCCTTTAGCATCTAGAAATCATTGGAGTACAGAAGTCTGCTGACTGGCTCTCAGCTACCAGCTTTGGAAGGAATGAAGAGTGTTGGGGAACCAGGAGTGGAAGCATTTTTGTTTTCTGTTTTTACCTTGTCACCGTGCCATACTGAGTGCTAGATCTTGAGGCAAAAGATGAACTCAGTAATACACATCCTTTCTGTTTAAAAAAAATATATTTTTATTGACTTCAGAGAGGAAAAGAGAGGGAGAGAAAGATAGAAACATCAATAATGAGAGAATCATTGATTGGCTGCCTCTTGCACACCCCACACTAGGGATTGAGCCTGCAACCCAGGCATGAGCCCTGACCTGGAATCGAACCGTGACCTCCTGGTTCATAGGTTGACGCTCAACCACTGAGCCACACTGGTGGGCGCATCCTTTCTTCAGTAAAAATATGATATTCCATTCATCATAGGTATTTTTGCATTGATTTCGATATTTCAAAATATTGCACTAAAACAATATTTATCTTGATTACTTAGTTATTGGTGCCTAGGGCAAGGGCCTCACTTGCCTCACCCTAGTCCTGGCCTGCTCTGTCACCTCACTGTACCCATCTTACATCTTAACCTAAAAATGGAAGCAGGGAGGTGGAGATACAGCTGGGGTAAAAAGGGAAGAAGAGCGGAGACCACACAAGAAAATCATAATTGAGCATCTACCATGTGCCAGGTACTACACTGTTATATACATCCTTTCTGGTCCTCATCTATAAGGAAGGTATAGTCATCTCCAGCTGAGAAAGTTGAAGTTCTGAGAAATGTGTTTTTCCCCCCACTCTCCTCCATCCTAGGAACTGGCCCTACAAACTATCCGGCACTCAAGAGAGAAACTGGGAGTTGTCCATGATTCCTCCTCTCCAACCCATTGAATCTATGAGCTGTCAATGTACACTTGTAACTGTTTGTGGACACCCCCATATTAATGGGGGAGTAAAGTGCAAAAGATGGTCTGGTAACAATTCCACACTCTTTTTGCCATATTTGCCACCTCTTTAAAGGTCAGTCACCCAGTTGTTTTGATATCCCATTGGCCAGTCACATTATTGCAAGTGCTGACTGTTTCGCAAATTTATCAAGTACATTTTAGTTTCATCTTGAATGCAAGCTCAGTTTCTGGCCAAGGACACTCACTACTCTGAGCACCGGATTCCACCGCCTGACATCTCACTTGGATATCTCATGCACATCTCAGACTGACATGACCCTAAACAAAGTTCTTAATCTTCTCCTCAAATTCTGCTTCTCTCCAGTTTCCTCCATCTCAGCACCTGGCGTCACTGATCACCTGCTACTCGAGCCAGAAACCTGGCAGTTGTCTTTGGCACCTCACTCCTGTTCCCCATCCAAACCAATATCAACAGCTGTCCATTGAAATAGTAAAATCAATATCAACACTTATTAAAGCATTCACTATGTGCCAGGTACTCTTATGATGCATATAGGGCATTACTAACTCATTCCATTTTCATAATTCTATGATGAGATGATTCTTATTATCTCTTTATACCTAAAAGGTGGCATGGAGAACTAATTTTCCCATGATCATATAACTAGTGAGAGAGGGAATTAGTATTCTAGCCTAGAATACATACTCTTTTGTTGTTGTTCTACACTGTTTCCTTCTCTTCAGCAGTGATTTCCAAGTGTTTTCAAACACTTTTTTTAAAAAAATTCTTTATTGTTTAAAGTATTACATATGTCCCCTTTTACCTCATTATCCTCTCCCAGCCCCCACATCCCCCAGCACATGCCCACAACCCCTAGTGTCTGTGTCCATTGGTTATGCTTATATGCAGGCATTCAAGTCCTTTGGTTGATCTCTTACCGCCACCCCCCTTCCCTGCCTTCCCTCTGAAGTTTGACGGTCTGTAGAACACATACTCTCAACCATAGTTCACCTTATTGGTTTTCCATTGCCCCATCCTAGTCTAACCTACCATCATTGCTCACTCAGGCAACCGTAAAAGCCTCCTAAATGCTCATTTTGGTTCTATTTCTACCTTACTTCTACACATTAATTTTCATGAAGCAGTCAACATAATTTTTTAAAAAGTTATTATCAGATCATGTCATTTCCTCAAAACCATTCAACTACTTTTTAAATAAAATTCAAACTCCTTAATGTGGCCTACAACCTCCTATATGAACTGGCTCCTGCTCTCTTCTTTGTCTCCTACCCTTCTCTACCTCATGTATTACCTTTGTAGCCCACTGGCCTTCTTGCCCTTTCTTGGACTTAGCAAACTCTTTCCTGCCTCATGGCCTTTGCACATGCTGTTCCCTTTGCCAGCATGCTCCTATCCCTCTCTGGCTTGCTCCATCTAATCCTCCATATGTCTCAGGGTACTTCCCTGAGCCCTCAGTCTAAAATAGGTCTCCCTAGTAGTCTCTCTTAGCACCCTCTTCTTTCCTTTCATAGCAATTTAAGAAAATTATAACTCTACATTTATTTGTATTTGTACTTGTTTATTGCCTGTAAGCTCCTTGACACACAATCAAGGTCTGTTTCATCCACTGCCTTGCTCCATCTCCTAGACCAGACCTTGAAATATAGACAGAGCAATTATTTTTTCAGTGAGTGAATTAATCCTGGAATAGCTCTTTTAAAAACTTCTGCAAATTAACTAAAGAAGGCACTTAAATAATCAACATCATTGATTTTAGGAAGAGAGATCCTTAAAAAGAATGAATATATATATATATACATATATATATATTCTACGTTATTTCCAACATGTGAATACAAATTATTAAAGCAAATATTCAATATTTGGAAAATACATAGAAAGAAACAATAAAAGAAAATCTCTAAAGAATGCTTTTTTGAAAGATTTTTAAAATTGATTTTTAGAGAGAGAGGAAGGGAGGGGGAGAGAGGGAAACATCAACTGGTTGCCTCCTGCACATCTTTCACTGGGAACTGAACCTGCAACACAGGTATGTGCCTTGATGGGAATCAAACTGGCAACTTCTTAGGTGCACAGGACAATGCCCAACCAACTGAGCCACACCAGCCAGGGTTCTAAAGAATGATTTTTTAAAACCTTACAGAATATCCAGATTTTTAAAAAGTTCTTTTGTTGTTATGACTATCAGTCCCAATAAGATGAGAATGAAACTCTCAACTGTTCTTTTTTAATCCCAATGTATAGTAGTGTTCCATAAATATCTGTTAATAATAAACTATGGACAATTTCAGTCACATATCTTTTTACTATTTCTCATCATAATTTAAAGATTGATTTTTTTTAATTGGTGCCAAATCTCTCATCAGAAAATAGCTGAATGATCTATTGTACATGATTTTCTATGGCCCTACTATGTCACAGATGTTTTAGGAATAAAGACAGATTCTCTATGTCTCTGTATAATAGGCAGTTATGTGGCTTGAGATCAAGGTACCTGTTCTTTAGAATTTCAATACTTTAATTTTAAAAAAAGAAATGCATTCAAAAATGGAATAAAAAAATGAAAGAAAAATTTTGCAAATCACATATATCTGATAAGGAACTGATATCTAGCATATATAAAAAATTCAGTAACAAAAATACAACACAATTTTAAAATCAGCAAAGTATATGACAGAACATTTCTCCAAAATAGGCCACAAGGAATATGCAAATCAAAATAACAAGATTCCACTTTCTATCCACTAGAATAGTAATAATAAAAAATATAAAATATTAATTGTTGGTGAGGATGTGGAAAAATTGGAACCCTTATGCACTATTGATAGAAATTTAAAATGGTGTAGCACTTTGGAAGACCATCTGGCAATTCCTCAGAGACAGTCTGGTAAAAATAAAGTTACCATATGACCCAGCTAAGACCATCTGGCAATTCCTCAGAAACAGTCTGGTAAAAATAAAGTTACCATATGACCCAGCTATTTTACTCCTAGGTATATACTAAAGAAAAATGAAGGCATATGTCACCTAAAAACTTGCACACAAATGTTCATAGCAGCACTATGCATAATAGCAAAAGGTGGGTCAACCCAAATGTCCATCAACTGATGGATGGAAAATAAAATATGGCATACCAATATAATGGAATATTATTCAGCAATAAAAAGAAATAAAATACTGATAGATGACTAAAACTTGTAAATGTAGTTAAGTGAAAAAAAGGCCAGTCACAAAAGACCATGTGTTGTATGATTTCACATATATGAAATGTCCAGACAGGCCGATTCATAGAGACAGATAGATTAGTGGTTGCCTAGGGCTGGGATAGGGCAGGGGAGGAGGATGAGTGATTGCTTACAAGGACCGGTTTCTTCTTGGGATGATACAAATAATATAAAATTCGACAGTGATGATGGTTGCACAACTTTGTGGATATAATTTTAAAAACCCACTGAATTATACACACTTTAAATGAGTAAGTTGTACGTGAACTGAATCCCAATAAAGCTGCTGTAAAGAAATAACAAAATCTAGTTTTCACTATAATTTAAAATTAGAAGCTTGGCATTTACAAGAGCAGGTATGGCTTAACCAAAGGGTTTTTATAATTGCTTTCAAGCACATTTATGATCTCCCTCTGTTCTTATAATTCCTGGTCTCCTCTCTCTGTCATTATTTAAAGGCAAGCTTGAAATCATAGGGCCAGACTTACAGAATTGTAGAGCGGGACAAAATGTATAAGATCATGATTTTAGAGTAAGGAAACTAAGACCCAAAGAGAATAAAATGTCCCCCCAAGATCATAAAAGCAATGAGAATCAGAGTTTTTCCAAACCAAAGCTTTATTTTTAATTTTTCAACAGCACCATATGCAATATAGAGTAGTGAATGGCATTTTCTAAGATGGCCTCAGGCCAAAGGTCTATGCAACTAAGTCTCACATGTAGGTAAGGAATTTCCACTCAAAGTATGAAGACAACAAGGATGAAGTCCGCACAGTGATTGCTTCTTCTGGAATAAGCCTTGACTGAGTACTTGGCCACGTGCTAGCCATTGTTGGAATAAAGATTTATTTTCTTAAAGACAGCAGAGATTAGGAAGTTCAGATTTGGGTTTCTAAGTTTAGCTTTGGGAAGTTTAGTTTGGTCTTCATCAGTGCTGGACACTTGGACTGGTTGCCTCCGTTATTCAGGTCTTAAGCAGCACGGAAGGCATTGCAAATAGAATGTTCTTGATTCTGAATTCTCTCTTCAACCTTCCCAGCAAACCCTTTCTTTCTCTATCTTTCCTTCCTCCTCTTCCCAACTTGCTCTTGAGACCCTGAGAGATCTCACCCAATTTGGGTGCTTCAATTATCCCATGTGTTCTGTGGCATCAGTGAGAAATGTGAACTAAAAGCTGATTTTGTTTCATAGTGTTGCTGAGAGTTGAGGGTGCAGCATAACTTTATTAATCATAGTTCATTTTAAGCATTGGTAGTGGTACAATACTCAAAAAAATAATCAGATGGTTCAATCTGTTCCAATGAGAATTTTGACCCCAAAGTTCATTTTTACTTCTACATTCCTTTGCTACTCCCCTTTCTTATTTTCTTCTTTCAGAAAGTCTAAACTGCCTAAGAGAATCCTGGCTTCCTTCCAAATTTTATTAACAGGTAGAGAAGAGAACTGTATTATAAAATTCAATGAAATAGTCCATTTGTCTGGATGAGGAGGAGATATGGATGTGCTGCCGGGCCCCAGGCTGCTGTAAGTAGGATGGAGAACATGAGGCTAGCGTTTTGATATCTCTAGTATTGCTCTACTCTCTGAAAAGTATTTCTAAAGCATTTTATCAGCTGCTTCACTGAATTTCTCTGCAAACGATTATCTTCTCACAGAAGTCAGTAAAAAAGAAAGCATACGGTCTTTTTAGATTCTCAGAGCGAGGCATTTAAAAATAAGTTGAAAGTGTTTATGAAGCTTATAGGAATGCGTTCACTCAATCTGCTTTGGTTGTCACCAGATAGAAACAACCTTGAAACCAGGTTCCTCTCCATTTTATGGGACTAGGAAATAGAGTTTGGTCCAGGATAGTGATAATGGTGTTTAATTGCCTTTCTCTCATTCAGTAACCTGTTTGTACTCTATCTAGGTTGATTAATAATACTCTTTCAGAGTTTTTACTCATTTGGTGTTAATTAATATCCATTCCAGGTAGGGAGTAAAGGGGCAAAGGCGGTGAATTGAGAATTCATCTAATACCCGATTTGTCATTCCAGAAATAGTTTTGAGAGAAAGATGATGAAACAAGTGCAACTTGTGGTTTTTGGAGTTTTTGGTGTCACCAATTGTCAAATCCCACCTGTGTCAATAGTTAGGCTTTATTGAACTGTACTCTATTTGGAAGAAAGCAAGAGAGGGAAGGAAGGAAAAAGAACCTGAAAATACTTTCTAGTCCTATACTTCTCTAAAATAGCAGGTCAATTTCCCAGTGAGGATATACTAGTATGCGTTTAGAGAAAAGATGGGCACATTTGGAAGCTACATGAACTCTTCAGGGTTATAACGGTGGCAATTATTCAGTCAATGCATCAGTTTTTAAAGCAGGGCTTTTCAGACATTGATGAATCACCTGGGCATCTTGTTAAATGCAGATTCTGGTTCAGCACGTCTGGGAGGGTCTGAGACTGTATTTCCAACAAGCTCTCAAGGGCTGTCTATGGGATTGGCCCAGAACCCACATCAGTATAGTAAGGTTCTAAAGAAATGCAGCAAGGTGAAGGAAAAGGAAAACATTTGAGGCTAAATGACAGTCACTGTGGGCTGATAATAGCTGCCAGATTAATTATTTCAGCATCATTTTTCATTCCTGAAAGATGAAGCAGCTGAATTTGATTGACTGTTTTCAAGCTCTCTTCAAACATGTCTAGTAGGCTCAAGTCTCTGTAATTTTTACAGAAGATGGAAATTATGGCCTGTAGTTTATATTCAATTGCCTTTGTGTGTGTTTTTAAAAAAAGGAGCTTTCTTCTCACCCATTGCAATCTCATTGCCTCTCAGGGTGTTAAACATTTTCAACTCTTTTAGGCCACTCAGTAGGGAACTAGTTAATGGATCAACTGCTAATAATTTAGCTATTAGTTTCAATTTCCTCCATCAAATCTTTTATAAATGGTAAAGTTGACTGAGTCAAACATTCCCCCTGCCCCCACAGTGCAGTAAATGTTGTATCAGTAGCTTGAAAGAATGAATGTTACTTTTGAACACCCAATTTACTACTGGGAGAATTAACTCATATTGTTCCAAAAGAAAGATCAAAGATCAAACTCCAAACCAGTAGAGCCTCAGATGGCTAATGTCCATATAGTATGGCTATTAATCCTCAAATATGTTATAAATATTCTAAAAGGAAAACAAATCAATGTACCCAGTTTACATACTATATACATACTTACCATGTACGTATTAATTGAGAATGTATTTATTTGTATTTGGGGGGTACAATTTTCACTTCCAAAATACATAACAAAAGAGTTAATTTTTAGCCATTCAATTCTAAGAAACATTTAAACCACATAAATCAGATGGTGCCTAACATCTTACTTGCTATCCCCATTACTTTGCTCCCACTTCCCCTAAAAAGAATAATATGCTATGTACTTTAAGGAGATTTCATTTAGCACATTATCTTAATGGCATTTTAGAATGTATTATCTGGTGAACTCTGTCATTTGAACAGCAAAATGGAAAAGTTAAAATAAAGGCTTATCTTTGTGATTTATCTATCTAAAATTGAGCAGAAGTTATTTCTTTCCTTGTTTTATATCACACTGAAAAAATGAATCCAATGGTTTAAATTATAAAACTAATATCAGCAGGGGCATTATAGAGTTCAGGGACAATCAGAAAAATTGCATTGAAAAACAATTTACTCTCAATTATATGCAGTAATGATGGGTGTTGCGATGTAGAAAAAATTCAAACTACTGTGTTAGTTTTGTAATGATAATGAATTTTTCTGCACCAGATTTTTTTCTTTTTAACGAATATTTAAATATTTAAAGAACTATCTTTTGTTCCTACACACTAATCTAAGTGGGAATAACATAAAAGTTTTATTTTACATTTCACTAAATAATTGTTGGATATCTTGAAAGTTCATTATTTGGTTATGAGATCATATCTTGGAAATTATTCTTTAGTTATGATTCAGTGTCAGTCCTAACATTTTTAGTGGTCCCATCTAAAACTTCCTGGTTCCAGAAAATGAGGAACAGGTACAATATGTAACAAGTGCTTCCTGCCATCTTTGTTTCCATTTCCTCAGAGTCTACCTCCCCCCGAAATGTCACAATTTCAGTTGATAAGTACTCTATTTGTTCCTCTTATAAGCTTATTTGTATTTTAGCAAAAGATTCCAGAAGGTTGAAAAATTGTAAAGACCCAAGTGTAGGGGTTCTCAGGTTAGAGACTCTACTGAAATTTGGTTTTAAATTGTGCGTATCTTTTCAAATATACCATTTTCTAGGCAACAGTACAGATTCTCAAATCCCCAAAAGGTTAAGAACCACTGTTAATAAAAGAATTTAAATGATCAAGAAGTAAAATTAATTCATCAGAATCACTTTGGAGAGATGGGCTCCATCCATCTTGGGGTTTGGAGTGAGGAAGTCTGGGTTCAAGTCTGCATTCTGCCAACACCTCACTTTGTCACCTCAGGCAAGTTACTTCTCTGAGCTATAGTTTCTTTCTCTATAAAGTGAGGATAAAACTAGTGCCTACTTCATTGGGATTTTGTGAAGATTAAGTGTGTTTGTAGAGACATTGTCATGTAGCTGACACACAGTATATTCTCAATAAATAGTAGCTGCTCCTATTATCACTATTACTGTTATTCGCATTATAAAATACACTGTGAATACTAAATAATAAGGCAGATTATTCTAATACTTCTTCCAGTTGTCTAATAAAACAGAGATGTGGCTAAATAACAATGATCAGTTTATCTTTGACCAAGTCAGAGCTAAATAGATTTGTTTTCTAGAATGATTTGATTTTCTTTAACTATAGGATATCTAATCTAATGACATGAAATAACTTTGGGTTTTAAAGATTCACTGTCCTTCCAAGAGTTTCCTAAATTTCCTAAACAGCTGGGTCTTCATTCAGCAAGTACAAGGATTTATATTCAGCTATGTCCAAGAGAACATCTTTGTGTTGAAAATGTGGTGCCTTCTCCAATGGCTATTAATGGAACTTACCAGGTATTATAGTACATCTACAGCACAGATTGCCAAAGTCAGTACACAAAATTATGTGAGGTCTGATCCCATTTTTGTACAATGATGGCACAGAAAAATGCCTGGAAGGAAATACATCATTTCAAAGGTAGTGACAAAGGGTAGGTGGAGAATTGATGTTTGAGTTTCTACAATGAGCATTTATTCCTTCTGTGATCAGAATAATAATAAAAGGTATTAAAAATAAATGGTTAATAATGAAAAACTTGTCAGCAGTGTGATAACCTAGATAAGGTCCTAGAAGGCAAGGAGCCGAGTTCCAAGGCCAAGACTCAAGCATATTGAAATGATAACCTCAGACAAGTTACCTCCCTCTTTTAAACCAAATATTACTCTTTGGAATTGAGAAGGTTTCAATAAATGATCTCGATGTTTCTTTCTAGTCGGACACTCTAAAATTCCAGACGTGTGGCCACATGTGGCAGAAAATGGTTTTGTTTTTCAAGCTAGTCCACAAATAGTAAGTGGCACTGGAATGGCATCCTTTTCTTTTCAATATTTCCTGTCTGGTTGATTTTTTTTTTCGGAATAATAAGGATGTTATTCATTTGATAATTCAAAAATAAAAGGAAAAAATCATTTGAAATGGGTAAAGGGTTCAACATAAATATGGGCTCACAAACAAATTTGAACAGTACCTTTAAAATGGGTGAGCATTTTATTTGTCCTAAATAATATCAATCAAAAACATCACACAATTGATAACCAACATTCTGGAGTAAATAACTCAAGTCCAACAGAACCGACTCATGGTATGAGAAGTAGATGGTTTTCTTAAGAAAATTCTCAGATGTGAAATCCTTCGAATGAAATAGAACAATCACTCGCACAGCTTTGGGGAGCAAGGCATTGCTGAGATTGTACCCTGGTCTAAACTCTTCAATACCAAGAAAATATCTATGTGATTAAAATGGTTTAATGGTAATAAGTAGCAAGCAAATTAGGTTGCTTGCAGCCTCAAATCCAAAAGGAAAAAATACATGTTTTCAACTGCTACCTTTTGGCCTTGGGTCTAAAACGGATGCACTAACTCCCTCTTTCCAAGAGCCCTGCAAAGGAGAGAGGGGAGAAAACTCTTCTTTGCTGCCCAGATTCTTCCCCTGGAACCAGTGGGCTCTTGGGCTGCCAGTGAGCAGTTTCCTCGAGGTGCTTTTTAAAGGGCAATG
Organism: Myotis brandtii; assembly: GCF_000412655.1. Lineage (NCBI taxonomy): Eukaryota > Metazoa > Chordata > Mammalia > Chiroptera > Vespertilionidae > Myotis > Myotis brandtii. The sequence continues at coordinate 13,546,156 of NW_005356674.1, forward strand.
AAAGGCTGCAGCAGTGACCCAGAAGCCTGGGAAAAATACCCAGTTTCTCAGGCTACCAGCCCCACCCCCTTCTGGGCAAGGCACCCAGCATGAGTGAAGCTAGTACCTATAGCCGACCTGCTTCTGCGCATTCGCAAGAACAAATTTCCACCAACACCATGTAACCCCGCTCCTGTCACTGCTGTTGGGTTACACAACTTGGCTTCCCTCCTGGACAGAGTGAACACTCATCCCTGCTATTGACAAAGAGATTGCTTTGGCCTAATTAGTAAGGACATGGGCTGTTTTCTGTATCAAGGGCCAGTTAAGAGGGGAGGAAGGAGTATCTGAAACTTGAACAGAATGTTAAACGGATTAGGATTTCTACATAACTTGGTTAGTAGAAAACATGTTTGAAGCGGGGGAGGGCTCTCTTCACACCATCTCATTTCTAAGTTCGATGATAATGTTTAAGGACCCTGTGATATTGTATTTTAAAAAGCATAGGCAATTAAGTTACTGCTACATGAAGCAAGTTTAGAAATAATATATGCGGCTTAGGCAACTTTCACTGTGATTAGAAATTGCTTCAAAAGTATACTTGATTTGGGCCTGGAGTCTCACGATAGCCAAACTACTTCCCAAGAATGAGATGCTGTCAGTGAGTATTGCCAACTATTCTCTAAGTATTAATGAAAAAAAACTACTTATTTAGGTCACATTATCACCACTTAGGCCATTGATGAAGTAATATGTTAAATACTATCCTTCATGAAAGAGTTATTGACCCTTCAAAAATGCCTTAAGAACTCCCTTAAGAAATAGTAGCATTAACTTGGTAAATATGATGTATGTCAACACAAATACCCAGATAAAGATAAATTTAGGTCATTAAATTTTGACCCAAATAATCAATGGTGATGATGTAGTTTTTTCTTGTGTCACCTTAATGTTTTATTTAACTTAAGATGAATATTATTACTTTAACTTTATTTTAATTCGTATTTGCCCAATATATCTCTTTCCATCACAATTATGTTAAAACTAGAGGCCGGTGCACAAAAATTTGTGCACTCGGGGCGGGGGGAAGGTCCCTCAGCCTGGCCTGTGCCTTCTCGCAGTCTGGGACCCCTCGGGGGATGACCACCTGCTGGCTTAGGCCTGCTCCCCGGGAGATTGGGCCTAAGCTGGCAATCAGACATCCCTCTGGCAGCCCGGCAGCCCTCGGGGGATGTCCACTTGCCAGCGGGGAGCAGACCTAAGCTGCAGTC
>NW_005356674.1:13548049-13564657 GCF_000412655.1 Myotis brandtii
CGGCAGGCGGGGAACCTTGGCTTCCTCCATCACTGGAGCAAGCAAGCCTCCTGCTCGCTTCAGCTGCGTGGCTGCCAACCGCCATCTTTGTTGGCGGTTAATTTGCATATCACCCTGATTAGCCAATGGTAAGCGTAACGAAGGTACAGTCAATTACCCTTTTTGTCTTTTATTAGATAGGATATTTGGGTCACTATGTTTTAGGTTTGATGCTTGTAAATAGTATACAGCTAGAGCTTGTATTTTTATGTAATCTGGCAATCTTTGTCTTCAAACTAGAGAGTTCAGTTTTGTTTTTCCCCTTTTTTTCCTGCTAACTATTAAATTGATTGAATTTGCTTTATTCGCTTCCCTTGGCTTGGAAGTCATTCCACTTCTATGGAAGTTATCCCTAAATTTGTGTACCAACCAAAATCTAAAGAAAATCATTATCTTGATTCTTTTCTAGAATAATACAAAGACTGTGAAGACAATTACTTGCATTTCTTCCTCAGTCCATATTATTATGGGTACAGTAGTCAAGTTCTGTATTATTTCTAACAAGCACTCATCAACAATAGTCACTATTATTGTTGTTGATTTTACCAACAGTGCTTATTTACATTTCCCATTATGCTAATTTCTTACTCACCATTTTCCCCTACAACCTATGCCATTTTTCTTAGTTCAGTTCTCTTCTCATTCTAGTATATCCTTTAATACTTCTTTCAGCAAAGTTAATTAACCCAGTCTTACTTATCTGAATAAAATTTTACTTTGTCCTCAGTTTTAAAATTTAACTATACTTTAGCAGGTATAAAATTTTGGGATGACAATTTTGCTCAGCATTTTGAAAATCACAGAGGTTAGTTGGCTGTTTAATTGTGATCTCTTAGCAAGTAATGTTATCCCAGCCCCTTTATATTTGATTGGCTGCATTCTCAATAGGATGAGTCTCAGTGTGGATTTGATTTTAGTTATCCTGTCTGGAACTCAAAGTTTCCCTTTAGTTTGAATCTCCATGTCCTAGCTGTATGCTCGGTGATTTCATCAGCACCATTTCCAAGCTTAATCATATTTTTCTGCTATATCTAGTTTGCTCTTTCTCTAGATGTAAATAAAATTCCACTCATTTTTTTGTCAAATTTATACTCACACATGGTTTTAAGTATCAAACAGTTGTATAAGATTTGTTATGAAAGACTAGTCTCCCATTTCCCCCTCCCATCTCTTCCTCTCTATAGATAGCCACTCTAAGCTTTTTTATTTATTTATAGGAAAGAAGACTACCTCCATGTTCATAATGAGATGACTGTATTACTTGGCCTTTCAGTTTTAGACAGTATCTGTTTACTCCTCACTACAGAGGATGAGAACCAGCTCATGTCTCTCCCTGCCCACCAAACATGTATACCCTTTAGCAAACATGAATTAGTTGCTTTAAGTGTTCCTCCTGTTCATTTTCTCTGTTCTCTCTCCCTGATATTTCTCTTATTAAAATGTTGGGCTGACTAAACTGATCCTTTATTTCTCCTGTTTTTATTTTTTCTCTCCTATTTGCCATTATCATTTTCTCCTCCTTTCTGGGAGATTTTAACTTTACCTTTTACTTTGTAGATTGACATGGTTAGACATAACTCAGGGTGCCCTCTGTTCAATACCTTTAGGTCTTTCTCTTGTACTGCTCAGATTTCCAAGAAAAGGCTTTTTCAAATGATTGCTTTGCAAAGTAAAACATCTGCATGCTAGGGTTCTGGAAACCCCATCGATGGGGGAGGAGGCCTGGCAGTTTATATCCAGTAATGCACATTTACTTAATACACACACACACACACACACACACACACACACACACACGAGTTTTCCAAGCTGACTACTACGACTAGTATTCTTTAAAAACAGAGCAGACATCACCTCCTCTGTGAAGTTCTCCCCAGTAGACACCTCAACCGAACCATCTCAAAGAACCCAGGGTTTCCCCTCTCTCTTAGCAGATAACCCCCTGCCTCTGTAACTGCCTAGTTAGACATCCTCACTCAGAACCAGCTCTATGCGTTTTGGATTTCTGGGCTCTTGGCACAGTTACTAGCATATAATAGGTCAGACAGGTTCATGAGTTATTAATTAATTCCTGAGGGAGCCCAGGCAAGAGAGCTGCTTGTACATGCAAGAGCCACACAGGAGCTGGGAAAACACTTCAAATAAACCACAATGTCATGGGTCTGTGGCATCAACATCAGTCCTACCCCTGGTTGTGAAACTCCACCACAAAACAGGGCACCCCAGACAAGTTTTCCCCCTTAGATGTCTGGTTTTTCTTATCATATTCCTACATATAAGTCAGGGGAAGCATTCAATCTACTTCTTAGGAGTATAATTAAATATCTCTGTGAATAATTACCATTGTTTTTAAAACATGACCGTTTCAGATACATAAAAAAATCAAAATACATCATTACTAAGGAAAACTGAGGTATAAGGAAACCAGGCAAGAAATAGCTACTGGATATAAGAATACATTCTACTAACTTATTTGGTGGGAAGTGTTGAAAAGCAACAAACTATCAACAGGTGTCTGAGCTGGTGCTGAGTGAGGTACTAGTAAGGAACAGAAAACAGTTTGGGTAACTTATTTTTATAACTACCTTATCTATGACAGGCACAATCTGTTAGAATCTGCACAAAGCTTCAAGTGAGCAAGGGGGCAACAAGCAAACAATCTGATGCAGACTGACATTTCAATGAATGAAATCAATGTTTTATAGTCATAAAATTTTAAAGTCTAGTAAGTCCAGCCTCCTCCTCAAGGTGTGGGTGCTGTCCATGTCCTCATAGAGGCCAAGAAATACTCCCAAAGCTGAAGCCCTGGCACTATTCCTGGGCCACAAAACTGACAAGTAGCTTTTATACTCTTCAGTCACAGTGTGACCCACACTGACTTTACCCAATATCAATATTGCTCCTAGTATTGATATCACAGAAGTCTACACACAAGACACAAGCTAGATGCTTTGCAAATACTATCTCTTTTGACCCTTTAGAACAACCCTGTAAGAAAGGTGTTCTAACCTCTGTTTAAAGGTGAAGGAACTGAGTCACGGAGAGTTGGGAATGTCATTAAGGACACACAGCCAATAAGTGGAGAGGTACCAACAGGGTAGAGGACATGTAAATGTAGTATTTAAGGACATAGACTGCCTAGATTCCAATATCTGTTACATTACTTACTAGCTATGTGACCTTAAGAAATTGCTCAACCTCTCTGAACATACTATATACGGTTGTTTGTTATAAGGATTAAATGAATTAATCTTAAGAAAGTTGCTCAACCTCTCTGAACATACTTATATATACGGTTGTTTGTTATAAGGATTAAATGAATTAACGTGCAAAGCATTTGAACAGTGCCTGGTACCACAGAAGTATTTGTTAAATATATAAAAGGATGAATCAAATCCAAGTTTATCTGGTTCCAATGTATACACTCTTAACAAAGACTCTTCCACATTTTGATTTCTCAAGTGTTTGAAGGCAGCTACTACTTCTCTGACGTGTCTCTCTTCCCCATAACCTCTTCTTTTCTCAATACTCCTTAACATTACCCAGTTGCCAGAATTCTTCCCATCCTTCTAGCTTCCTTCTCACTGAAAGAGTGGGACCCAAAATTGCTTCAACAATTCAGGAGACAATAGTAATCTCTTTAGATGTAAAACTTGTTCTTTCAATGCAGTCGTTTCCATGCAGGGTGCCCAGGCCAGGGGCATCAGCATCACCTGGAAACTGGTTCAGGATGTAAATTCTCCAGCTCCAGCTCAGACCTCCTGAATCAGAAAATCTAGAGATGGGCCCAGGAATCTGTATTTATTTATTTGGTATTGTTTTCTTGATTTCAGAGAGGAAGGGAGAGGGAGAGATAGAAACATCCACGATGAAAGAGAATCATCGATCAGCTGCCTCCTGCACACCCCCCACTGGAGATCGAGCCCGCAACCTGGGCATGTGTTCTGGTTGGGAATCAAATCATGACCTCTTGGTTCATAGGTCGATGCTCAACCACTGAGCCATGCCAGCTGGGCGCAATCTGTATTTTAACAAGCCTTCCATGTGATTATGACACAGTTCAAGTTTGGGAACTATTGTTTTAATGGAACTTATGGCCACTGTGAGGGTTGAGGCACCGCATTGCTTACCAGCTCATACTAAATTGATGATTGGTGGTCTCCTAGGATTTGTACCCCCAATGTGTATCTAATGTAATACTGTGGTTTTAAATCCTCTTCTAGGCTTTCTTGATTTGAACTTACTGTTCCAGCCTCTCAAAAGCTAAGTCCACCCTCTTTGTTTAGCATATTGGCTCTCCCTCCAGCTTTGTGACCCCTGAACATTTGATAAGCATGTCACTCATGCCTTTATGGTGGCACCTACAACATCCACATAGAGTTGGGGCATAAGGCCAGAGGCCCTTGGCAGATCCTCCTCCACCAGCCTGATATTATTTAATGAAAACATGCTGTGCATATGATTGTTCAACATGTGAAATTTCCTATTTTCAGCCTGCAAATTTCCATCTTATCCAGGTGGACACCATGAGAGACTTGCTTTCCTTATGAGCAGAGCAGCTATTGGTATTCTTCTTACATTTCCATTTCTTCTACCTTTTTCCTACTCTTCCTTCTCCCCCATCCAGGAGAAAATGGCCTGGAAGCCAGGCAGACTAAAGGCGCAGTCCTGCTTAGACCAGTTCCTTTTACTTTTACACTAAGAAATTCTTAATCCCACTCTTTATCATAGGCAATTTTTAAACCACTTTTTACAGAATTGGAAATTAAAAGCCAGAGAAGTAACTTTTTCTTAATATCATATCAGCCATATTTATATTAGTGGGGATACATATTAATATTCAGGTCTGCCTATCATAATTCACCTGCCATGTTATATTATACTATTGTGGTTGTATGTGATAGGACAAATCAAGATGTTCAGATGATTTCTGAGACCCTGACCCTCTTAACTTACCCTTTAAGCCAGAGAATACTAAACTTAGTTATTGATGGTCAAAACAACCCATATTCCAGCTACCAGAATGATAACATCTTGAAACATCTACAGGGATCTAGCACTTTGGTACCCTTCTAGAAGAATCCCCTAAAGTATGTAGACACATCTGGCCATAATGCATTTTGTCCTGAAGACTAATAGCCCCTACAAAGAAAAGTCAACTGTGCAAAAGGCTAGAACATAAAGCCAATTGTCTCCTACTGTTCTCTCTGCCAATCTTCATGAAGTCAAGTCCTGGACTTGTTTAAGGGTGATTCATCCGTCTATGCAAGGAGTGCCAAAACCAACTGTACAAAAGATTGCTTTCCTCACGTCCTTAATTCCTGAGGACCTTGAAGTCACTTAACGTAATGTAAGCAATTATGTGCTTCCAGGCTTGGCAGACAGTTGAGTAATAGTGGAAGGGAACATTACTCAGGTCTTCTCACAGGCACATTTCAAAAGAGTCCAACCAAATTGATTGACAGAAGACTCAGTTTTACTTGGTGAAATAAGCAACACAGGCTCTGCTGAACTTCAAACAGCAGCTTTGCACTTTTGTGGCCTCTTTGCCAAATTTTTCTATCTTTCTTTGCAGACAAAATATGAGCTTGCCTATGATTCCCCACCTGCCTTATCTTCTCATATACTATTTCCTTCTTGTTCTCAAATCTATTTCCTTCCTGTTCTCAATGTCAAGGGGCTGGCCAAACCCTCCTGATACGATGAGTATTATAATTGATAAATAAAGTAGACCAAAAATCCAAATGAGAAAATGCACAAATAAACACAATTTTGCCATTTTAAAATATAACAGAAAACATTAGCATCAATTTTATTTTAAGAACCTAGCATTTTCTTGAAAAAGTTATACGATATGTCAATTTTTAAAGTATTACGAATGATATATTTATACATAGAGTATTAGGACTCAGAAACCAGAGACAATAAAAAAGTTTACTGTGTGCTTTATGTGATATTACACTAAAGTTGCCAATCAGAAGATACTCTTACATAGTATCTTTGATTTCCAAATGAATATTCTGATTTACTATTGAGTAGAAAATGAACAAGTCTTCAAAATATGTACAGTACCCCTTCAAAAGCACAAAACTAACGCCAAAGCAACATGAGGGAATAACTTGAAGATTTAATCCTCAGTGAGTATGGACACAGGATAAGACCAGACATGATACTCTGGCTATCATGCTCAGTTATTTCATAGCGGAAAATACTATCCAATCACAACTCTCTTTACCGCTAAGTCCTGTATCCGGCCTCACAATACTTCTCAAGTACAGCAGCTGCCAAAACCTATGTGAGTTGGCACAAAACTATTTGCCATTCTAGTCTTTGTGAGAGATATACCAGAATCTGTAGTATTAACATCTACTGTCAGAGTTAGGTTTCTTATGTGGAAAATAAAAAAGCTACCATAATCCAAATATGCAATACTTCCAGCAAGGATTCTGTCTCTGATACATCATTTTAAAAAAATATTCAGTTTTTTTATGCATCAGAAGACTGTTGCAAACAATGCATGCTATGCATAGGTAACTATGGAACTGGAGGTATAGGGAGATGTTCAAGCTCCAAACATTGACAGATGGGCACCGTTGATTCGACTGTGTGAACTCATATCAGATTGGTGCATGTTAAAACATTTCCTTTTCTTACTAATTTTAAAAGTGTGCATATGAAATCTGTCCAAGATGCTGTAGATAGAATGACTGCCTACAATGAACTGCACTTTTTAATTGAAAGAACATAACATCTATGATAAATCACAAAGGAAATCTACAATACTAACATGTGGTTTTTTCTATAGCTAATGTTCTAGAAACAAAATGTTCTATTTGGCATGGATCTCAAATGTGTCATGTTCTCATTAGTCTTGCGGGTAACAGTGCTACTTTATACAACTGTAGCCAGCATGCAACAGGAAGCAGGAGTCTGAAATACAAAGTTAGGATTTTTTTTTTCCAACAAGCAAAAAAAATAAATAAATAAAGCTAAAATACATTATGGCAAATATGAATATGAGTAACTACAACTTGATATTATTGAAATTAATGTTTTATTTGGTAAAATAAAAAACAATTTATAAAAAATCAAACCACAATATTGAGAAATTATAGCTTATTCCATTTAGAAATAAATGTAAGAAATTGTTATAAACTGCTACCACTTATAATATCTCCAATATCCTTTCTCATATTGCTCTCAAACTATATATACTTAATACTTAGTCAACATATATTCAAATTATATATTCATATACACTCAAATTATGTAATTTGAACACACACACATACACACACACACACGCACACACACACACACTCAAGGGCTGTGTACTAGCAAACAGATTAGTTTTGGAACAAGAAAACAGGATAGTTAAAGACAAAGTGAGCAAAACCACATAATTTAACACTTCACCTGAGAGGGAACACTAGTTTTCTCACCTTTTATAGCATTACAATTCTCCCAAAACACAGCATTCTTAAAGAATATGGACACCATCATTTTTTAGAATTTTAATAAAACTAAAATTCTATATAGTTGACACTACTTATTTCAGAAGAAAATAAACATGTTCACTGTTCCTTAAAAAACATATTTGAAGTCATGTTTCATAAAATACCACTTAAAATAACTCACTGGCATCTAAGTAAACACGCCAGGAAGCAATCATTCCATTAGAACCAGAGGCCCCATACATCTGGGGAGAAATTCCTTCCGAAGGAGCCTGAGAGGACAGTTGGGAAGCTCAGAAAGGGCCCTTGGGTTGGCCCAGCTGCCGCGAGCCGGGCAAAGGCACTTTCAAAGACAAGTCATTGTCTGGCACAGATCCTGCCTGCGAGACTGAAAGCACTTCCCTGTAACCGTGTCTCATTCTGGCATTAGCACCCTCCTTCACAAAGCGCCTGGGTTTCACCCCCAAGGACTAGTTCTTTCCCACACGTGGTGAAATCTGACTCGGCAAGGTCTCCGCACACAGACCCGCGCTTGAAGAGTGACATGGTTTTCTTTCCTTCTACAGGGTGTTTAGTATCTTCAGGAGGATTAATGCCACACACTTAGACAAGAACACCTTTGAAAGTTACATTATCTGCATTTCTTCAACGCTCATTCAGCTTTCCGGATTTGGAAAAGTAAATGTTTCATGTTCATGTATTCTCTTAATGGTTACCATCTTCGATCAGAGGCTGAAACAAAATATTGAAATGAAAATTTTTCTTTTCCAAATCTTCAAAGCTAAGTGAGTATTGAAGAAATGTAAATGATTAAGCTTCAAAATAATTTTTTTGTAAGTGTGTAGCATTTATGCTTGTGAAAATATAAAATCTTAAAACTGCAGCGTCACTTTTTTGGGACAGCCTGTATCTCCCATAACCTGGGGGATTTCTTTTCAAGGACTCTGAAACCGGTAAGCATGTCCTTTGGACAGCCTACAGTTTTGTTTGTTTTGTTTTCTCCTGGTTAAGATGAGATTTTCTTTAAAGCTGTCTTTTTTTAAGATTGCGAGATGTTCTCTGACAGAGCACTGTTTTCTGAAATTGTAACTGAAATAATTTTAACATTCATATGTGCTATTTTGACATTTTATTTGTTCAGGAATCTGACTTGGAGAATATAATAACCTCATGATCGTGGGTTAGAGCAAGGTCTTAGAGAGAATGAAGGCAGTGTAGCAAAGAGATGATGGGGCAGAGGAAGCAGGTAGATGATTTGGCAATGCCTCCTATTTCAATGACTTGCTCTCTAGTTGATCCTATACCAGGGGTGGGCAAACTTTTTGACTCGAGGGCCACAATGGGTTCTTAAACTGGACCGGAGGGCCGGAACAAAAGCATGGATGGAGTGTTTGTGTGAACTAATATAAATTCAAAGTAAACATCATTACATAAAAGGGTACGGTCTTTTTTTTTTTAGTTTTATTCATTTCAAACGGGCCGGATCCGGCCCGCGGGCCGTAGTTTGCCCACGGCTGTCCTATACCAATCGCTAGTGGGGTCAGCTCCACTGTTCCAGCTAAAGGCAGCCTGTACCTCGTGAGAACCAAACACAAGTGCAAAGAAAAACAGTGATCCTCAGGTGTAAATGGGGGTTACACCTAAGCTGCATGGTCATATGCCAATGACAAGAAAGGCTAACATAGTAGATGCTGCTGGTGCCTTCGCCCTCTCCCCATGGGCTCCACTTCAGTGCCCCCAGCTTGTCTTCCAACTGACCAAAACTGCATTCCTTTGCCTGGAGGTGTGCTCTTGGCTGCCCAAGTGGTAGTCCTGAAATGTCAGGAAATCAATGGCCTCTGGAGGCAGTCCTCACCTAATCCCTGGCAGGTGAATAAATATACATTCACTTGCCTCTTGGGTGGGGTAACTATGAGGCACATGCTTCCCATTGTCTCCCAGAATTCCCAATGTGACTAAGATCCAGGTGCCCACAGTGGTAACTGGTTTGATAACATTCCCTTTTGGGCTGCTGTTCCTGCCCTGGCTCCCTTTCCCACTCGTCTATTGGTGTTTTCTTCACTCCCTCCCTAAAATTACTTGCATTTAAATTTTCACCTCAGGGTCTGCTTCTGGGGAACGCAAAGTCTAAGGATAAGTCTTTTGAAGGAATACTGTGCTGGCAGGCACTGGATCCTCAGGTTCCTCTGATGTAAGGGTTCTCTGGGTCCACAGTATCCCTTTCTCAGAGGGGCTGATGTTCTCATTTTCAAGGCCTGAGCACAGAATCATTAGGTCCCTCCAAGTCCCACTTCTCTCAGACCATCAGAAACATAACTTCTGGTATATTTCTTTCTCTTCCATTGACTGAAGAAGCAAAACCACATCTTTTGCTCAAAAATGGCAGGAAATGTAACATAATGCCTATTAGTCTCAAATGCCACTAAAGTCAAACTTTTGCTAGAACTCATATAAGGAATAGCCTTGGCTCCAAGAAGGGGGTCTTACTCTAGTGCTGGAAAGAGACAAAAGTGAGGAGGAATGGCCGCCTTGGTTCAAATGAAACTTGAACGAATCACCAGTGGGGACTTAAAACCATAAAATAACAAAAATAAAAGTTGTTTCAAAATACTGCTTAGATAAAGAGAAATGAATTGTAACCCCCCCCCCTCAGGGTGATGTTAAAACACTCATGTTCCATGTAATGGAAATTCTGAGACACTAAAACTTAAAAACAAAACACAAAGTCCACAAAAAAGCTAAGAGTTGTGAAAGATGTCACAGCAGCAATGTGTCCAAGAGGCTCTCACATGAGCAAAAGGAACATTTAAAAACTGATGTAGCTTGACCCTTTCCAAATAGTCTCAGAATGTCGTCCTGCAGAAACTTGAACCCAACATCTAAGGAAGTCCTTGTGGTCATGCAAGTTGAGAAGTCAGACCACCTACCTTGGGGGTCTATTTACAGTAAGCCATTCTTAAGAACCTTTCTTTACAAATCCTCCGAAGCCACTCTTTTCAGATCATAGATTTTTGTTGGGTTTCATCTTTGCAGAGAACATCCTCTCTGGGGCCCTGATTTCTTGCCAACTTAGTTGAGGAGATGGGAATATCTTCTACCTTAGTTCTTAAGTGTGGATAGTTGTTTTTTTTAAATTTTTTTTAAAAGGGAAAAGAACAGCATTGCTTTTCTGTTGGACAACCTATTCCCTTATTTATAATGCAGGACAGCAGGGCCTTGTAAGTGTATATTCTGGTTCATCTGAGGACACACGGTTGTTCATTTTAAAATTAGATTCATCCTAATTAAATGAAGACAGCCTACAGCAGAAAAGCATTACTCAGCACCTAATGCTGGACTCTGCGCTTCTAGACTCCACTGAACTTGTTTAACACACAGTCCCTGCCCTCTTGGAACTTCAAATCTAGCAAAGATATATCCATCTCATTGACAAATATGAGGCTTGGTCAGTGAATGATGAAGAATATATATAATAAATGACTAACCATGTAACCTCTGGACAAGATGGTGAAGGAAAAGTCACTGAAGTGGCATGTTTCAGTCAAGCAGAAGCAGAGAGAATTTGGATCTCAATCCTAATTAATTACAGGAGGATATCTGGAGCTCCTTGAATGAAGGATATTGGGAGGCTGGGTTGAAACAGAGGCAAAGGAAAATATCTATTGGATTTTGAAGGACAGAAGTTTGAATTTGGATGGCTGAAGAACAAGGGAGGGGAGTAGCTGCTATAAAAAAAAGAAGTAAGGTAGGCAACTTAAGCCCCACATTCAATATAAGTGAGAGAGCTAAGTTTGCATTCAAGAGGCTAGAATCCTGGGCAGGTAACTGAACATCTATTATTCTCATTTTCTATAAGCCCTGAGGGTTGGCTACAACACACTTGGCCAATCACTGCTCCTTGAGAAGACTTTTAAATAGGACATTACTGGTGTTTATACTGTGGGTTACCCTGAGCCCCGAGACTCTAGTGATGAGCCAGTAACAAGTTGGGGATTATTAAGAGAATTATTTCTCATCTATTATTGAATACTAGAGGCCCAGTGCACGAATTCTTACATGAGCAGGGGCAATTGGGGGCGGGGCTGGCCGAGGGGAGGGGCCGTGGGCAGTTGGCTGGCCGGCCCTGCCCTCCTGGTTGAACTCCCAGTCGAACTCCTGGTCGAGGGGACAATTTGCATATTAGCCTTTTATTATATAGGATTAAGAATTAGCTAAATTCTGTATCTGAGAGGCATATGTCAGGATTCATTTCTTAATATTGCAAATGTTAATTTTCAAAATATTGCAAACTATTTTACAAAAATAGACTTGTAATGTTGAAGAAAGCCCTACCTAGGCTAATATAAAGGCACACAAATATTTTTTCTTTTATGTGTCCTCAAAATAATACTTATCATTAGTTAGTCTTATTTCTTGATAATCCAAAAGGCATGTGCCCTTTACACTTCCTTACTTCTTAGAATAAGACATTTTAATAATAATTAAATGGTAAGGTTTTCAGAAAGATAAAATGTGGATAGTTAGAAGGAAGAAGTTTCTTTGTTCTTTTCACTTACCTCACATTTATAATTCATGCCCCTCTTAAATTTCCTCCATGGGAGCTACTTCTATAGACCTGGTTGAATATTTGATAAAGCATGTTGATAATTTGGGAAGGGAAACAAACAAAAACATCCTTTTTGACTAAAAAAGGGAGGGTTTCCCATTGTAGTAAGCAATGATAAGTAGGGTAAATATGAGAAAAACTGGTATTTTTAGTCAAGACATTATGTAATGAGTCATTTATTTAAACAGTCTAAAGCTCTGCAAAATGATTCCAGGAAAATGGCTTCAATATCTCTCTGTCAACACACCAAGACTCAGCTCTCGCCTCTGCTCCCTAACAACTCTACTTTAAATTTTATTTCCCTTCAAAATAAATGAGCACATTAATGATGTGCCAGGGTCAATCACAAACTCCCAATACTACGTGTATATTAGGGCCAACACTGATCTACCAAAAAAAATCAAAATGATGGTCAAAGACTAAAAGGAAAAGCCAGGGCTAGCAAGATTGAAGACGGCCCCCTAAGAGTGAGAAGGAAATCAGGAAACAGAATTAGGTCAGATAGGAGGGTGGTACTGCACCAAAAAATAGAACTGGATTACCTCATTACTATAAAGATATTTCCATCCCTTGCCTTAAAAAACAACAAGACAGTGATGTGATGAAATCTACATAAGAATTAAAAAACAGAGTAGCACAGTGTGGCCAACATAGTTCATCAAACAATCCTTGCTCCCCATTCTATAGTATAGAGAAAGCAACTGCTCAGGAGGGACCATCTTACTCACTCTGCTTTATTTTTGTGGGGGCATGTGATTCCTTCTCATCAGTGGAATTTGAGCAAAAGGAGTTTGTGTCACTTCCAAGCCAAGGTAGTTAGGAAGCCAGTGAGCCTCTCCACTCTCACTCCCCTCTCAGTGGTCTCATGCAAAGAACACATGACCTTGGAAGCCATGAGCTAAAGCTGGAGGAGCCCAAGATCAAAGGAATCGAGACTAACCCTGAACCACTGTGGAGCACAGGCAACAATCAGCAGAAACAGCAATTTTCAACTTCACATGAGTAAAAAAATAAACTTCTAGTCATGAGCTACTGTGCATTTTTAATTTTATTTCAATGTATAGTGTGTTTTTTAACCAATATATGTGGCAAAAAAGGGAAGTGTTGCAATTACTTGAAATAATGCATTTAAGTTATTTTTGCATGAATTTGTTGGAATTATAGATTTTTAAGGCTAAAGTTGGGTTGTCCCAATTACTAGCAGCTACAAATGGCTATTGAACACTTGAAAGGTGGATAGTTGAAGTTAAGATATGCTGCAAATATAAAATACACACCTGATAGTTAAGATTTAATCCAAAAAATAAAATATCTCATTAATACTGTTCTATTGATTACATATTAATATTTTGAATATATTGGGGGAGATAAAATATTTTAATTATACTCGCTGGTTGCTTTTTACTTATTTAAAATGTGGCTACTAGAAGATTTTAAACTATATATGTGGTTCGCAGTACATTTCTATTGGCCTCCTGCTGGGCTAGCAGGGGTTACTAAAGTGCAACCCACCATCTGCTTTTTTTGTAAATAAAGTTTTATTGGTTCACAGCCATGCAGGTCTGTTTACATATTATCTATGGCTGTTTTTGTACTACAACAACAGAGTTGAGTATCCTCAACAAAGACTGAAAAGCTGAAAATATTTATTTTATATCCTATTTTTAGAAAATGTTTGCCAACTCCTAGGCTAAGGATTACTTTGAGATTATCTAACTTATAAACTCCTATCATTCTATGACTAAGGAAATTAAAACTCAGATAAGTCAAGAAACTTGTCCAAAATATTTTTATCCTTAAGTAGGTAGTATTTACATATCACTCTCATTCATTCATTCCCTCATATTCTCCACCATCTCTAATTTTGATCATTAAAGAAATAAAATTCCTATCAGTTTGAAAATCAACGAAATACTAAATAATCTCAACATCACAATGTTAATTCAATGTAGTCATGTAGAGTATATTTCCATCTGACACAGAAACTGTAGACATGTACATACAATAGCAGAGGACCCTTGAGTAATATTCAGCTACAAACAGGCTGTGAGATGGTCTTTAAGCTTCACTTGAAAACATTTTAAAGAGGATCTATCATGCAATCTTCTTTCAAATTAAACTTGAAATCTCCCTAAGTGCAGATCTGGCTTGCTAAGAAGATTCATTATTAGAATTAGATTAGAAAAAATTTGCCACATCTTGGAGAAAGTAAAATATGCTCCCTAAGTGCAGATCTTGCTTGCTAAGATTATTAGGGTTAAATTAGAAAAATTCTGCCCCATCTTGGAGAAAGTGAAATCTGTTCCCAAAGACTTTACAACAACATGTAACTGCTTCAATTCCAGCAGCCATCATCTCTCAATGGATTATTCTAAGAGTCTCATCATTTCCAGTTTCTCTCCCACACAAGATCTGTCCCAAAGAACTCTTCTAAAATAAAAATCTGATTCCTGAACACTCGGTCTGGTCTCTTCATGCTATCAAGACAAAGTCCATCTTCCTTATTGTGGTCTGGAAAGTCTTCATCATGGGACTCCTACCAGGTCTAATACCCTCATTTATTGTCCTTTTCACATCAGTCAGACACTCGGGCTCCTTGCAATTCTTGGGGTCCTTGCTATTCCCAGACACTTCATACTTTAACCGTACTTTGTACATTTATATATGGTGTTCTTACTGCCTAGAACTCTCCCCATTCCCAACAATTGGTTCTCACTGCACATTGTACTTACTCCATCATAGAACTTATCAATATTGTAATTGCTTGTTGAAGTATTAATTCTACAGTAGAAATAGCTAATGTTTGGGAATACTTAACTGTGGGTCAAGTGCTACATGATTTCATTTACCCTTCACATTTTATAGATGAGGGAACTGAGCACATACAATAAAGCCAGGTGAAGCCAGAATATGAACCCACACATTCCCACTCCACAGTCCTGGTCCTTAACTCTACACCCAGTGGTTTTCAGTGGGGGTGAATTTGTTTCCTATGAGACATTTAGCAGTATCTGGAGACATTTTTGAATGTTGCAACTGGAGTGTGGGGCAGCAACTGGCATCTACTGGGTAGGGGCCAGCGATGATACTAAACATCCTACACAACACAGGACAGCCCTCCACTGCAAATAATTATTTGGCTCAAATGCCAATATTTCAGAGGCCGAGAAACACTGTCCTACACTAAATCAATTCCTGTACGTTGTCCCAGGATACCGGGGCACCTACCCTAGAGCTTGGCATCCAGTAGATGCCTGATGCACATACGATGCATGGATGGATAGATAAATGATAAATGGATGGATGAATTGAAGGATGGGAAGAAGGTTGGAGGGAGCAATAGATGGATAGACAAACTTCAGAAGAAGAAAAAGGTTTGAAGGCTCAGTTTTTGTGGCAACTTCAATAAAGATAAATCTGATCACATATTCTTAATTAACAGTAAATGAATGCATATAGAGTACATTCTAGATGCTGCCTTCACCTTAGCAACAGCTTACATTTACAAACCTATAGAACATGAGATCAAATTAAAAAGCCAATTTAATTTTTTTTTCCAAGAGGCCTCAGAGGGACAAGATATTTTTCAAATCCCTTACAGGATAAATTGAGATGTTCATCACCTGCACAGACCATCAACAGTTAAATTGTTTTTAAAAAGGCTTTTTTTAGATAAGGTTCTCCTGGTTTCTTTTTAAAAAATAAAAGACAAATAATACAAGACTATATACAATCTGCTATTTTCCCCTATTGTAGCTACCATTCAAATATAAGCACATTATTCTAGATCTCCAGATGGTGGAAGTGGAGTAGAAATTACAGTGAAGCTTAGGTGAAATTCAAAAAAGTAAATAAAAACACATATAACAGAAATTAACCATTTTCTGGCTTATGTAAATGAATACCTCTTAACATCAAAAATAAAGTCAAGAAAAGATATGTTTTATGATTATAATATACTAGAGGCCTGGTGCACGAATCTGTGCACAGGCCCGCCACAATCTGGCCCACCCCCTGGTGGAACTCCCAGTTGAGGGGACAATTTGCATATCAGCCTTTTATTATATAGGAGATTAAAAGTAACCACAATTTAGCATTATTTTTACATCGTCCCCAAAACACTTCAACAATGGCAGCATTAATCAGTGTTGTATACAAATTGACAGGTTGTTGTTGTTTTTTTTGTGGGAAAAGCAAAAAATCTTCTGCTTTGGGACTAGAAACTGTCCCTTTGAGTTATCACTTATTCTGAAAGGTAGTCAGAGGTGAAAACAAATAAGACTAGTTTTTAAAGTGTAACACTATAGACTGTTCCTCACAACCTCTTGTATTAAACTTTAGCTTTACACACACACACACAGAGACCCACACATGTACATGCATGCACACACACACAAAGTTTTTTTTTTTACTTTTTAATTTTTATTTATTTATTTAATCTATTTAATCTTCACCCAAGGATGTGTTTTCATGAGAGAGAAAGGGAGAGGGAGAGGGAGAGGGAGAGGG
>NW_005356674.1:13564674-13570683 GCF_000412655.1 Myotis brandtii
GAGAGAGAGAGAGATTGAGATTTGAGAGAAAGAGGAGGGAAGATGGGAAGAGAGACACACACTGAGAAACATCAATGTGAGAGATACGCCAATCGGTTGCCTCCTATACGAGCCCCAAGTGAGGACTGAACTTGCAACCTGTTGGTGTACAGGACAATGCTCCAACCAACTGAGCCACCTGGCTAGGGCCACAAATAAATATTTTGCTACCTACTTTCCATCTTGGATATTTATAACACACACTAGAATAAAAATAGGCTCTGAAAACTCCCACACTATGTACTTAAATTCAGGATTTCTCAAATATAATTGGCCACGGGGTATCATAAGTAAATAGTAAAATAAGTAAAAAGTAAAATAAGATGAGGATCTGCCACAATACTCAGGATTATAAAGGACTAAAAGTGATGACAACCTTTGTGGCATGGGACACCAGCATGACTATGGAATTTTCCCTGTGATTTGGAAGCTGGACATGGGAACCACAGCCAAAGCCCAGAGACACACAGTGCCTTTTTCACTCTCTGTGAGAACATGGCACACACCTGTCACAGAGGCAGATTCTGCATGTATGGACGTGCAAGTAAGCGAGACTTTTAAGCTTGTGGAAGAGAAATATGAAAAACTGACCCAAACCCAGGAACGGCATGATTGTTATCAACATTTTCTTTTTTGAGCACTCATTCTGTGCAACCATTATTGAAATCTGGGAAAACAGTATTCTAAGAGAAACAAAAAGAGAGGAAATGTATATTTGAGGCATCCTGAGAATTACAGAACAATATCTGCCACAAGAATCAGCATACTCAATGGGTTCCTGAATGTCATAACCATACATTATGCCACTAAAACCATGGCTATCTTTTCACTCTTATCATCTCAAACATTCCTGAGCCACCAGAGGAGTCACACAAGTATGTTTCCCAAATTAAGAAGGCATACCTGCTGTTAATGTGCATTCCTTTGTCCAAGCTTTTACTTTAATCAGCTTATCACTCATGACTTTCTGAATAAATCTCTAAATTCTTGATCACAAAAGAGGAGCCATAATCCTTAAAGGCTGTCTTTGGGATGAGGAAGTTGAATTAATAACTTAATTCAGATCAATCCTTTCCTAACTGCTATGTGTGCCCCATCTGAGCAAGTACATACATGTATATGTAATTATAAATACTGTTATATTATTATAATGTTATAGGCACATTACATATTATTAGCATATACATATATCATAATATACATATGATTGTATATGTTATATGTGTCTCTCTGTACAGTGTAAAGGCTATACTATGCTTCCTGGGAGAGAGTCAAGGTTCTGGGTCCTAATTCCAGACTCTCCGGAGTTGCCATTTGGAAAAATTATCCAAATTCACAATGGAGCTCAGTTTCTTGGTCAATAAAAATAGTGCTAC
Source organism: Myotis brandtii (assembly GCF_000412655.1). Taxonomy (NCBI): domain Eukaryota; kingdom Metazoa; phylum Chordata; class Mammalia; order Chiroptera; family Vespertilionidae; genus Myotis; species Myotis brandtii. The sequence goes on from NW_005356674.1 coordinate 13,566,090, forward strand.
ACAAGAGCTGCCAGTCCATAAAGTCTCTAAAGTCCCTTGAAATTAGGGCAGTATGGACAAACCAACATTAGTATTGGATCTAGATCACTATTCTAGCTGTCAGTTGGCCAGATTCCTTAGAGGAGGGTATGGAAATACACTACTTGTGATTCAGTGATTTGGATAGTCTCCCTCCCCCCGTACTTACTTAAATGTCACTTGACTAATAAGTTAGGGAACTTAAAGTGGAGAGTGAATATCCTTAATCAGAGACTTAGTGGCCTAAACATATTTAATCCCCACACCATGTGGATACCAAGAGAATCTTGGGCAAATCCCACTGCAATTTACACTAATACACATGGGCTACTGAAACTATAAACAATCACTTCCTCAGACCAAAATAACTTTATTTCATCTAGGGGGCCATAGAAGAGATCCCAATAAGCAGATCCATTCTATCACAGTGTAGACCGTTTCAGAATCTCTTTGTATTAATATATGCACATTGTCTCAAAGGTCACTGGGCTCGATGCTGAGCTACAAAATGACTAGCAAGGCCAGGCACATAGTAGGTACACAGATTTGTGTAGGCTGAATGAGGAATCAAATCCAGTAATCAAAATGACTTTAAGTAAAGCAAGGAGTTAACTTGCCACCCATTACTCAACCACCTCAGACACTAGACTAAGCCCTTGAAGCAAAATAGCTGGGATATGATGCAATCTAGGCAGCAAACATTCATTTTGGGCAAAATCAAGTTAGAAGATGACACTTAATTTCAAAATCAGAAGAGAAAGATAGGCACCACCCCTTCTCCTCCTAGATTGATTCTTTGAACAAGTGTTTCCCTGGGTCATGTGTGAAACACTTTGCTAGGTGCCGGGAGTCAAGGATGAATAACCCATAGCCCCTCATCACAATTTCCGTGGGGAGATAGAAATGGACACTAAAAACAAGCTGCTGTACAGGAAGACAGGAGCTAGACAGAGTAAAACACGAAGCACCAAGGCCATCTGTTCAGAGAGGTTGTGGTCATAGTGTCATTTTCAAGTACCTGGCTGTCCTGTCCTCTCAGATTGCTTTAGTGAAAAGCTTGGCCGTGACACTGGATATTTGAGAAAGTCAGCCTAAAGAACATGTCAACCATTCATTCCTCTAGGTTTTCTGAGCTCTATTTCTGCCTTGGGGACAATCTTCAGGATCTCCACTGCTGGACCATGGTTTAGCTTATCTCCAAAGATAAACTCCCACTGGGTCACTTTACATCATTCTGCTTTCTGCATATTTTTTTCTCTCTAGGGTTGGTGAAAAACATGATCATATCAAATCTTTACTTCATTTTCTGGAGAACTGAACTTCAAGTATTGGCCATTATATGATTTGATATTTCATAGGAGTATATACTAGTAGTCAGGCACTATAGTAAGCACTCTGCCAATGTTACCTGAGATATCCTTATAACTTTAATGGGTACTCCAGTTCTCTTTTTTTTTTCTCTGAACTTGGCTACTGAGAAGCTCAGAGCTAAATTAAATACTCAAAAGCAATAAGCACTTAATATTTCAGTTTATCTTTTGTCCCCTACCATTTTTACCAGTTTCATCATTTTGTAGACCTTTTACATTTACTCAGACACGTTTCTGAGAGTCGATACTCTATAAAGAAAAACAAATTTCCATAATCATTTATTGTAACTTCCTTTTAATCTCAATTGTCAAAAAAGTTCCCACGACTAGCTAATTTGAAGATAACCCCTTGGGTACCACAGCTCGGTCAACTTGCAAACTCAGATAATGCAATATTTCCCATAATCATCTGGTTCAAAATCTTCTTATGGAAGTGGGAAAAGGGGGCAAAGGGAGAGGGTACAGAGTAACCACCAGGTTATTTCCAATCTACTTCCACGGGCTATTTCTATCTTGTGTGGGATCCTGACAGTCTCATCTGCCCTTTCCCCAACCACCACTTTTGTAGATCAGCTAGAGATACTGCTAGAACCTGCTGAGTGAGAAGGCATAGCTATCACCCAGTGATGTCTATTTCCTGGAATTTAACTCTTAGCACTGACAATACCTCAGGAATGCAGAAAAATTCTGCTGAAACCCAGCATGTTGAAGGTCAAAGTCTTCAGGGACCTAGGTAAGGCAAACTGTTGCTGAGGAATTCCATGTACTCAAGGCAAATGCCCCCAAGAAAAACTCTCAGAAATAACTCTGTATCATCACTAACCTAAATGGGGCTAGCTTTCATCTTAAAAGAGAGAGAGAGAGAGAAACAAAGATTGACCCATATATACATGGCACACACATATACAGGCACAGATCTTGGCCTACCCAATTGGTACCCATTTAGGATGCTTAGTCAGGTATTTTGGTGAACACAATGTTTGGGCGCAACTATTCCTTTATTCAACAAAGATTTACTCAGCACCTACTGTGTGCCAAGCACGGTTCAAGATGTTGGGAGGATCAAGAGTGAATGAAGCAGTCAAGATACTTTTTCTCATGGACTGTATTCTAGACACAGGAGATAGGTAATCAATAAAATGAACCAATTGAAATGAACAATTCAGATTGCACATAAAACCAAGGATGGGGGTGGGGGGAGAGAAACAAAAACCAGTGTCTCAGAAGGAATGAGGGATGGCCTTTACTCAAGTGGTCAGGGAAAGGCTTTTTAAGAAGGTGACACATAATCTTACACTAGAATGACAAAAAGGAGCTAAACAAACCAACCACCTTTACTCTGATTTCCATCACAAAGATGAGCTTACTAAAAAAGAAATGTGCAATCCCATGTGTGGCTCCACACACCTGTGCTTCAAATAATTGCACCCCCCCCTCCACCCAAATACACAGAACAAAACAAAACAAAACAGAAAAGGAAAGGAATCCACAACTTTCTTAAGGAAACTTTAAGAAATAACCTTTTCTCAAAGATATAGATTAAAATTTATTTTAATAGCAGAATTTACTACAAAGAATTTCTAGGGGAGAAATGGAATGTTTATTACTCTTGGAAAGTCAGTTATTTTATAAAACAAATATTTCAATGTCAATAAAATTATGCCTTTGAATTGTACTGCCAACAGGAATTGCTTCATAAAATATAGTTCTGTGGCTAGATTCAGTATCATTTACTTCCACTTGCTGGAAAAGAAAAGCAATATTTACTAGCAGATGGTCCTCCTTCTAATATATAACAAAACTTTGAAATTCATGAAAATAGAATTCTGATAGTATCTATTTAACAATCACAAATAATAAATGGTTGTTCACCAATGCCTTCCCATATAATACCCCAAATAAATCACTTAGTATTGAATTTCTGTTAGAGTCAATTAAAACACTTAGCCAAAACTAAAAACATCCATTACTCAAAAATACTTTTCATCAAAACACCGTTTTTTAAGAGAAAAATGTTTCCTAGTCCCTGACTTGTTTCAGAATAAGAGAGGTAAACAAGTGAATGAGGGAGCAGTCACGGTGAATAGTCAGAATGAATCATGGAATATTTTGACTAAAAGGCAAGTTTTACTTTGTAATCCAATGCATGCTATATATTTTTACAATATAAATAAGGATACTCAACTAATAGCAGGCAAAGTAATGTAAAGATATTGCCCAAGATCTACATTACCCAATACACCTGTTCCTGCTGTGCTTTAGGTGTTTGAACTTCAAAACAGGTCTTTAAAACAATCTCACTAGCACCTGGGACCAGTAACCTGCTAAGAGGTAGGCTGTTTCAATGTCTGTTTGTTTACTGATTAGGGGGTCCTGTTTGAATCTTCATGAATCCTAAATCTGTGCGGAGAGGGGGGAGAATGAAGAATCTGAACTTATCTGTGCAGATAAATTCTTTTCTTTGACTCACTTTACAAATTGTTATGCTTCTAGACCCTTTACGGTTTCCCACTTGGGGAAAATTAGACATTTAAAATTAAAAACTCACCCCATGCTCCCTCTCCCCAACATTCAGAGGCTTAAGACTTAGCACTAATAATAACCCTCCAATGGTCATTGGGAAATCCTTTTCCAAAGTGACCACAGCAGCTAAGAAGGACAAAATCCACGAGGAGTAAAAAAATACTCCCCCCAAATGAGTCCTTCTCTGGGGTGGGAGGGGGGAGGCGCGAGGGGGGGGGCACACAGCTGGCACAACTCCTGGTATCAGAACCCACTTCGGGCCACTCAGACAGAGATGCTGCGTCAAGAGAAGCGAGGCAAAGAAGTGCGACTCGGGAGCCTGGCGAGATCGCCGCGGACTCGCAGAGGAGGCGGGGAGACGCCAAGTAGCCAGGCACCGGTGACAGCGCACGCCAATATTCAGGATCCTTCTCCTTTCCAAACCCGGCAGTTCCCGGGCAGGAGCAAAAGGGGGGATGGGGGACCCACAGTCCCTTTAAACCGCACCCCCCCACCCCCGTGTCTGCCAACCTTTTCCGAATTCCCGTGTCACAGAACTTCCTCATCATGGAAACTTCCACTCGGTTCGGCGCCGAGGATGCCAAACTCCATTTCACAAGGAGCCTGTCAGCAGCCGGGTTGGGGTTTGAGACACAGACCCGCTGCGATGGGAGCGGGCACCCAGCTCTGCCACGGCCCACGCC